>NC_045510.1:20148866-20507140 GCF_009650955.1 Corvus moneduloides
CCATCCCATGGTTGTTTCCACCACTGTAAGCATGTAGTGTTTGCCTTCGCAGGTTTGCGGGAGTGTGATGTAATTGATCTGCCAGGCGTCCCCATATTTATATTTTAGCCATCATCCCCCATATCACAGAGGCTTTACCAACTTGGCCTGTTTGATTGCAGCACATATTTCACACTTATGGATAACCTGGGAGATGGTGTTCATGGATAAGTTCACCCCTCAATCATGAGCCCATCCGTATGTTGCATCTCTTCCTTAATGACCTGAGGCATTGTGGGCCCATCAAGCCAGAAATAATTCACCCTTATATTTCCAGTTCAGATCTACCTGAAACACTTTAGCCTTGGTAGCTTGATCTACCTGTCCATTTTTGCCATGCTCTTCAGTAGCCCAGCGCTTGGGTATGTGCGCATCTACACGATGGACTTTTAGAGCCAACTTCTCTACCCAGGTAGTGATGTCTTGTCACACTTTGGCATCCCAGGTGTGTTTACTTCTTCACTGCCAATTGGTCTTTTTCCATTGCTCCAGCCACCCCCACAGAGCATTTTCTACCATCCACAAGTCAGTGTAGAGGTAGAGCGTTGGCCATTTCTTTCGCTCAGCGATATCTAAAGCCAGCTGGACATCTTTCAGCTCTGCAACCTGACTTGATCCACCTTGTCCCTCGGTAGCTTCTGCAATTCACCGCATAGGACTTGATCCAGCAGCTTTCCATTTTCAGTTTGTCCCTACAATACAGCAGGAACTGTCAGTAAAGAGAGCATGTCACTTTTCATTTTCTGGTACCTGATTATATGGTGAGGCCTCCTCAGCATGTGTCACCTGCTCCTCTTCTGATGATAGTCCAAAATTTTCTTCTTCAGGCCAATTCATGATGATCTTCAAGATCCCTGAGTGATTGGGGTTTCCTATTCAAGCTAGCTGTGTGAACAGCATGACCTGCTACAGTGGGGAATACTGTAACACGATGTATCAAACAAGGAGGCCCATGGAAAAGAAATATATATGGACAGATTCTTGATAGATGTTTCAGAGATGTTTATTTCTCCAGCTGCACGGCCAGAGGTTGCCGAGGAACTGCCACAGTCACGGGACCCGAGGGTCCTTCCCCGCGCAGGGGAACACCAAACAACCAATGGGGAACGAGGCTGACCAGGGGCTAAGGAAACCCCGTGCCTCTCCCCAGGGCTACATGGCAGGGGGGACGAACCGCAACACTTCAATGACCCATTTACTCCATGTAGCATCAGTGGCATAATGTGCGGAAGGGACTTTCCCTTTGAACATCCAGCCCAGCACTGGTAATCGTGGTGCCAGGAGGAGCTGTGCTTTGGTGCCAATCACTTCTGAAGCAGCTCGAACCCCTTCATAAGCTGCCAGGATCTCTTTTTTAGTTGGGGTGTAGCAGGCCTTGGATCCTTTGTATCCCTGACTCCAGAACCTCAGGGGCCATCCTCGAGTGTCCCCAGGTATTTTCTGCCAGAGGCTCTGGGAAGGACCATTCTCCCTGGCTGCAGTGTAGAGCATGCTTTTTACATCCTGTCCTGTCCTGACTGGCCCAAGGGCTACTGCATGAACAATCTGCTGTTTAATTTGTTCAAAAGCTTGTTCTTGTCCAGGGCCTCATTTGAAATCATTTTTCTTCTGTGTCACAAGATAGAGAGGGCTTGAAATCTGACTGTACTCTGGAATATGCATTTTCCAAAAACCCACAGAACCTAGGAAAGCCTGTGTTTCCTTCTTGCTGGTCATGGGGGACATAGCAGCTATTTTGTTGACCACATCCACTGGAATCTGATTACATCCATCTTTCCATTTTACTCCTCAAAACTGAATTTCCTTGGCAGGTCTCTTGACCTTACTTTGTTTTATGGCAAAAACATCTTTCAGGAGGATTTGTATTACCTTCTCCCCTTTCTCAAAAACTTCCTCTGCTCTGTTGCCCCACATGATGATGTCATCGATTTACTGCAGGTGTTCAGGAGCATCACCCTTTTCCAGTGCAGCCTGGATCAGTCCACAGCAAATAGTGGGGCTGTTTTTCCACCCCTGGGGCAGCTGGTTCCAGGTGTACTGCACACCCCTCCAGGTGAAAGCAAACTGTGGCCTGCACTGTGCTGCTAAAGGAATGGAGAAAAACCCATTAGCTTCCTTGGACTCCAGTTCGTACTGAAGTTCCAGCATGTCTGGCACAACAGCACTCAGGGATAGTGTGACTTCGTTCAGGCCATGATAGTCTACTGTCAGCCTCCACTCTCCACTGGACTTACACACTGGCCATTTAAGACTATGAAAGGGTGAGCAAGCCTTCCTGACCACTCCCTGGCTCTCCAGTTCATGAATCATCTCATGGATGGGGGTCACGGAGTCCCGGTTGGTGCAGTATTATCAACGGTGCACTGTTGTGGTAGTGATCAGTACCTGTTCTTCTTTAACCTTCAACAGTCCCACAGCAGAAGGGTCCTCTGAGAGACCAGGCAAGGTATTCAACTAATTTCCTCTGTCTCTACAGCAGCTATCCCAAAAGCCCAATGCTGCCCTTTTGGGTCCTTGAAATACCCTCTCCTGAGCACTACAATTAATCTTTAGCAGAGCAAGCACTTTATATGATTGAAAAAAAAATCTAGTCATATTTTTAGTTCTCTGGAAGTATACTGTAACTCCTTCCAATTCCTTTCCTTCTAACAGTTTTGGCAACAATCTAGAAAGAAAACTTAAATACAGTAAAGAAACATGCAACACATGGGGAACTAGAGCCAGGTAAAAGAAAACAGAAGACAGAAAAGGCTTATTTTGCACATATATTTTTCAGATTCTTGAAGAAAGTGTCTACAATTTTAAAAATGCTTTTGCTAAGTACTTCCTTTGGAGATTCCATTGGATTTGCAACTGTACTGCTTCAAAATTTTGTGAACCAAAGTCTAACAAATACTGAATTGTCAACCATTATAGAATGTCAATATGGAAATTGTTTCAGCCAGGAAACAAGAGAAAGTATAAGAAGAATGCAAATTAATTTTTTAAAATGCATATACAACTTCTGGCAGGCCAGATGTATCAGATTTCTAAAAAAGCAAGACTTGCATGAGGAGTTCACATTTACTGAATGGATACAGTGAGTACAACGACTATAACCAGATCATTTAAGATAAGAATAAAAATCAGAATTCTGTTCAGCATAACACTGAAAAATACAGTTTTAAAAAGTGCTAAAACTAGGATGAGTGATATTCAGTAACAATGTTGACTTAATCAATACATAGACATAGAATTTAGAAAAACCATAATGGAGCACACCAAACTGGAAAAGCATTGTGCTTCACCACACTCCTAAAGCAGATAATACTTGCAAGAATAACTGCAATTGCTTGTTACAAATCTCAGTTCACAGTATACAAATGATGCAGCTGTTTCAACAGATTTTTGTAGTGGAAATGGCTTTGGACACAGAATAGGAAATTCCAGCTTAACAGTCTTGCATTAATATTTGTGTGAATTAAGAATAACTCAGATTATAATTCCTTAACTGCTTTTCATGATTATCTTAACACGAATAAGAATGTCCCGTCACATACATTCAAATAACTATCTTGTCATTTTCTGCTTAGAAAAGAACATAAATACCCATCTTGTATCAGACATCATACCATTCATATGAATTTTCAGTGAAAAAGTTGACACACTTACATTTTTCCTTACTGCTGTTACTGTTATGTAAAAAATCCCCATCAGAACGCATCACAGGGAAATCATCTTCATCATCTTCTACCACTAAATGTGAGAAAGTGTGTGTTATGGGAGTGAGAAAGCTTTCCCAAGTCTTTAGTATGCAAAAAAGAATTAAGAGCATCTTCATGGCTAAGCAGCATTTAAGATTTTTTCCTATAAGTCATGACACACACCTTCTCTCACCTTCTCTTCTTTTTTTTTGACCACTATCAACATTACTTTCAGAAACCATCAGGAGACTAACATTTGCTCAATGTTGAAATTTAGCACTTGATTTGATGGTAAGAAGAACATTATCTTGGTGTTACAACTGGATAAGCAAGGAGCCACAGTTGATCAACTATCTACTCTTTTACACTAGAAAGTTCTCAAAGAAGTGGAATGGTACTTATCTATTGGTTTCTCACTATCAAAAGTTTCAGGCTGCCAGAACAAATGTGGGAATGAATATTAATGCCTCAGAAGAGTGCATGAATACAACAAGCTGTGCTCTGGGAAGAACAATTCAGAGAGATGTAGACATCCACACCTGAGTCTACTAGGACTTCCAGTGTGCACTCAGTGCTCAAGCTACAGGCAATACATCTCAGGAGCATTCATTACAGCAGAACCTTTGCCTTTTTTAAAGAATGTATTGTTCCTATTAAAACTAATAACCTATTGCTTTTCAAAATAAAGATAAGAGACTGGTTTTGGCTGGGATAGAGTTCATTTTCTTCTCAGTAGCTGGTACAGAGCTGTGTTTTGGATTCAGTATGAGAATAATGTTGATAACACACTGATGTTTTGGTTGTTGCTAAGTAGTGCTTACCTAAGTCAAGGACTTTTCAGTGTCTCATGCTCTGCCAGTGAGGAGCTGCACAAAAGGCTGGGAGGAAGCATGGGCAGGACAGGTGACCCGAACTGGCCAAAGGGATATTCCACACCATAGAATGTCATACCCAGTATATAAACTGGGGGGAGTTACCTGGAAGAGGGGGCTGATCACAGCTAGTGAATGGGCTGGGCATCGGTCAGTGGGTGGTGAGCAATTATATTGTGCATCACTTGTCTTTCTTGGGTTATATTTCCCTCTCTCCCTCTCCTTCTTATTACAATTATTATTATTATTATTATTATCTTTTACTTTGTTTCAAATAAACTGTTCTTTTCTCAACCCATGGCTTCTATTTTCTTTCCTGATTCTCCTCCCCATCCCATTGGGAGTGAAGGGGAAGTGAGCAAGCAGATGCATGGTACTTGGTTGCCAGCTGGAGTTAAACCATGACAGAGACACAGCAGTAAACAAACTTGAATTCATGTTATGGGGTAAACAATTATTGTTATATAATATCAAATGCTTAAAAGATCATTTATACAATTGACAGCTAGAGGTCAATATTTAAGTTAAGCAGATTTTTATGGGAATCCAACTTCTGAAGTGAAAATAGTTAACACAGTGTATGCAGAAATATCTATGATTGATCCCATTACTAAAGACTAAATTTAATATACATACTTCATTTATATGGTATAAAATGCTATAGTAACTATTTCAAGAGCTATTACTGTGTAAAAAGTTAAATTCTATGGAGATAATAGTTCTCAATTACAGTTTTACCTTTATCCCTCTGGAGTTCATCTTTGGAAACTGCATCTGCACAGGCATCAAAGTATTTCTGTAAAGTATCAACTTGTCTACACAAAATGTCTCTAAAGGTTTCCATTTCTGCAAGCTTTTCACGTAAGCTATGGCCCTTCTGAAAATACAAGCAAAAAAAGGCTCAAATGCTTCTACAGGCTCAGCAATAGTTCAATGCCAAGAAAAAAGGATTTCTGCAATTATGAAGAGCAAATTCTTTAAGCACACCAAAGAAATTTCAGATATCAGCAGCTATGAAATACTGTTAATGTTAGAACAACATAAGAAACTGTATAAAAGTGTTTCTTACTCATTTTGTCCACTGGTCTCAATTTTTCATCTTGACTTTATCTGCTACTTTAGAGCATTCAATAAAAGTTTGTTAAAAACACAATCTTACATACTATGAGGTTTATACCTATTTGCCTGAAAACAGTCAGTTCTAGTTAAAGATCTTTGTTCTAGCCTTTACTCCCTCCTTTCTTGTGCTGCTCCTCTTCTGCCCCAACCAATTTCAAATGTTAAATGTTTATACACATGAAACAAAGAAAGCTGTCATTTGTCAAGTCACAAAATCAGCATTTCCTTTCATTTAGAAGCCCTGATTTTCTCAAAAGTATGCTAAGAAAGACTAATAAATCCTCCAACAGGTTTGATTTCCTTGCCATAATTTAAGAGGGTTAACTGCATAGAGGCATTAAAAAGTTTCCTGTATGATCTGTTCATCATTACATGCTGAATTACTAACACTTATAATAAACCAAAGATTTGCTTAGGGTTTTTTCTTATAATTGTGTGAACAAGTCTTCACATAGCTTATTTACTTTCTAGTTTTGTGTGTTATTTAAACACCAATACTAAGAAAATGTTATTCACTAACCTTGAATGAAGAGGTGGATGTTGCAGAGTATCCACTTGCTCCAGAAACAAGAGACACCATGGAGCCGTGGCGTCGTAAACTTGACTCTGATGCATAGCCAGATTCAGTCTAAAAACCAAACCACACACAAAAGTAGAGCGTTGAGGCTTTTAATAAAAAAAGAACTAGTGAAAGCAAGTTTAATATCTCCTCTAAACTAGCCCATTTGTTTCTTGTCAGGAAGCAGCTAGGGCTTAATAACTTGGATTGTGTCTGGAAGTTTAAGATGCTGATGTAGTAACTGTAAAGTTACTATGAATCTTTTTTTTGTTATCATGTTGATCTGGAAAAAAAGTAGTTATCTGCAATTTATTGTGTACCCCTAAAAGAGTAACTAATTAAATAATGCAAAAAAATGAAAAATATCTATTGATTAAAATAGCATGAAAAATATCAAAAAATATTAAGTTTGACAAATGTCCTCACAAGTAAAACAGAAGAAGACAGTGAGGAACTGTAAGAAGAATATTTTCCTAAAGGTTAACATAAAATGACCCACACATGGCAAAGGAGAAGAAAAACCCTGAAAGAGAATGTAAGACAGTGTTGGAAAATCTCATTCCCTAACTACCGTACCAGTCTTTATAGTATTCATTTCTATGAACTTTCTTCATCCCAGGAGGACCCTGAGAACTACTGATGTGTCAGCCTCACCTCTGTGACTGGGAAAATAATGGAAGAGATCCTCCTGGAAGCTATTCTAAGGCACATGGAGGACAGGGAGGTGATTCAGCACAGCCGGCATGGCTTCACCAAGGGCAAGTCCTGCCTGACAAACCTAGTGGGCTTCTATGATGGAGTGACTACATCAGAGGACAAGGGAAGGGCTACAGATGCCATCTATCTGGACTTCTGTAAAGCCTTTAACATGGTCCCCAACAACATCCTTCTCTCAAAATTGGAGAGACAAGGATTTGATGGGTGGACTGGTGGATAAGGAATTGGTTGGATGGTCACATCCAGAGGGTAGTGGTCAATGGCTCAGACTCCCGATGGACATCAGTGACTAGTGGTGCCCCTGAGGGGGCTGTATTGGGACCAGTTTTATTTAATATCTTCATTAATGACATAGATGAAGGGATCAAGTGCACCCTCGTCAACTTTTTAGAGGACACCAAGCTGAGTGGTGAGGTTGACAAACCTGAAGGACAAGATGCCATGAAGAGGGACGTGGACAAGCTTAAAAAATGGGCCCATGGGAATCTCATGAGACTTAATGTCTTGGGGTGACTTTATGATGTGTATCCCCTATCGCTGCTCTATGCCCAGAAATTAACTTTGTGCCTTTCTGTGCCTTTAAACTGAGCCCGAGAGGGGGGAGAGGAAAAAAAAACTGAGTGAACTTTTCAAAGCAGCTGTTCAAGGACATAGATACACATACTCCTCTGTGTCCTGCTGCAGCAGCAAGAGCAGAGGAAGCACCCTTCTTGCTTTTCAGCCAGTTTTTGGCTCCTTTTCTCCAGAGGGAGATGGAGAGTTGAACTTTGTTTTCCTGGGACTTCGGGTTTTTTCCCTTCTTCTCTTCTGGACTGTTTCAACATCAGAACACATTGGGAGAATTTTCCACCAAGGCCCCGGGGTGGGCCCACACCAACCCAGCTCCAAGGAGAAGGAGAGAGACCACACCTACGGAAGGACTCTGAAATTTCCCCAGGTTTCTCTCCACAGCGAGATGTTTTATTATTTAGCATTATTATCCTTTTCCTGTGTGTTTGTTAAATAGTTTTTATCGCTTTCACTTTCCTCTGAGGAAAATTTCTTTTTTCCCGAACCTGGTAGGGGAGGGGTGGTTGTAACCTGCCTTCTATCAGAGGAAATTTTCCTCCAAATTTGTCCAAACCAGCACAAATAATTAGTGGTGCCCAACGTGAGGCTCAAAGGAAAGTGAAAAAACCTGTACTAATTACATTTTGGTTTGAATTTAATTACTTTGTGTTGGGGTAAAGTACTCATCATGTTGGTTGAGTTCATAATGTCTCTCTGGCTTGATGTACTAATGTCTTTCTGGTCCCTAGGCCTGTTTGCCTATCCACAGATTGCTCCGATCTTGTCCCTGATACGTAACTTTTGCCGAGCAGGGACACGAATCCGTATTTCTATTTTGCTGTGCTCAGTGATAATGATTTATAAGAAGTCAACAGAGGTACAGGCAGCTGTTCGAAGTGTGTATGATATGTGGTTTCTCCGTCCTAATCCCAGTCCTAGTTTCAGTAGCCTGTTTTGGGAATTTATTAGTAATTGCACCCAGTTTGTTAGAAGAGGAGGAGACGGGGTTTCCCAGCCTTTCATGTCCATCCCCTTTAAATTTGATACGTTCTCTTTTGAGAATGTTCAGTTTCCCCTGGATGTTAAAGAGACCACCTTCCTGGTATTTTATCTGGTAAGCTTCCTTTATGTGGTTCGCAGCTTGTCTAGAATGAGAGCTCCGATTTCCAGGGTAACTGATGAGACACCTGACCAAGGTGTGGAAAATCCTGAGTGGTGTGGGGAATGGGAGGATATGGGCCTGAAGAAATTCTCTGACCCAATAGCTTGGAATTTCCCCCCTGAACAAATTCAGAACCCATCTGAGGTGGCAAAATATCTGAAAGAGAAATACAATGACAAGTCTAATGAGAAAGAGATCATTGCAATATGTTGGGCTTTGGCACATGCCTATCACACACTGCAGCAGGTAAAGGTAGAGGGACACGAAGATAAATCAGCAAAGCCTGAAGACACCCCAGTCACTCAGGCTGCAGATAAACCAGACAGCAAGCCCAAACCAGATGGAGAGTCTAAGGCACTGACAGTGGCTCCTGTCACGAGGAAAAAGCACACAACCAAAACTGATCGTCCAGTGAAAGATGAGGATGATGCAGGGGAAGGAACCTCAAAGCCACCCACTGACTCAGGCACAGAAACCATTACTGAGTCCATGTCCATAAAGGACCTTCGTGGCCTAAGAAAGGACTCTACCCGACGGTCTGATGAATCCATAATGAGTTGGATGGTCCGTATTTGGGATGCGGCAGGAGATGATGTGATGCTGGATGGTGCTGAAGCCAGGCATTTGGGATCTCTGTCACATGATCCAGCTATCGACCAAGCGATAATAAGGAGGGCTGAATCTGACAGTCTCTGGACACGGGTTTTGACAGGCATGAATGAAAGATATCTGTGCGCAGATGATTTCTATATGCAGCAAACCCCGTGGAAGACGATAGAACAAGGGATCCAATGCCTGAGAGACCTAGCAGTGGTAGAGATTGTCTACATGAATGACCCAGGACTGAGGAGTCCAGACAGGGTCAGAGTTCACCCAGTGATGTGGTGAAAACTCATACGGCTTGGGCCACAAGAATATGCTTCTGCTTTAGCAATAATGAAACCGGATGACAGTGGGAATGAGACCGTGCAGGATATGGTGATGAAGCTCCGAGCATATGCAGATTCCGTGCATGGCCCAACACATGCAAGAATTGCAGCTGTTGAAACACGTCTGCAGAAAGTGGAAGAGAAGATGGAGAAGAATCACCAGGAACTCAAGAAGAAGATTAAAGAGGCCCTTCTCCAAATCTCAGCAGTACAGATCAGAGATTCTGCTACCAAACGCAGACGTTCCCCAGAGATAGAGAGAAGGTACATCCCACGAAGTGAGCTGTGGTATTTCCTGTATGATAGTAGGGAAAACATGAGGAGGTGGGAGGGACAACCCACTTCTGCTCTGGCAGCATGAATGCATGAATTGAAGGAGCGCAAGACTCAGAAAGGAAGTTCCACCAAAAAGGAAGTAGCTCAAGTTGCCCATAGCTGAACTGCCAGATATGATGGAAGAGAAGACGACATGTCTGATCCCCTTGAAGGAACCTCTAAGATGTATGCCCAGGGAAAGAAGGATAACCAGGCATAGAGAGGCCCTGCCTCTAGCCAGGTAGAGGCCAGGGAAAACCGCGTTTTTTGGACTGTGGGGATTCATTGGCCTGGTACATCAGAACCACAAAAATACGATGCCTTGGTTGACACTGGTGCGCGGTGTACAATAATCCCATCGCAAGATGTGGGGTAGAATCTGTTTCTATTGCTGGTGTTGATGCCGTGAAGATTTTTTGCCTTTTCTTTAATACCTGTTACACCTTTTTTACAACTTCTGTATTCTTAGTGCTTTTTGCCTACATTCTTGGACTTGTTTGTCAAGCTGAGAGACTAAACATTTTAGAAGCTTCGTAGCTAGGGATCAGTGTGCCCCAAACCCCAAGGTCCCCTCCAGAACACATTCTGTAAACTAAGATAGAACCATCCAGGAGAGGGTTCCTTGGGGAGGGGAGCTCGCTTGAGCCTCTCATTGGGGAATCTTTGATAGATATGCTAATTAGCAAAACCTATAATGTTATACCAGATCTTTTGGGGGGCATTTTGCGGGGTGCATTTTGGTGCATTTGACCTGGATGTGTGCACCTAAGGATCCTTAAAATAAATACCAAGGTAAAATCCCTTTTCCCCTTCTAACCGTGTATGACTCTTGATTTTAAGACCAGGAAAAGGCATCATTATAACAGATGGATCACAAAATTTGACCCTGGTGGAAGCTGAGGTGAGCCTGACTGGAAATAAGTGGAAGAAACATCTCATTGTGACTGGTCCAGAGGCCCCGTGAATTTTGGTCATAGACTTCCTCGGAAGCGGGTATTTCAGAGACCCAAAGGGACTCAAGTGGGCTTTTGGAATAGCTGCTGTGGAGACAGAGGGCATTAAGCAATTGAACACTTTGCCTGGACTATCAGAGAACCCATCTGCACTAGGCCTTCTGAAGGGGGAAGAACAACGAGTACCAATTGCTACCTCGACAGTGCATCGTCGACAGTACCAGACAATTCGAGATGCTGTGATCCCCATCCACAAGATGATCCGTGAGCTGGAGAGCCAAGGGGTGATCAGCAAAACCCACTCACCCTTCAACAGCCACATCTGGCCTGTGCGCAAATCAGAAGGAGAATGGAGATTGACTGTGGACTATCGTGCCTTGAATGAAGTGACTCCATGTCATGGGTTAGCAAGCATAGTCCCAGAAGTGATGTTCTTGCAAAGGGGTGCTTACAGCTTCCTCTGTGACCTGACAGAACCGATCAGCTGGCCAGTTTGAATATGGACAATTCTTTAAGCCACTTAAAGTTGTGACCGCCTCTGTGATGCACACTTAAGAATAGAAACCCTGAGGTAGAGTCTCTGTCTCGTTTCTGGTGCTGGGACAGGTGGCTGCGGGCCCCATGTGGGGGCCCAGCGGGCCCGGCCCAGGCCCTGCTCGGGCCAGGCCGGGCGCTCGGCTCCCCGCCCCCCCCCCCCCCCCCCCCCCCCCCGACAGAGGTCATGTGACCAACAGTGATAAGCAACATTCCAGCTGCAAGGCCTAGGTGAGATGAACCCTTTTAGGTGCTGTGAAGAGCTGAAAACCTGAGGGAAGAGAAAGAGGAGATGCTTAAAGCTGAAATTCTGTTGTAAAGCTATGATGTAACAGAGTACCCATTGTAATTTCATGAAGATATGGGGGGTGGAGTGTTCAACTTGTAAGCAAAAGCACCTGTGCTGAGATAGGCAGATGCTAACGCAGCTGTAATTTCATGAGAAGTTTGAACAGGGAGAGATAGTCCTAAAGATGAAGATGAGGAAGATCCTTTGCTCCCAGGGAAGGAGAAGGGCCTCTGTTCTTAGAGATGAAATGCTCCCAGAGATGGGTGAAGAGAACTTTTGTTTCTGAACGGCTCAACCTTAAAATTGTACCCCAAAAAACTTCAAGAGTGGACCCTCAAAAGCAGTTGCGGGAAAAGCTGCAAGTTGTGGGAAGGGACTCACATGCGAGCAGAGAGACTCCTCTTCCTAAATGGACTGAACAAGGTTATTATGGAAGTGGTAAACAGACTGAACATCTTAAGGGTTGTCTTTTAACATTGTCACTGGGAGAAGGGAGAAAGGTGGGCGGGGGGGAGGAGAAGAGTTCTGAAGGTGTGGTATGATTTTTTTTTCTTCTTTTAGGTCTGTTAATAAACTTCTTTATATTCTTTCAAGTTTGGTGCCTGCTTTGCGTTTCTCCTAATTCTTATCTCACAGAAGGTAAACAGTAATGAGTATTTTGGACCAAACCACTACACTAAATTGGTGTTTCTGCCCGGTTACAAACCCAACCTGCTACACTCCACCATTGAGTGCTGCTGTGCCAGACATGTTAGAGCTCCAGTACGAGCTGGAGTCCAAAGCAGCGAAGTGGTATGCCACTATTGACATTGCCAATGCATTTTTCTCCATTCCTCTGGCAGCAGAGTGCAGGCCTCAGTTTGCCTTCACTTGGAGGGGTGTGCAGTACACTTGGAACCGACTGCGCCAGGGGTGGAAGCACAGTCCCACCATCTGCCATGGACTGATCCAGACTGCACTAGAAAAGGGTGAGGCTCCAGAACATCTGCAGTACATTGATGACATCATTGTGTGGTGGAACACTGCAGCAGAAGTGTGTGAGAAAGGAGAGAAGATCACCCAGATTCTCCTGGAAGCTGATTTTGCCATCAAGAACAGCAAAGTCAAGGGACCTGCTCGAGAGATCCAGTTCCTGGGAGTGAAATGGCAAGATGGACAGCGTCAGATTCCCACTGAGGTCGTCAATAAGATCACAGCAATGTCTCCACCAACCAACGAGAAGGAAACACAAGCTTTCCTAGGTGCCATAGGCTTTTGGAGGATGCACATTCCTGAGTATAGGCAGATCGTGAGTCCTCTCTACCTGGTTACCCAAAAAAAGAATGATTTCCATTGGGGCCCTGAACAGCAACAAGCCTTTGCCCAGATTAAGCAGGAGATCGCTCATGCTGTAGCCCTTGGCCCAGTCAGGACAGGACCAGAGGTGAAGAACGTGCTCTACTCTGCAGATGGGAGCCATGGTCTGTCCTGGAGCCTCTGGCAGAAGGTGCCTGGTGAGACTCGAGGTCAACCACTGGGATTTTGGAGTCAAAGCTACAGAGGGTCTGAAGCCAACTACACCCCAACAGAGAGGGAAATCCTGGCAGCCTATGAAGGAATCCAAGCCGCCTCAGAGGTAATTGGCACTGAGGCACAACTCCTCCTGGCACCCCGACTACCGGTGCTGGGGTGGATGTTCAAAGCAAAGGTTCCCTCTACTCACCACGCCACCAATGCCACATGGAGCAAATGGATTGCTCTCATCACACAGCACACCCATATCGGAAAACTGAATTGCCCTGGGATTTTGGAAATAGTCACAAATTGGCCTGAAGGTGAAAACATTGGTCTCACTAATGAAGAAGAACAAGAACAAGCGACACGTGCTGAAGAAGCTCCACCATACAACCAGCTGCCAGTAGAAGACACACACTACGCTCTTTTCACCGACGGTTCTTGTCGCATCGTAGGGATGAAACGAAAGTGGAAAGCAGCCGTATGGAGTCCCACATGATGGGTTGCAGAAGCTACTGAAGGAGAAGGTGGATCGAGCCAACTTGCTGAACTCAAAGCTGTTCAACTAGCCCTGGACATTGCTGAAAGAGAGAAGTGGCCAAAGCTCTACCTCTACACTGATTCATGGATGGTAGCCAATGCTCTGTGGGGATGGCTGGAAAAGTGGGAAAAGGCTAATTGGCAGCATAGGAAAAAACCAATCTGGGCTGCTGAAGAGTGGAAAGACATCGCTGCCCAAGTAAGAAAGCTGGTTGTGAAAGTCCGCCATGTAGATGTCCATGTCCCCAAGAGTCGGGCTAATGAGGAACACCAAAACAACAAGCAAGTAGATCAGGCTGCAAAGATAGAAGTGTTACAGATAGACTTGGATTAGAAACACAAGGGAGAGTTGTTCCTAGCTCAATGGGCCCGTGATGCCTCAGGTCATCAAGGCAGAGATGCCACCTATAGGTGGGCACGAGACCGAGGGGTGGATCTAACCATGGACATTATCTCCCAGGTTATCCATGACTGTGAGACATGCACTGTGATTAAGCAGGCAAAGCGAGTGAAACCGCTGTGCTACGGTGGGCGATGGTCCAAATACAAGTATGGGGAGGCCTGGCAGATTGATTACATCACACTGCCTCAAATGCACCAAAGCAAGCACTATGTGCTCACAATGGTAGAAGCCACTACTGGATGGTTGGAGACCTACCCTGTGCCTCATGCTACTGCCCGTAACACCATCTTGGGGCTGGAAAAGCAAGTGCTTTGGAGGCATGGTACCCCTGTCCTGGGTTGCAGTGTATTCTATTACCATCCTCATGAGCTGTTGAAACCAGGTGGGGCAGTGTTTCCTTGCCTCCCCCCTCCGGACTGTTAATGAGCCCATCAATGCCTGGCCTCATGACTCATCATCCCATTGTGAGATGCTCCACCCAGAGGGAGGAACCAAGCATTCCATCCTGGATATAATATGAGATTCCGAACACCACAGACACCCTTTCCACTGGATTCCCAGAGGAAAGGAGCTACATAGCCACCACTGGACCTTCTGAGGAAGAGCAGACCCTTTCTACAGGATCACCACTTCAACAGAACCACATCCACCACTTCAGGAGGACTGCAGCCACTATTTTTTTGGACTGCTACCGCCACCCTGACTAACAGGGTGTCAGGTTGTATCCTGACTCTGTGAGTTTGAACCAGTGTTTTCATTTTGTTTTTCCTTTAATTTCCCTATTAAATTGTTATTCTGACTTGGGGGATACCAGTGAATGAGAGGCTGGACATGCCCCAGTCATGTGCACTTGTGGCCTAGAAAGCCAATTGTACCCTGGGCTGCATCAAAATCAGTGCGACCGGAAGGTTGAGGGTAGTGATTTTGCCCCTCTACTCTGCTCTGGTGAGACCCCACCTGGAATACTGCATCCAGCTCTGGGGTCCCCAGCACAGGAAGGACATTGACCTGTTGGAGCAAGTCCAGAGGAGGGCCATGAAGATGATTAGAGGGATGGAACACCCCTCCTATTAGGAAAGGCTGAGAGACTTGGGGTTATTCAGCCTGGAGAAGGCTCCAGGGTGAGTTTACTGTGGCCTTTCAGTACCTGAAAGGGATCTACAAGAAGGCTGGAGAGGGACTTTTTACAAGGGTATGTAGTGATAGAACAAGGGGGAATGGCTTTAAACTCAAAGAGGGCAGCTTTAGGTTAGATATTAGGAAGAAATTCTTTACTGTGAGGGTCGTGAGGCACTGGAACAGATTGCCCAGAGAAGTTGTGGATGGCCCATCCTGGAAGTGTTCAAGGCCAGGTTGGATGGGGCTCTGAGTAACTTGGTCTAGTGAAAGGTATCCATTGCAGGGGGGGTGGAATTAGATGATCCTTAAGGACCCTTCCAAGCCAAACCATTCTATAATTCTTAAGATATATAGTTAACATTGTATACTGCATAGTCATGGTTAAGTTCAAATGACTAAAGGACCCCAGCTCATTGCAAGGAGAAGGACAGACCCCATGCTGAAGAATAAAGGATAGCCCCAGACTATCAAGATAATTACATTATCCTAGCCCCTCTAACACCTCTGTGAAACCCTCCCATTATCTGGCATCATAGACAAGTAACTGTAGGAAGACCCACTCTAGGCACATCTCAATCATGAAAAAAATCAGATGGACAATGATGCCATAGAATTATAGTTGCTTTGCAAAACACTAATATGCGTGTGTTAATTAATGATTGGTCAAATGATGTTGTATCTGAACACTTGAAAGGTAAAAGAACCATGTGTGAAATCACATTCGATGTACCCCAATTTGAATGGGATACCTCATGACCATGAATAAAGAATTACTTGTAATATTATACTATACATCCTCACCTCTCTGTCAACGTGTCAGTTGCAAAATTTCTCTGACAAAAGAAACGGATGGTTCAGAGCAATATCTGAAATACTGTTAATAGATTTGATCAAGTAGACAGAGAATACTGTAAAGGATCTTTGACAGAATAAGAAATACTGCAGCAGCAGAGCAATTCAGGCAGGGCAGGGAGAAGGGGAGACAGAACATATGATATGGAACAAGCAAGAAGCAGCAATGGAATTCTAGCTGTTGGACTTTTGTAGAAAATTTGAAAATGGCATAGGCTTTGGGAAGATGAGAAAGTGCTGATAAATTAAGATGCAAATGAATTTACAGAGTATTAAAAGAAAGGAGAAAGGACACAAAGAGTTAGTTAAAACGAGAATTTATACAATACTGCAAGTGTGCAGGACAAAACGTATATTTTGGTTACAAAGGAGCAGTGGCAGAGAAACACACTTTTGGAAAAATTAAAGTATGACTTAAAAGAAAAATGTGACTTCTAGAATTGTTAACATAATTCTTGAATGAACGTGACTGAATGAGATTACCCAGCAAAAACAAGTAAAACAGAGCCAAGAGTCAGTTTCTATCTGGCCCATTTAAAGAATGAGGTATAAGACAACAAAGAATTGAGGAAACAGAAGAAAGAGGAATAAGTATCAGAAGTAGAAGCAAAGTGGAAAAATGAAAATTATCAAAAAATGCAAGTATAGTTAGAAAAGGGTATTCTAAGTCTTGGTGGAAAATGGCTAAGTAATCATCAACTAAAAAGAAAAAAAAGAGAGAGAAAGAGAGTGAGAGCAGAAAGGAGTGAAAAAGAAAAAAGGACACTCATAAGTTCAAAAGATTTAATAAGGCACATTGTAAGTTAACTGCTTAATTAAGCAAAAAAATAAAAATATTGTAACTTATCTGAAATAGCAGAGATAGAAGTTTTTTTAATGACAGCTTATAGTGAAACAATATAAGGCAAGATGCATTTAGAAATTTCTGCTATAAATAATGAATTTAAAGCTAATTTATACAGAGCAAGAGTGCTAGAAATATAGTTACATAAGTGTAGTGACAGAAGTGCTAAAAGGTCAAATTGTTAACAATTAGTACTACTATTTGTTTTAAAGCATAGCTTTAAAATATCTATTGGAATAAGCTTTTTATTAAAACATTCACATTGGATACACAGGGCTCTTCTAGAATATTAGTTCAAGTGTTAAGCAGTATACCTAACTTCAGCAACATATTTGGTATACTGGACCACGTTTTGAATTGCATTGCACTTGTGTTACAGTACAGAGATTATGCCTTAATTCACTGGATTTGAATTTCAAATATAACAAAACAAATAATGAAGCTTTGATTAGGTTTTTTGCGAATACTCCAGTAAGGGCTTTTTGGCTCTTTATATGGACTTTAAGACTTTCAAAGGCTTGACAAGTGAAAACAGAGGAGGTAAGGGAATAAAAGCATTTTTAAAGGAAAAGTTGAGTTTTAGGCATACAATACTATAATTTAATTTCAGAAGTGTTTAATTAGCATAAACCTCAAGAGAGCATTTTGTAAGAGTTCCAACACTTCAAAGCATCATAAAACACCTCTGTTTAGATTTCTTCTAAATGCAAATCTAAACCAAACTTCACTGTTTTCCTGGTAACTTCGATGTTTACTTGATCATACACTACAAATATTAAGATGACTTGGAATGTGCTTTTACTACAGCCAGTTTGACAGTAGAGACTCATTCTGTTTTCTGTTTAATTGGATATGACTTAATTAACAGATCAGTTTTAAAATGTAACCAAAATATCCATTGCATTGAGGTCAAAGCATTTTAACTAAGGACAGCAAATGTTTTCTGATTTTCTTCTTTAAGTGAGAAAGACATATCTATGCAAAACTTGAATTCAAGCTTAAGAATTGAAATTTCTGAATGTCCCTATTTGAAGATTTAATCAAAGTCACATTTTAATAGTACTACTCTAGTACTTACAAGAACAGATGTAGTCTTAGAAGGAAAACTCATTACTTATATTCTGCATTTGAATTAAATCCTTTTTCTTCTGATATTACCCTTATAGTCAATGCTCAGTTAATTTAGTTCACAAAATAAAAGCTATGGGGTGAAAGAACAAAACCACCTTCTTTCCATATCAATATGTAAGATTGATATTTTTAAAGGTACCGCTTCATCAGTATGTTTATTTGACTGTCATTTATGTTTGCGATTAATAGTTCCACTAAACAGTTTATCCATGCTTCTGAACTGCATACAAGACAGCTGTATACAGCTATCAGCTTGAAAACCCTACCCATAAAAAGGTGTTACAGAATCAGAATCCCAGATACATTAAGGTTGAAAAAGACCTCGGAGATCGAGTCCAACCTTTGACTGATCACCACCTTGTGAAGTAGACCATGCCACTAAGTGGCACATCCAGTTGTTTCTTGAACCTCTAGGGATGGTGACTGTATGACCTCCTTGGGCAGTCCATTCCAATGTTTAACAATATCTTCCATGAAAAAATTCCTCCTGATGTCCGGTCTGAAACTCCCCAGGTGCAAATTGAAGCTCTGTCTTCTTGTCCTGTCATTAGCTGCCTGGGAGAAGAGGCTGACCACCTGGCTACAACCTCCTTTCAGGTAGTTGTAGAGAATGATAAGGGCTACTCTGAGCCTCGTTTCCTCCAGGCTAAACAACCCCAGCTCCCTCAGCTGCTCCTCATAGGACTTACCCTCTAGACCCTTCACCAGCTTTGTTGCCCTTCTCTGAAATTGCTCCAGTACCCCAATGTCTGTCTTGTAGTGAGGGGCCCAGAACTGGACACAGGATTTTAGGTATGGCCTCACCAGTGCCGAGTACAGGGCAACAAGCTCTTCTCCCTGGTCCTACTGGCCACACTATTGCTGATAGAGGCCAGGATGGCATTAGCTTTCTTGGCCACCTGGATACATGCTGGCTCATATACAGCAAGCTCTTGACCAGCACCCCCAGATCCTTTTCTGACAAGCAGCTGTCCAGCCACTCTTCCCCCCATCTGCAACGCTGCATGGGGTTATTGTGACCTGAGTGCAGGACCAAGCACTTTGCCTTGTTGAACCTCATACAATTGGCATCAGGCCATCAATCCAGCCTGGCCAGATCCCTCTGCAGAGCCTTCCTATCCTCCAACAGATCAACATTCCCACCCAGGCCCCAAGGAGGCAGCAGACTTCCTTGTGAGACGGGTCCGATTGGCATACAGGGTGCTCCCCCTGTAGTGGTTGAACCTGAGTTGATGGACAGTCTTTTAGACTAATGACGCTTCTCACAATTTACATATTTAAACCGCACGGAAAGGCGGGGATTGCCTCTGGTCCAGCTCGGCTGCCGGAAGGTGGGGGGGGGCCTTTGGGCCTCCGGGCCCTACCGGGCCGGGGCCCCTGCGTCCCCCCCCCCCCACGCTGCAGCATAGACCCTGGGGAAGCTAAAATCAGCCATGGACTGCCACACAGCTAAATCCGTCCGGCGCGGCTTCTTGGGACCGGCGGTCTCCTCTCCACGCGGAGCCGGCGGAGCCAAGGGGAGCCAGCGTAGCCTCCTGTCTACAGCCAGCACACTTCGTGCCAAACTGAAGAAGACACCATGCAGCCAGCAGCACAGAGGGAGCGAGACTTTCTCTACCGTAAAGCCTGAACAAGAACACTTTTCAACATGGCAGTTTCAGAGTCAAAGTGAGTCATATGAGACGAAGCTAAAAATGGCGACGGATGAAAAGAGGGCGGTGCCGCGATTCTCGCGCGTAGCTTAAACAACTTCTTGCATGCCGTGGTAAGAAACTGTAATATCGCAAACTGTTTGTCTCTTTAATCTAGATGAAGTACATAGGGGGATGAAAAGTTCACGTGTGGCCCATGGAAATTGTGAAGAGTGCCTATGCCAGGCTACGTAGAAGCATTGAGAGGCTTTTTAGAGACTTGTGGCAAAGAAACCCTTTGTGTTCAGGCCAAAATAACTCATCCTTAAAAAGATTAATAACCCCATGTGATGGCTCATGTTTTGCAGTGTGAAGGAACTGTGAGATTTTTTTCATGGAAGAGATGTTTTACATCACAGCAGATTGTTTCTTTCCGGGCAGGTCTGCTGTTGGTGGCAGTTTGGGAACCATGTGCAGCTGAAGAAAACCCTTTTTCCCTTAAGCATATGAAAGAGACATCAAGAACTGCAACACTAACTAACATCCCATGTTCTGCTACCCTTTGTGCGAGTTGGGTAAAAGGAGAGAAGTGCTGGAAGGGGGGGGTTTGCTTTAATTTCTTGTTATTTCATTTTACTTTTAATTCTATTAGTAATAAAACTCTTTTTTTGTACCGCAACCGTTTAAGTTTGAACCTGTTTTGCTTTCTCCTAAGTCTTATCTCATAGAAGGAAAATAAGTAAGTAGTGAATATTTTGAACCAAACCACTACACCCCCTCAAAAGGGAATCACCTGCTACAATTACCCTTCTTTCTTTTTTAACACCCAAAGTTGTGATCCATCTGGTTGACTGATTTGTTCTGGGTAACCCCTCAGATAGACCTTCATCTCCACTATCATTTGCCTGACATTTCATTTGCCCTACAATAAAAGCATTTAGGCAGTTTTAGCTATTTACAACCAAGGAGCAAATACAGCAGACTAAACAGCACACAACACAAATCCGAAGTGTGTACTTACAGATCATATTCACAAAACTGTCTCAGACAATTATGGTTTAGCAGTCAAAGGGAAAAAAAATAAAAATTCCATCAAAAATACTTATTTGTCAGAAGAACCAGAAAACAAGTATTGCTTTATAACTGATGCAGAGACAAGTCATCCTGCTCTCAACAGGCACATGCAAGCAGATTAATGAAAACAATGAAAACATACATCATGCAAAGCCCCACCATTCTACTACCATAAAGGGCAGGTCACTGCAGCATTTGTCTTGTAAAGCAGATTATAATTTTTTTTTTCACTGCAGAAATATTCAAATTGACAAGAGGAATGTTGACCCAAGCTTCTGTTTATATAAGTTTTCATTTCTCATTTAAAAATTGGAAAAGCAGGTAGAGTCCACATGATAGAAGCCAACAGTCTCTGCTTTAAAACGAAATAATTTGCAGAGGTTGTATCAATTCATAGCATCAAGCACTAATGTTATATTATTGAGTATATAGATGCAGTTCTTTAAATTCCATGCATACATCATAGCTTCAAGGCTACAATCAAAACTGGCATTTGTTAGTACATTGAAACACCTTCAGCTTTCTAAGGCGGTGCATGAAATTCATTATACCTTTCAAAATTATTTTCATTATGATGGACAAGAGGAAAGGGCCACATGGTGCAAAGCTTCATGTGATTCTTTACTTGAGCAGGTGCTGGTATCAGCAACAAGGCAGTACATCAGAAAAACTGCTTTCAAATGAAGTAGCTAAGTATTCACAGAATCATTGTATACCTCCATTATGGTTCACACTGATGCACCAGTTAAGGATTTCTTAAAGTGGGTAAATAATACTCTGGAGTAAAGCAAAGACTCACTGAAAAGCTCCCTGACAAAAAAAAAAAAATAGGCTCATATTATTCTGCCACATTTTTAAGGCATTATTTTGATTATGTCTCAATATAGTGCCTGTCAAGCACTTCCATATATGTTTGTCCACCAAAACAGATATTTTCAGTTAGCATTATAAATTATTTATTATTTTACATAACACAACCAACAGGCAGCACCTCCAAGACATACAGCTCACCCTAGGAAGGGATAAAACAGACATTAGGATACAGTGACTCTAATAATGTTTTCTGCAGTATTTGTGAAAAATCTTACTAAAACATCTATGAGATCAAACCACAATATGTTATAAAAAACAATAATGGAGAAAAATGTAGCAACACAAAATGAAAGAGGTGGAAGGTACTATGAAAGACTTAGTGAATACTAAGCAGAAAAGCTCTATCGCGCACCTATGTTCCAAGGGCAATTTTTAGACTTGCTGCAGAAGTTTCAAGAATGAAGATGAGACATGGAAGGGCTACCTAGGGATTGCTGCAGACAGAAAAACAGACACTACGGGTAGGGCAGTGTAGGATGCATTTCTGTGGATTGAAGTTAATTTTATCTTTAACATGCATCTGTAGGTTTTATTTTTTCAATTGCTCTAAAGGGTCTGACAATGGATGGTTTCAAAAGCGAGGCAATTATCAGGAAGGTAGAGACAGAAATTTCACAATCCAGGTCACAACAGATGGATGATGATTCCCCTGCCTACAGCCCTCCCAAACACAGTGCAGGAGACTACTTAGCAAAAAAGCTTCTAACCTGACCTTTCTTTGCAACTGCAAGAACAGGTAAAGAAATGTAAACATATTTTTCCTGCAACAGTGATAAATGGTACAACTCCACAGTAAATAAACATACTACATGCACAGGAGGAAAAAAATAGGAATTCTGAGACGAAAAATAAGACAACTGAAAAATAAAAGCTACAGTGATACAGCACTAAAATTATCATAACTGCTCTACTTGATACCTTAGGTTTTAACTTTTATATTTTTCAAATCCTGTACTGCTTAGTGTGTGACTCTGAAGTTTCTTGTAGTCTGTTAATTTCTGCTCTCTTGTGCTAGGTAGACAAAGCCTCTCCAGGCTTGCTCTTCAAGGACACCCAGACTGTCCTAGGCCCAAAAAGTATAAACCAAAAGCCTCTGAGAGGGGGGCAAGCTGAGGGGAAATTACATCATTAAACTGAAGCTTTAATTGGAGAATTAGCCCTGATATGCAAATGAACCAAACCTATAAAAGTATGAAGAACTCATGACCTGTCATCCATCTTGGGGTCCATCTTGGCAATAGCCTCTGGCTCCCCAGGGTGTGCCTTTGAAGGCCTTTCAAATAAATACCTACCTTTATTCCCTTACTCCTGTCTAGTCTCTGTTTTTAGGTGGCCTCTCAAGGCATCATACTCACTCATTCAATCTAAGTAACATCTTTTGGGTGTTTAGTTCTCAAACACCATACATTTTTCCTAAGTTACTGTGTGTTGCCTGCAGACAATAAGCACCTTTAATAGCTGCATGAGCTAGAGTGGTACACAGGTTGATAAGCCCTGGGACCACATACTGCTTTATAAAGAAAGGGAAAGGACCAAGAAGTAGTACAAATAAGACAAAATATTGCAGAGAGAAGAGAATGCAGATTGACAAAGAAGCAACCAAAGGCAAATGACTGGCCTTTGATAATCTTTATCCACATAGTTCACACTTTGGTTTAATTACATGGATGTATACTGTTTTTTCCATGAATTCCCTTTAACTGTTAATGTGCACAGGAAAACTATTCACCAAATATTATTTGGTGTCTTTAAATCCTAAGATTCCATACAAGTTGAATAGAAAGGGTCAAGCACTCCCTTGAGAGGAAAGAGAATGAAGAAGAGCTAGGACACTGAGCAAAAGGACACTCAAGCCCACAGAGAAAGTTCTGCTTCTCAGGCTCAGGAACTGCTGTGGGAAAGTGTTATTTACAGAATAAAACTCTTTCCTGAGCAAAGGTGCCAAAACCCAATCTGACAATAACCACTTTGCTCTATATACTGACTTAATAATAAATCTAAAGAAGCTTGTACAACTGGGCCACCAGGCTATAGCAAGAGTGGAAGAGAGCTATTTGTCCCTATTGTGAATCTGGGCTGTCAGGAGGGGGACAAGCAAGATCTACATAAGAACCAGAAATCTTCATTCTGCTGTTAGACAGTATCAGGAAAAGCACTGATGTTCTGGCCTCAGCTACCAATGCGCTAAAGTTCACCTGCACTTAACCATTATCTTGTCACTGCCACATACAGAAATGGGGTGGGATTTTTTTTCCCCTCTCTACTCAATCCTCAGATATTCATCTAGCCATGAGAATAGAAATCCATTAAATGCTCAGTGTATCCCAGAGTATGCAATAGGTAGCAAGCACTGAAGCATAAAGTCAGAATTGTCAAAGATCAAAAAGTCCATATTATATCTATCTGACAGGATTTAAGAAAAATTGATCTTATGCCCTAAGAAAAATTATTAGAACACATCGTTCAGTTTAAACTCAATTTTACAAGAGTAATTTAGGGGAAAACAAAGGGGAGAGAGAAGAGTTTTGCTTTCAACAGTGCTTGTTTTGCATCTCACACCTCATCAAATCTAACACATTTTTCTTGGCTTTCAAAACGTATTCACAATTATTCCTACTTCCTTCCTGCTGTAGTCCTTGTTTTTATCAGGTCTCAACACCCACTTCCCTTAAAACTCCCCAAATACCAAGGAAGACTCACTGCACCAATTAGAGTTGAACAAAAAAGGTTATATTAAATAAGGGATTCACCAGGACATAGAATCCTTAAGGTTGGAAAAGACCTCTAAGACCATCAAGTCCAACCATTAACCTAACACTACCATCTTTATCGCTAAACCATGTCCCCAAGTGCCACATCCACACATTTTTTGAACACTTCCAGGGATGGTAATTCTATCACTTCCCTGGGCAGCCCGTTCTGATGCCTGACTATCCTTTCGGTGAAGAAATTTTTCCTAATAGCCAATCTAAACATCCCCTGGTGCAACTTGAGGCCCTTTCCTCTTGTACTGTCATTTGTTACCTGGGAGAAGAGACCCACCCTACCCCTTGCAAAAACATCCTTTTATGTAGTTGCAGAGACTGATAAGGTCTCCCATCAGCCTCCTTATCTCCAGACTGAACAACTCCAGTTCCCTCAGATGCTTATCATAAGACTTGTTCTCTTGTCCTTTCACCAGCTTCATTGCCCTTCTCTGGACTCACTCCAACACCTCAATGTTCTTATTGTCATGAGGGGTCCAGAACTGAACACAGTATTCGAGTTGTGGCCTCACCAGTGCCGAGTACAGGGGGACAATTACTTCCCTAGTCCTGCTGACCACACTATTGCTGATACAAGCCAAGATGCCATTGGCCTTCTTGGCCAACTGGGCACACGTTGGCTCATGTTAACCTGACTGTCAACCAATACCCTACAGTGGTGTCTTGGGGTGACTTTATGATGTGTATCCCCTATCGCTGCCCCATGCCCAGAAATTAACGTTGTGCCTTTCTATGCCTTTAAACTGAGCCTGAGAGGGCGAAGAGAGAAAAAACCAAGCGAACTTTTCAAAGCAGCTGTTCAAGGACACAGATACACACTCCTCTGTGTCCTGCTGCAGCAGCAAGAGCAGAGGAAGCACCCTTCTTGCTTTTCAGCCACCTTTCGGCTCCTTTTCTCCGGAGGGTTGAACTTTGTTTTCCTGGGACTTCAGTTTTTCCCTTCTTCTCTTCTGGACTGTTTCAACATCAGAACACATCAGGAGAATTTTCCACCAAGGCCCCGGGGTGGGCCCACACCGACCCAGCTCCAAGGAGGAGGAGAGAGACCACACCGACAGAAGGACTCTGAAATTTTCCCAGGTTTCTCTCCACAGCGAGAGGTTTTATTATTTAGCATTATTATCCTTTTCCTGTGTGTTTGTTAAATAAATAGTTTTTTATCTCTTTCACTTTCCTCTGAGGAAAATTTCTTTTCTCCCCAAACCTGGTGGGGGAGGGGTGGTTGTAACCTGCCTTCTATCAGAGGAAATTTTCCTCCACATTTGTCCAAACCAGCACACACCCTAAGGTCCTTTTCCACCAGGCAGCCTTCCAGCCATTTCCCCCCAAGTTTGTAGCATTACATGGGGTTGTTGTGACCTGAGTGCAGGACCCAGCAATTCACCTTGTTGAATCCCATAAAATTTGCCTTGGCCCATCAATCCAGCCTGTCCAGATCCTTCTGTAGAGCCTTCCTACCCTTCAGCAGATCAACACTCCCACTAAATTTGGTGTTATCTGCAAACTTACTGAGGGTTCACTTGATCCCCTCATCCAGATAATCGTTCAATATATTAAACAGAACTGGCACCAGTACTGAACCTTGGGGAATATGCATCTTTTTTGTCATGTTCCTGATATAACCTCAGATTCCTAAAGTTGGCCAGGGTTGAGATTTCATAAAAACAGTCCTTTCTATTTGAGTCAAAATGATGTTTGTTTTGAAATGAAACTAAGTCTGGTCAAATATCTGATACACAAAGGATGTACCAACATTTAAAAAAAGTTAAATGAAAAAATGAATTTGTTTACAAAGACTAGACCTACCTGATTCTATAATTCTCATATTAGTCTGTGGGTCAAGAACAAGTCTAACATGATAAAAACAAAATGTTAAAGTGAAAAATTTTTGCGGAGGAGGTTCCGAGTGCAGGGGAGCCAGCCAGAGTAACGACACGAACACCAACATGATTTGAGCATTGTGCTCCGCTTTATTGTTTACTTACACCAACTTATATCTACTTTACAAAGATTCATGCCCGATTCCCACGGGACAGCCTCTAAGCAGCGTGGGAGCCGACCAGTGTGTAACTTTGCCAAGGATTTTCAAGGCTGCCTGCTGCCAGGTGTCTTTCAAGCCTGTCTGCAGCCTGAGGCCCCTTCAGGGGTTCTTCCCTAGCAGCCCTGGGTTGCCCAGACTGTCCTGGGGTATCATATGCTCCTGTTCTACAAGGAATCCCTCTACACATCCCCCGTTTTCTTTTTGGGCAACCCAGGCCTGGTCGATGATCTTTCGCAGCCCCGCTTTAAGGCAAGAAAAAATGCACCCAAATACTATTAAGCCTAATATAACTACAAATAGCAATCGGCAGCCTTCTACTACCAAGGTACGCAGCCATCCGGTGATACCCAGACCCTTAAGCCAATCTCCAATAGGGTCGTCTGTCTCCCGAAGGTTGTGTAGGCCCCTCTGGAGGTCAGAGAGGTGCTTGTGAATTGAGACAGAGTGGTCAGAAAGATTCATACAGCACATACCCTGGAAATCTTCACAGCCGTGGCCGTGGGCTAATAGTAGAAAATCAATGGCTGTCCTATTTTGTAATACTGCATGCCTAACACTAGTAACATCTGCACTTATCTCATCAAGCATCTGAGAAGTTATGTTTAGCTCATCCCTCGCCCAGCAAGCAAGTTTATGCAATATTGCATGAGCCCTGGCTGCTGAAGCACCAGGTACAAACATAGATGCTAGCCAAATTATACCACGACTCCAAAAGATGGGCTCTTCATTCCTTTTACAGTTGAGCTCATGGATTGAACACCGCACCCTGGTTTTAGTGCGGTGGGTGATATTTAAGAGTTGATGCAGGCTTGGATGGAACAGGGTGAGTTTCCCTAAGTAGCACGGTCCCCCATGTGGGATGGCAGGAATCCCATTCCATGCGCAGTCCCCGCATATTAAAAACGTGCCACTGGGGAGGCGTTTCAGGGCTTGATCCATGAGGTTGATTTGGTAGTAAATTGCTTCGGACTCGTAGTTTCTCAGAAACCAGACTGCAAGAGGGTCAACAGTGGCCCAAAGGCGCCTATTAACATTTAATTGACTGGTAGTGGGCGGCTCGAATGTCATGTAACCATCCCCAGTTTGGTTTGTGGAACCCAGTAGATCTAACTCTTCTGGTGTTCCCATGGTGACATTGATGCTTTTCAAGAATGCACCTTGCCAGCAGGCACGCTGCTGCGCAGGCTTGAGTCCGATCAGCCCTGAACAATTGCCATTGTTTGTGGCGTTCCCTATCAGGGAGCTGTTCTCTAGCATCCCTCGGAAGTCTTGCGGGTTAAAATATGGGACCCCGATTAAACAGGTGTGAAATGGGTCCCCTGGCGTGGCCAGGCTCAGACACATGGAGTCTTGCCCCGTTAATTCAGCTAGGGTGACCCATATGTTTTGTCTCTTTTGAATTACTGTCGACATTGCGTGGGACCCGGTTAGGATGCTTACGTGAAGCAAACCTCTCAATGTTTGCAGACCCAGCACTGCTTTGTTGCTTCCCAGCGCTCAGGGGCCACCGCATGCTGCCACGGGACACGAACCTGTGTGCCACTCCCTCACCCTAACACTGCCACACTCCGTACTGCCTTCACTCGATCTAAATGGGCGGACAGCCGATCGAAGATGTCCGCCAATGCCCTTGTCTCAAGACAGTCAAAACAATTCCCCACTCTACCTCTGTGGCTGGTGCTATACCCAAGAATTTACGCAACTCCCCTTCTTGATTCCGCCTTCGCAGAGGGTTCCCTGACACCCACCACAAGTCACTAGCAACCACCCAGGGCAGCTGTTACATTCGCCCCAGGGTCTCGCTATTTCCCCTGCTACAGAGAGTGGTGGATCTGGCAAGTCCTCAGCTCCATCACTCAGCCACGTCTGCAGCCTCTCCCAAGGCTTCTCAGGACAGAGGTCCCAGAGTTCCAGCTGTTGTAGTAGCGGCGTCATTTTCCTCAGGAGCCGATGCTGACTGTGCCTCCTCGCTTCGGGGTCCTGTATGCGTAGTACGGCACCACTTGCTTGGGACCCGTCTGATCAGTGCTGCAGCGATGACTTGTCCCTGTTTTTGCAGGACATTCTGCAGCGTTACGGTAAAGGCAGCTGTTTGAGATGACTGCTCCGCACGGGTAGCACGCACGAGCATCTCGTCTACTCCTGTTCCCTGGGGCAGCGTGGCAAGAATTGTCTTAGTTTGCCTATTAGCATTTTCAAAGGCAAGGGTCTGGAACATTTGCTCTTGGAGCTCTTCAGAGAGCTCAGTTGCATCCTTCAAGGCTGCTGACAGACGGTCGATGAACTGACCATATGGCTCTGACAGCCCCTGTCGGGCTGCTGCATACGGGGGAGACTTCTTCTTTTCAGGTACTGACAACAAGGCTTTGTGGGCAAGAGTCTGTGACAACTGATGAATGACTACGGGCATGGTCAGCTGTGTCACCATCGCTCCATAAGCCCCGCTCCCAGTTAGCGTGTCAGCTTGGAGTGCATACAGTGGGTCTTGTGTGTCACTTTGGTGTTTGCTAGCTTCTTCTTGTGCTAGCCACTTCCACGTTCGCTCCCAGAGCAGGAACTGTGAAGGGGTGAACAACAACTGTGTGATGCTGATGCAATCATTAGGACACAGGACATCTGCTGTAAAGATAAACTGCAAGATGCTCCGTGTAGGTTTGGACCGTAGGCCATGCGTGGTGACCGTTTGCTTTGCTTGCTGCAAGATCTTCCAGTCATGGGGTTCCCACTTTGCAGTGTCCCCTTGTAACAGTACAGGGCAAGCGAGGGCATCTACGGTGTGCCAGTCTCCTTCAATAATTGCATCACGGATAACTCCATTCCATCTCCTTCGCAATGGATCAGTCCTCCCCGTCAGGGCTGATGGAGGTGATGGCTGCACCTCCCCTCGCGGGAAGGGCGGGGCCGTAGGCACTGTGCCCGGTTCTCCCGACGGGAACGTAGGAGTTCTGGTGGCTATCTTGACCGGTGGGGCCACAGGACGCCACGGTGCTGATGGTGTGGTTTCGCAAGCCTTAGATTCCAGCGCGTCCTGACGCGTAGACAATTCAGCAAGCTTCTTGATTACTTCTTGCATCATCTCTCAGTGGTTCTCCTCCTCTTGGGGCTGACCCCCGGCAGCCCTGACTGCCTCTGCCTCTGCGGGTGACAAAGCTGTAGAGGCTGCTTCACCGTCGGACGGTGATCTGCTGTCCGGCAGAGGGGACTGGCGCGCTGCCGCTTTTGGCCGGGCACTAGGACCACTCGCTTCTCCTCTGCTCGCCTGCGCCCTGCCCCCCCGGGTCGGGAGCCTGAACTTCCCCCTTTGTGGCCATTTCTCCCTCAGACTTCAGTGGGGTAACTTCCTTCCCTGCCGAGTCCAGCAACCCTCTCAGGGAACGCACGGGTGCTGCTGTTCCCTTAATCGGTCTGCCTGCGGTCAGCCCGAAGAATCATGCAACCCTGGACTTCGCCCTGGTCTCCGGCTACCGCTCCGTAAGACCCCCGTCACCTTCCTTCCTGGAGCCACCACCCCCTAAAGCTTCCATGACCGCTGCGGCCACCTTCCTCTCTGCTTTCATTTCTGCAAGGGTGTTCGTCACAGCTCTCCAAGATAATCCAAGAGCTTTAGCTTCTTTACCTTCCCTTCCACCCTCAATCGTGGACAGCCACAGTTTGTTCCCAAATTCCCACCATGCTTCGGTCGAAAACAAAAGTGAAGTGTATTTCAAAAATCCATGTTCCCAGGCCCACGTAATGAGGGCATTGAGATCTCGATCCTTCACAGTCTCACCTCTCTTAGAGAGGATACTGGCTAGGAGGCGAGTTCCAGCCTCATACTCCATAGCTTCTTACCTGTGGGGGCTCGCTTGGCCGCGCGAGCTCCGGTCTCTGGCGTCACTCCGCTTTGAGACCCTTCCTGCATCCGGCTCCAACACCGATGTGATGATTCGGAGTCTTACCGCATTTAAGCGAAAAACACACTGCATGTAAGCAAAAAAAAAATCACTCGGGTCCCTGTTCGGGCGCCAGGTTTTGCGGGGGGGGGGGGGGGGGGGGGGGGTTCCGAGTGCAGGGGAGCTGGCCAGAGTCACGATACGAACACCAACATGATTTGAGCATCGTGCTCCGCTTTATTGTTTACTTACACCAACTTATATCTACTTTACAAAGATTCACGCCCTATTCCCACAGGACAGCCTCTAAGCAGAGGGGGAGCTGACCAGTGTGTAACTTTGCCAAGGATTTTCAAGGCTGCCTGCTGCCAGGTGTCTTTCAAGCCTGTCTGCAGCCTGAGGCCCCTTCAGGGGTTCTTCCCTAGCAGCCCTGGGTTGCCCAGACTGTCCTGGGGTATCATATGCCCCTGTTCCACAAGGAATCCCCCTACAAAAAATTATCTTAACACTCAAGTATTTAGACATAACACCTAGTCCCAGATACAGAAAGGAAAAAGATATGCATATAGCGCAGCTCTCCCCTCAAAAGGCTCAAAGCACTTTCGACAGCATTAAGATTTGCTGCAACATATGTAGTCAATTGAATCTGCCAATTCACTGGCTTTGCCCTGAAGTCTTCTTTCAGGAAATATACAATGTCCAGCAATAAGTGCACTTAGCAAAATTGGTAACATTAAATTATGAGCAACATCATATGTATTGAGTTCCTAAAATAAAAGGACATACATCAGTGCAAGTATAACATATCAGCTGAGCAGCCCCATCTATACTTGCTTACTCAAACCAGCAATTTTAAGGTAATACAAGTTATTTCAGATTACCAGGGGGAAGAAAGATGAACAACTGTCTCCCTATTCCCCTCCCCCCAAACACCAATATGTTCTAATGCTCATGTTCATTACAATAAATATCTCTGACATTTAAATATTAAACCTTTCTTCCTCCACTCCCATTTAAAACAGATATGTTCAAGACACCAGATTTTGATTACTCTGCAGTAAGTCCATTCACCTAGATGACACTAAAGAGACAGAAAATGCATACTTTCAAGCTTTATTTGTTTTCAGAGAGAAAAAAAATTTATTCTTCTACAATAGAAATTATATTAGCACAATTACCTTCAAAGCTTCCAATAAAGGCAAGTGTACACTGAATTAAATAAGCAAGAGATGTATCAAGTCTTATTGTTCTTTTTTAAAAAGAATTCCCTTTTTCAAAGTCTCCCGTAGCTCTTTAGAGTCATGTTAGCTTCTGCAGTTATTCTCTTTTTTGAGAGGAACATGGGGAGGGGTGTGACAAAAGAACAAAAAAAGCCGGGAAGGACTTTGAACAACATTACGTATGTTGAATGTTATTGAATATATATCAGCTAAGCAGCACATACTCCCTTTGGCTAGGGTGTAACTCTGTTCTGTTAAAATCAACTCAATGAGTTTCACTCTAATGAAAGTTCACTGAAGCAAACCCACCCCTTACCAAGTCTTTTAGAAAAGGGGAAAAAAAAGAGACTTCATTTGGCAGATGAGGCAGAGTATCCAAGATTTTTCTATTAAACTGTTAATGCACAGTACTGTTTGAGCTGATGAGTAATACTTCCAAGTAAACAGTATGCAGATCTATTTGGAAACTGTCAACTTTTACCATTTAACCACTCACTACTTCCATGTAGCAGCTCTGTACTTTCTGTTCTTGATACAAAGAGCAGCACTTAGCCTGATTTGAAGAGGCATTTACCACTACAGTCAAGCTTAGCACAGGTGTCTCAACAAAAAAATACTTTTAGGAAGACTCTGCAAAAATGTGCTGGCACTCTGCCACAGAGGGTTTGATTCCTAGAGCTACCATGACAGATATATTGTATTTAGCCAAGAAATTCAGTGATTTTGAATTTTGTAAGGAGCTGTATTGAGATTAGTTAAAAAAATCTATGTTTTTACAACTTAGTTATTTTAGTTTTTATAGTTCTGTTATTTTAGCTGCTTTTAGTTTTAATCAATGGTTAACTTTGTTTTAATAAAATAAGATAGATGTTATGGGAAAGAACAGGGAGTAACCCAGGCTTAGATTGATAAATGTGCTGCACCTGTACTAAGGGGGATTGCTACACCCCAGAAGCTTCAATCAAAAGGTATTGTTTTAACTAGAGGAGCCTCAGAGTTATTTTATAACTAGAGACAGATTAGAAGTCTAAGTAAACAATTAGAACAATAAGATAAATGGGACACCATAAGAAGGAAAGGTGCATGCGTGAGGCTTGAAAGGTCATCTGGAGGGCAGCATGACAAAGATAAAAGTGATGAAGAAAAAGGAGACCTCCTCACACCCCTCCTCAAAATTACCAGAAAAGGATGCAAGATGGCAGTATTGCTTCACAGAAGAACAGCAAGACTAAACATGACACACCTGTATCTGATGAAATAGTAGAAGGGGGGGGTAAAAGTTGAAGTGTATATAAACCCTTGAAAGTCTTTGCTTTGACGGACATTCTTGGAAATAAATTACCATTTTTTTCCGATTTCTGGCCAGAATCATTATAAGGGATGTTAATTCAACAACTCCTAAGTTGTTGAATTTTAAGCTTTTTGGCTTAGCCCTTTGTTTCATCATGTATCATTCTGCCAGTTACAAGCACTGACATTCCCCTTATTTCTATGAAATAAAAGTACCAAAATTATCTACCACAGTTGTTTTCACAAAGTGAATTAATAACACCTTTGAGTTTACTACTAGAATCCCACTTGTTTATAGAAATGAGACCGGTTATTTACTGCATGGCCAAATGTATGTTGAGTCTGGTATCTTAGTTCCAGTTCCCTCAAGACAGCATTAGACTTGGTACCACGTTTACTTTAGACATATACATTGCCCTTCATTAAATAGCATAACAAATATATTGATTGACATAGTCTTAACAGCTTAGCAGGAGTCTCACAAGCTTTTCATGCTATATGATATTGAGTTAGCGCTTTTCAAAGTGGTTTTTGTTGTTGAGGGAGTGTTGTGTTTTTTTCAGTTGTATGGGGTTTTGTTTGGGTTGTTTTTGTGTACGTGTACTAGTTTGAAAAAAAAACAGTGGGAGGCACCAAGTCAGAATAACAATTTAATGGGGAAATTAAAGAAAAGGAAAAAAACTAAAAAAAAACACTGGTTCAAACTGACAGAGTCAAGATACAACCTGAGTCCCTGTTAGGCAGGGTGGTGGCAGCAGTCTGGTAGAATGGTGGCTGCAGTCCTCTGAAGCAGTGATCCTGTAGAAAAAAGGGTCTGCTCTTCCTCAGAAGGTCCAGTGGTGGCTGTGTAGCTCCTGTCCTCTGGAAATCCAGTGGAAAGGGTTGTCTCTGGTGTTGTGTCTCAGATTATATCTTCGATGGGATGCTTGGTTCCTCCCTCTGGGTGGAGCATCTCACAATGGGGTAATGAGTCATGAGGCCAAGTGTTGATTAGGCTCATTAACAGAAGATAGTCCGGAGGGAGTTATCTCTGAGTCAGGCGGCAGGGCAATGATGGGCAATTAACAGAAAGATAGTCTGGGGGGAAGGAGGCAAGGAGACACTGCCCCACCTGATTTCAACAGCTCATGAGGACGGTAAGAGAATACACTGCAACCCAGGACATTATCCACCCTTTATTCTATTACCATCTACATCATCCCAAATCAATACCTTCTTTAAACTCTACACACACACATACATATATATACAATGAAACCCTACACACCGTTCTCACCTAAGATTAGGTCTCCTTGTGGTACACAATGGGTTTCCTCATCTTTTTGCATTACCCACCAAGTGCAACCAGGTTCTTGAGCAAAGACAATCCCACGGATGTGTTTGCCTTTGCCTGAGGTGGGATTAATCCAAACAGTCTTCCCTAAAATACCTCTCAGGTGTACCACAGGGACTCTATCTCCATCCACTGTGCGCAAGGGTTCAGACTCGGCGGGACCACATCGATTGATGGACCCTCGGGTATTGACCATCCAGGTGGCCTTTGCTAAGTTCACTTCTCAATTTTTTAAGGTCCCCCCACCAAGTGCCTTTAGGGTGGTTTTAAGTAGTCCATTGCAGCGTTCAGCTTTTTCGGCAGCTGGTGCATGATAAGGAATATGATATATCCATTCGATACCGTGTTCTCTGGCCCAGGTGTTGATGAGGCTGTTCTTAAAATGAGTCCCATTGTCAGACTCGATTCTCTCAGGGGTGCCATGTCTCCACAGGACTTGCTTTTCCAGGCCCAAGATGGTGTTCCGGGCTGTAGCATGAGGCACAGGGTAGGTCTCCAGCCATCCAGTGGTTGCTTCAACCATGGTCAACACGTAGCGCTTGCCTTGGTGGGTTTAGGGAAGGGTGATGTAATCAACTTGCCAGGCTTCACCATACCTGTACTTTGACCATCGTCCACCATACCACAGAGGCTTCACCCGCTTGGCCTGCTTGATTGCAGCACAGGTCTCACAACTGTGGATGACCTGTGAGATGCTGTCCATGGAAAGGTCCACCCCTCAGTCACGGGCCCATCGGTATGTTGCATCTCTCCCCTGATGACCAGAGGCATCATGGGCCCAACGAGCTAGGAATAATTCTCCCTTGTGCTGCCAGTCCAGATCCACCTGTGTTACTTTCACCTTGGCAGCTCGGTCCACCTGCTCGTTGTTGCGATGTTCTTCATTAGCCCGACTCTTGGGCACGTGCGCATCCACGTGTCGAACCTTCACGGTCAGCTTCTCTACTCGGGCAGCGATGTCCTGCCAAATCTCAGCGGCCCAGATGGGCTTCCCTCTGTGCTGCCAGTTGGCTTTTCTCCAGCAATCCAGCCATCCCCACAGAGCATTAGCTACCATCCATGAGTCGGTGTAGAGATAGAGCCTCGGCCACTTCTCTCGTTCAGCAATATCCAAAGCCAGCTGGACGGCTTTAAGCTCTGCAACCTGACTCGATCCACCTTGTCCCTCGGTAGCTTGTGCAACTCGTCGTGTGGGGCTCCATACTGCAGCTTTCCACTTCCGGTTAGCGCCTACAATTTGGCAGGAACCATCAGTGAAAAGGGCATAATGTCTTTCAGTCTCCGGTAGCTCATTATATGGTGGGGCTTCCTCAGCACGAGTCACTTGCTCTTCCTCTTCTTCAGAAGATAATCCAAAAGTCTCACCTTCAGGCCAGTTTGTTATAATTTCCAGAATCCCAGGGCGATTCAGGTTTCCAATACGGGCACGCTGTGTGATGAGAGCAATCCATTTGCTCCATGTGGTGTCGGTGGCGTGATGTGTGGAAGGAACATCCAACATCCTTTGAACATCCAACCCAGCACCGGTAGTCGGGGTGCCAGAAGCAACTGTGCTTCAGTGCTGATTACCTCTGAGGCAGCTTGGACTCCTTCATAGGCTGCCAAGATTTCCTTCTCTGTGGGAGTGTAGTTGGCTTCAGACCCTCTGTAGCTTCGGCTCCAGAATCCCAGTGGTCGGCCACAAGTCTCACCAGGCACCTTCTGCCAGAGGCTCCAGGACAGACCATTGTTCCCGGCTGCAGAGTAGAGCACGTTCTTCACCGCTGGTCCTGTCCTGACTGGGCCAAGGGCTACCGCATGAGCGATTTCCTGCTTGATCTGGGCAAAGGCTTGCTGCTGTTCAGGGCCCCAATGGAAATCGTTCTTCTTGCGGGTAACCAGGTAGAGAGGGCTCACGATCTGGCTGTACTCGGGAATGTGCATCCTCCAGAAACCTATGGCGCTTAGGAAAGCTTGTGTTTCCTTCTTGCTGGTCGGTAGAGACATCGCAGTGATCTTATTGATGACCTCGGTGGGAATCTGACGTCGTCCATCTTGCCACTTTACTCCCAGGAATTGGATCTCTCGGGCAGGTCCCTTGACTTTGCTCTTTTGATGGCAAAGCCGGCTTCCAGGAGAATCTGGATGATTTTCTCTCCTTTCTCAAATACTTCCTTTGCTGTGTTTCCCCACACGATGATGTCATCGATGTATTGCAGATGTTCTGGAGCCTCACCCTTTTCCAATGCAGTCTGGCAAATGGTGGGACTGTGCTTCCACCCCTGGCGCAGTCGGTTCCAGGTGTATTGCACACCCTTCCAGGTGAAAGCAAACTGGGGCCTGCATTCTGCTGCCAAAGGAATGGAGAAGAAGGCATTGGCAATGTCAATAGTGGCGTACCACTTCACTGCTTTGGACTCCAGCTCGTACTGAAGTTCCAACATGTCCAGCACAGCGGCGCTCAATGGTGGCGTGACCTCATTCAGGCCATGGTAATCCACCGTCAGTCTCCATTCTCCACTGGACTTACGCACTGGCCATATAGGGCTGTTGAAAGGTGAATGGGCCTTGCTGACCACCCCTTGGCTCTCCAGTTTGCGAATCATCTCATGGATGGGAACCACAGAGTCTCTGTCGGTGCGGTATTGCCAACGGTGCACTGTTGCTGTGGCGATTGGCACCTGTTGTTCTTCAACTCTTAGCAGTCCCACGGCAGAGGGGTCATCTGAGAGGCCAGGCAATGTACTCAGTTGTCTGATATCTTCTGTCTCCACAGCAGCTATCCCAAAAGCCCAACGATGTCCTTTTGGGTCCTTGAAATATCCATTTCTGAGATAGTCTATGATGTGAATGCACAGGGCCTCTGGGCCAGTCACGATGAGGTGTTTCTGCCACTCGTTCCCAGTTAAACTCACTTTAGCTTCCAGTAGAGTCAGCTGCTGGGATCCTCCTGTCACCCCAGAAATAGAAATGGGTTCTGCTCCCACATACCTTGATGGCATCAGAGTACATTGAGTGCCAGTGTCAACCAAAGCCGTGTATCTTTGTGGGTCAGATGTGCCAGGCCATCGGACCCACACAGTCCAAAAGACCCGATTCTCCCTTTCCTCTACCTGGCTAGAGGCAGGGCCCCTCTATTCCTGGTCATGGTACATGTTGCTCCCTTCTGGTGAATACGTTCCTGAGGTCCCTTCAACAGGATCAGTCATATTATCATTCCTATGCCGTCTGGAGTTCTGTGTGACTCTAGATGCGCTTCTTGTGGTAGTTGCCCCTCTTTTTAGTTCACGTACCCGAGCTGCTAAAGAGGAGGTGGGTTTTCCATGCCACTTACTCATGTCTTCTCCATGTTCCTGAAGGAAAAACCAGAGATTACCTCGTGGGGTGTATCCTCTCTCCCTGGTTGGGGGACGCCGGCTCCTAATGGCAGAGACTCTTGTTGGTTCTGGCGGGATGTGGTAAATCTCTTCCTTAAGTTCCTTTTTCAGTTTCTGATGGCCTTCTTCAATCAAGCTCCGGACTTGCTCAGCTGAAAGACTTGTTTCCATGGGTGAGACATGGGTGCGAAACGGGGCTGTGGCGGTGTCCTTGTAAATCCTCAGTTTGTTCACCAAGATGCCCACCCTGTCCTCGCCTTCCCTCCATTGCAGCGTTGCCAGGTAACCGGAGTATATCTCTGGTCCAAAGCATGCAAACCTCAACCACATCTGTGACGTGCACTGGACGCCATCTGGGCTCTTAGGAAATCTCTCGTCTTCTGAGAAAATGATCTCCAGCACAGCCAATTCCCTCAGGCACCGGATACCTTGTTCCATTGTGCTCCATTTTCCTTGGTGCACCTGGAGGTCTTCTTTACAAAGGTACCTGTCCCTTACACTTGTAAGCAGTCGCCGCCAGAGGCTGAGAGTTTCTTGGGTTCTCCCGATCCCCTGGTCAATGACCACATCCCGGGACAGAGATCCCAGCTGCCTGGCCTCACTTCCGTCCAGAATGGTGTCATTGGCTGCAGCGTCCCAGATGCGGAGCAGCCAGGTCAGTATAGACTCGTTCGTCTGGCGGGTGAATTCCCTCCGCAGGTCACGCAGCTCACCCAGGGATAGCGACCGAGTGATGATCTCTGGCTCTGCCTCTTCTGCTGGGTGCGAAGGTCCTGCTGCATCCTCGTCAGTCACTATGCGGACTGATTTGCTTTTTGATTTCTTCTTCTGAACGGGGGCAACTGCAATTGGTCTAGGCTGTTCTGGTTCAGTGATGGCTTGCGTGGGGACGCTGACACTGCTTTTGGTTCCTTTCTCCTCTGAGTCAGTCTGTGTAGACATGGACACTGTTGCTTTGCATTTGGTTCCTTTCTCCTCTGTGACAGTCAGCGTAGAGATGGATGCTGTTGCTTTGCTTTTGGTTCCTTTCTGTGTGACAGTCTGTGTAGACATGGTATTTGTTGCTTTGCTCCTTTTTACCTCCTCCTCAAGCAGACATTGCACCACGCTAAATAGTGTTTTGTTTCTAAGCATGGTGTACACAATGCAGGCCATAGAGGAAAAAGAGAATAGAACTGACAAGAAGATTATACCATCCTTAACATCCAGAGGGAACTCAATATTTTCAAAAACTGCTGTGCCTGGCCTGAAAGGCTGGAAGAAACCACTCTCTACTCCTCCCACCAGGGGCTGGGTGTGATTGTTGAAGAGATCCCAAACATAGGAGCCCAGACTAGGACAGCCAAACAAAATTGAGTATATATTCTGAATGGTATTCATCGCCTCGCAGGTTATTATGCGATAGACATAATAAACCATTAAAGCAATTCTCATACCATTCCCTGGTTTTAACAGGAGTAATACTACAGGCAGGTAGTTCCCCATGTGAGGAAAAATATAGAGAGCAAGATACAGTACCCATGCAGACCAGCTGAGAACCATGGTGAATAGGTTTCTGTTTATACAAAATTGTAATTCTGACTTTCTCTCAGAGCAAGCCCCACATTGGGTGCCAAAATATGTACTAGTTTGAAAACAAACCAGTGGGAGGCACCAAGTCAGAATAACAATTTAATGGGGAAATTAAAGAAAAGGAAAAAAACTAAAAAAAAACACTGGTTCAAACTGACAGAGTCAAGATACAACCTGAGTCCCTGTTAGGCAGGGTGGTGGCAGCAGTCTGGTAGAATGGTGGCTGCAGTCCTCTGAAGCGGTGATCCTGTAGAAAAAAGGGTCTGCTCTTCCTCAGAAGGTCCAGTGGTGGCTGTGTAGCTCCTGTCCTCTGGAAATCCAGTGGAAAGGGTTGTCTCTGGTGTTCAGTGTCTCAGATTATATCTTCGATGGGATGCTTGGTTCTTCCCTCTGGGTGGAGCATCTCACAATGGGGTAATGAGTCATGAGGCCAAGTGTTGATTAGGCTCATTAACAGAAGATAGTCCGGAGGGAGTTATCTCTGAGTCATGCAGCAGGACAATGATGGACCATTAACAGAAAGATAGTCTGGGGGGAGGAGGCAAGGAGACACTGCCCCACCTGATTTCAACAGCTCATGAGGATGGTAATAGAATACACTGCAACCCAGGACAGTACGTCCCCATGGTATTGCACCCACAAGGCAATGCTCTGCTTATTTGCATTTTGGCCTGTAAGTTTCAGGCATTCTTTAGACATTTCAGAACAGCCCGGGTTACCAATCTGGCTATACGGTGAGCAAAATGTTACTTTAAATACATTTCACGCTTCAGTCAATTCATATATTTAGCTAATTCAAGTGAAAGGTAGCAGTAAAGTATCTTAAGTTCACTATCATTTGGGGACAGAGGTTTAAAATGAGAGTTCAAGACCTCTACTGAGATTATAAAGACTACCTGTTTATGCTCTGACTAGATGAAGGAGACTCCAGCTTTCATGGACACAAAAATTTAAAATTATATGAAGTCCACATATGTATACTGTTGGAGTGAAAGCTTCTCTGGACTCAGGCCCAGAGAGAAGCCAAAGCACAGGGGTTGAATTAAAACCTTTGGATAAGCTGAGATACATGAAGCCACACCAAAGTGAAATAGAAATATAGATTTTTAACTTCTAGTAGAAATATAAGCTAACTGCCTTAAACACAGTTCTTGCTGCAGCAGTGTTACCTTTTCACAGAATTCTTTACTTTAGACAAAATATAGATAGAATTACACTGTTCACATTTTTTAGATAGTGTTCACATAAACAATAAGAACTGATAGAAACTATATACGCAAATCTGTGTAATACCTATGTAACACTTGTGTAAGACTTATGACTGTTAGAATTAGACCAGGATAGGTTAAGAAAAGAAAAACTAGAATCGTGTGTTAATCTTATTGGTCAATTAACAAATATAATCCACACTTCTGTAAGAAAAAATATATAAAAGAAACTAGAATTAGAAGAAGAAGCTGTTTGCCTGTTGCTTGCTGTTGCTGCTTGGCCTTATCATGTAACCCCCTTGAACTCTGCCTTTAAGAAAGCTATGAGACGATGAAATAAAGAACTTAGCAGAACAGCAGTCTCCTCTGCTGTCTTACCCTGGTCCGAGAAGGAAGGGTATCCCATCAAAGCTCAACAGTATACCACTTCAGACTCAGATAAGCAGCTCCCAACAGAATAACAAGAAAGCTCAGCTAATAATCAAGTTAGCACTAAATGATCTAGCCTTTCCTCAGCCAGCTGGTCTCCATCCAGACCATTCTTTAGAAAGAAATAGATCAATGTGTGCTACAGCGGGGATTACTGTAACACGCATATATCAAACCAGGAGTCCCGTGGAAAGGAAATATATATGGACAGACAGATTCTTGGTAGATGTTTCAGAGATGTTTATTTCTCCAGCTGCATGGCCGGGGCTCTGCTGAGGAACTCTCTCAGTCACGGGACCCCAGGGTCCTTGCCCACACAGGGGAACACAAACCAACCAATCGGGAATGAGGCTGACCAGGGGCAGGGAAACCCTGTGCCTCCCCTCAGGGCCCCTCTCCCAGGGCTACATGGCAGGGGGAGGAGACCCCAACAAATGAGCACATTCACTAAAGAAACTGAACCAAACCCAGACAGCACAAAGAATTATTTATGGAAAGAAACCAAAATCCAAGACAGCAGAGCTAGAAAGACTAAAGTTAATGGAAGACCACCAAAAACTTGTGTATATTGGGGGGAAATGACGTTTAAGATTGGTTATAGGAAATATTGTGCTACATAAGTATAGGACAGATAACAATCTGCATATAGTTCTAGACATGAATCAGATTTAGTGGCTTTCAAGCTGAATAAAATAAAAAAAAGGTGTTGCAATACAGGGTAATTTACAAGACCCAGAAAATAATGCTACATTCTATTCAACCTCTGGAAGATCCTCTGTAGGAATACTGAATCCAATTTTGGTGCTACTCAGGAACCCAGTTAGTAAGGTTCCCTGGGAAAATGTTTTTGAAGGTTCTGGGGTCCATCAGTGCTGGTCACTTTTTAAGAACCATCTCTTAAGAGCACAGGAGCAGGAAATTCAAAAGTGTCATAAGTCAAGCAAGCAGGGCAAAAGACCAGCTTGGCTGAGCAGGGATCTCCTCCTAGAACTTATGTGGAAAAAGAAAGTGTATAGGCATTGGAAGCAAGAACAGGTGACATGGGAGGACTACAGAGATGCTATTCAGCACTGTAGGGAGAAAATTCATGTGGACAAAGCACTATTAAGGTTCAAGATGGCCAACACTGTGAAGGACAGCAAAAAGGGCTTTTTAATATGTTAACAGCAAAAGGAGAATCAGAGATAACATTGGTCTGTGGCTTGATGAGTTCAGTCACCTCACAAACAGGCACACAGACAAAGCAGAGACATTTACTGCTTTCTTCACCTCTCTTGTCAATACCAATGATAGCCTCTGGGACCCCTAGAGCCCTGAGCTGGAGGACCACGACTGTGAAAATGACTCCCATTTGACCCTGAAACTGTGTGGGATTTGCTGCTCCAGCTGGATTCCTATAAGTCTATGGGCCCTGATGGGATTTATAACAGAATGCTCAAAGAGTACTGGAAGCTGGGAAACATCCCAATTTTCAAGAAGGATAAGAAGGAAGACCCTGGTAATCACAGGCCTGTCAGTCTCACTTCAGTGCCTGGCAAAATTACGGGGAAGGTTATTCTGGCAGTTACTGAAAAACACTTGAAAGACAATGCAGTCATTGGTCACAGCCAGCATGAGTTCATGAGGGGAAAGTCCTGCTTAATTAACTTAATTTCCTTTTGTCCTGAGGTGATTCATAATGATATTATAGTCCATATCAATCTGCGCCCAAAAATTGTTAATGTATCTTTAAGACCTGGCAGCCGGGGACCCTGGGGGAGGGAGGGGTGTTGCTATGGGCAGGCATTTTTAAAATTTCCCCGCCCAGGGTTTTCGCGGCTTTTTTTGAAGCGTGGTATTTGCGTCGCTGGCTGCTTGGTCCTTGTTCAGGCTAAGACTTTTCTTTCCTTTTCGGTTTTTTTTTCCTCGGCTTGGAGAAGCTGCAGTAGCGGTCTTTGAACTGCCTTAAGGGCGAATTCCACATCTGCCTGTCCGAAGCCGGGGGCATCACGCTGACAGGAGTGGAGTGGAGCAGCCCTTGCTCCAGCCCGAGTCGCTGTCCACCACGCGGAGCCAGGGAGAGGAAATGCCAAGTAGCTCCAGCCCAGCTGCTTCGCTGCTGTGCCCGCTCTGCTATGCAATGATGGGTTGGTCTTGAAACCATGTCAACAAGGTGCTAGAGCAATGGAGCAGTGAAGAGTCCCCAAGAACAGAATACTATAAATTCTTATTTCATTGACAACTAATTGTTCAAATAGATTTAAGCAGAAACTGTAACAGAATATAAAGTTAAATAATAACTTGGTCATAGCTGATAGGATGGAAATATAACCTAGAGTTACCTTAGATGATTATAATGCTAAAAAGCACACCCACAGGGAAATTCATATATGTAAATGATAATATTATGAACTGGACCAAGACCACCACATGCATATTAAGAATTTTGTTATATGAGTTACCTGTTTCTGTATCATTCTTTCTTTGTTACCTTTTTGTATAAAAGACTCTGCCTGTTCCTAAAAGGTGTGCCAGCTCTGTTAGATGCCTGGCACCCTATTATGCAGAACTGTAATAAAATCAAATATCTCAACTCAATGTGTTGATTGGCTCCTTCACACTGGGTAAAAGAATCCTGCTTTAGGGACAACACAGCCAAATACAGAGATAAAATCCTAAAGTAGTTCCATAGGTGCTTTCTTGGTTTCTAATTGTGAATTCTGCAAGGTCAAAGACTGTAACCCTGCACATTTCTAGATGAAAATGCTTATATTATAACCCTTTAGTCATAGACTATTGGCCACATCTGAGACTAAGTGGACTGAGCCACGCCTAGACTTTTCTGAGAAGTTTAGAAAGCAGGGGGGCCTCACTTAAGCCTGTGACTCAACAGGAGGGACCACAACCTGATGATACTATAATCCATTGTATTAAACAATAGTTGTTATTTAGATACTGCATCAGTAATGTTTAGATACTGTATTAGCAATAAATCTGATCATAATAATCCACATAATCAGTGTGTCTTACTTCTTGATCCTTCTCTCAACTACTTTGCATAACATGAGGAACAGTTGAGGTCACTTAGTTTTTCAGCTTGGAGAAGAGAAGGCTGAGGGGTGACCTCATCATAATCTACAACTTCCTCAAGAAGGGCAGTGGAGGGGGAGGTGCTGATCTCCTCTCTCTGGTGACGAGTGATAGGACACACGGAAATGGTATGAAACTGCACCAGGGGAAGTTCAGATTGGACAGTAACAAAACGTTCTTCGCTGAGAGAGTGGGTGGTCACTGGAACAGGCTCCCCAAGAAAGTGGCCATGGCATCCAGCCTGTCAAGAGTTCAAGGACCGTCTGGATGACTCTTAGTCATATGGTTTAGTGTTAGGTAGCCCTGCAAGGAGCAGAGAGTTGGACTCATTCCTTATGGGTTTCTTCCAACTTGAGATATTCTGTGATTCTACCTGTATAACTGTGGCAGGACTTCCCCCCTACCACAGAAGAGGGGAATGTGTGGTCCTTTGGATCTGCAAAAATTTCCCACAGTAATCTTTTTGGAAAAGATAAAAAAATCAACCTCCTAAAAATGTCTTCAGTATTGCCTGCTTCTACTGAAACTAATATCAAACAATACCCTATACCCCCTGCAGCCAAACAAGGAATAAATGGAGTAATTAAAAATTTAGAGCAGAGAAACATATATTTAGAACATGTTCTGCATTCAACTCCCCTGTCTGGCTAGTGAAAAAAAAAGACGGGAGTTGCTGCTTAACAGTTGATTATTGGAGGCTTAATGCTAACACAGGACCCTTGATTGCAGCTGTTCTGAATATTGAAAACCTCACTGCCACGCTGCAAGCATCAACACATAAATGGATGGCAGTGTTAGATATAAAGGATATGTTTTTTTATGGTGCCAATTCAAGAGGAAGATAAACTCAAATTTGCATTCACCTGGAAAGGAACACAATACACATTCAATTGCCGGCCTCAAAGGTATAAGCACTCACCCACCATAGCACACAATGCTTTAGCTGAATTCCTTCAGCAAATAAAAATCCAGGAAGGGGTGCAAATATACCAATACATTGATGATGTGTTAGTTGGAGGTTAGGAGGAAGATACAGTAAGGATCTCAGCAAAAGACATATGGAATAGATTAAATGAAGAGGGAGTGGAAGTACTCCAACCAAATGCCAAGGCCCCTCTAAGTAAGTTAAATTTTTAGGCACTTGGTGGGTAGCAGGCCAAGCTGTGATTCCAGATGAAACCATTACAAAATTGGACACTATACCTACCCCCAAGACAAAAAGGGAACTGCAAAGAATCATGGGTACTCTGGGATACTGGAGAAATCATGTCCCCGGGTCTTCTATAGTAGCAAGACCCTTATACACACTAATGAGAAAAAATCAAAATTTGGAGTGGCTTGATAGCCACAAACAGGCTTTGCAAACACTAATAGAAGAATTGAAAACATACCAATCACTCGGGCCACTCCACCCCAGTGATCCTATAATAGCCGAATGGGGTTTTGCTGAGCACAGAACGTAATGTAATTTGTTTCAAAAGGGACCACATGGACCAAAACGGCCATTAGGATTCAGTTCCACGGCATTGAAAGACATTGAAAAGAGGTACACTGATTGGGAGAAGGGATTATTATCCCTGACTCAAGCTCTAAAACAAGTAGAGAAAATTCAGCAACAGCAGCCTGTAAAAATCCAAGGACCTTTCAATTTGCTAGCCAGCATTCAGAAAGGTGGTGCTCCCCCTGAGGGCATAGCACAATGACCCACAGTCCACAAATGGTATGTATACATTTCAGGAGTCACAGATCAGATGCATGTTACTGAGGGACCAACAAAACCTACAAAGCTACAGATTGCTGTAACTCCAGACATGTTAGCTCTACAAAACCCATTTAAACCGAGTCCTATAATGGATGTCCCTGCTTTTACCTCAGACTCTGCAGTTAAAGACGTCTGGTTTACTGATGCCTAAGCCAAATGTATTGATGGTAAATGGAAATATAGAGCAGTTGGTCTTAATATTGAAACAGGAGTGGAAGTAGTAGAAGAAGGAATGGGAAGTGCACAGGTGGGAGAGTTAAAGGCTGTGTTATTGGCAGTAAGAGAGAAAGCAAAGGCACTCTATGTTGATTCTTATGTGGGCTGGGCTGGGGCCACTCAGTGGTTATGTCAGTGGGAAGCGTTGGATTGGCAAGTGAATGGAAAGGAGGTTTGGCAGAAGGAAGATTGGGAATGGTTGTTGTCTCAGGCTCAGTCCCAGAAAATCTATATGGGATGGATTAAAGCTCATGCTAAGGACCAAGATTTACAAACCTATTGGAACAACAGGGTGGATCAACTGACAAAAATCAGGAAAATAGAAATTGATCATCTAGAAGACCCACAACATTTGTATTGATTACGTGAGTGGTTACACTAAATTAGGGCATACTGGACAAGAAGCTCTATTTTTTGCAGCACAAAGCAGCGGATGGCCATTGACCAGGAAAATGTGTACAGGTATCCTCACACAGTGTCCCCAGTGCCAGCCAAGACTTGAACAAAACCATCCAGACCTGGCACTGCCCTTGCATATCAAAAATAACAAAGCACTCTGGTCGGCAAATAGATTATACTGGACCTCTAAAAACATCTAACGGTTACAAGTACATACTAACAGGTGTGGAAGTGGTATCTGGACTGCTAGTTGCCACTAAAAGCAGTCATGCTGATGCAAAAACTACTATTTCAGGACTCAGTGACTGGTTTTCCAGTCTCCCTGTCCCAGACTCTATACAGAGTGACAATGGATCACACTTCACCAGTGTGATGGTACAAGATTGGGCCAAAAGGGAAGGTATTAAATGGGTCTTCCATTTACCATATTATCCTCAAGCAAATGGGATCGTGGAGTGTGCCAATGGTTTGCTGAAATGCTTTCTTAGGTCACACGAATCTGGATGGGATAAAAGGTTACCCTCTGTGCTATACCAAATAAATAACTGATATGGGCCAATGGGCAGTCCTGTTTCACGAACTTTCCTGAGCCCTATGTCTCTTGAAACAGCTCCAAATGATAAAGTTGAAACTTTTCAGGATAACTTAAAGGTGGGCCAACCAGTCATGGTTAAGCTACCCCAAATCGGAATTGTACCTATGACTTTAATGGACAATCAAGGTCCAATAGCCTGGATGGCTATTGATTCTAATGGCCACCAACAAAGGATCAGCTCCCAATGGGTATTCCCCACATTCTAAGCTGTTCTTGTTTCTGTACAAGACTGGTTTTGTTCTGAACAAAACAAAAGTTTCTCAATGAAGCCTCGCAAACCACTCCTATGCTGCCCCCGTGTGACAGCAGTGAGCATAGCAATGTGTTTGAAACTAGACGCCAGAGAGGGAACTGCTGCCATAACTCTGGAAAAACACATCTATTATTACTAAAGTTCTGTTGTTTTAGTTTCTCTAATAACCTTGAATGTTTAAGAATACCCTCACCAGACAGAAGACTAGGTGTGTAACCAGACGTGAGACAAGGAACTGCTCAAACAGCAGGAGGAAGGACTGTTTGCTACCTGCACGGCTGTGAAAGCTACTGAGACTCTTGGACTCCTATAAACAAATAAAACCAGCTCCGGACACAGAGGAACCTACTGGACTGCACAGCAACTAGTGAATTTGCTGTAACCAAAAATGTTAATTATGGTATTGTTTACATTTTTATACTTACGGGTCAATGTTTTCAATAAGGCAGCATGGCTAATTAGCCATCCTGACCAAACCTTGCGATTAACAATTGTAAAGGGAAAACCAATGTCATTTTTGCTAAGGGCCACTCCAACATAACACAGATAGAACAAATGCTATCTGACTCTTGGAAAAGAAACTCACAGCTAAAACGAATGCATGCTGTGACACTGATAACAAACCGCAGCAATTGTTGGATCTGTTCTCAGTTTCCCATTCATTCAGATGAAAGTATTCGGATGATGGGAATTCCAACACCAAACATATTTTCCAATGGTATTCCTCTAGCCAGATTGATGCTCCTTCTGGAAGGAAAGACAGTCCAAACCCCCATAGACCAACAAATCCTGACAGTAAATATAGTAGCCGTTGAAACCTCCTGTGTTCATAGATGCCTAAAGGGACCAGGAGTGGCTTCACAGCGAAAAATGGAGTTACCTGAATGTAACCAAGGGATGATGGTAGGAGTCTATCCCAACTGTCGCTCATATCTGGATGCAACTGGAAAAGGCATTATAAACACACATTGGTGGCCTATTCCAGACAATATGGGATACTATTGGCTTTGTGGAAATCAAGCTAGGAAAGCTCTACCCTCTAAATGGCAAGGAATATGCACCATTGGAACTGTAGTCCCAGAAATAGATATTATTGATAAATCGGAATTCCCCAGAGGACGCCTATGATGTTTTATAACAAGATACAAATGAAATTTAAATCCCTTGGTTGATAGAGCCTGTGGATTCCACTGATTTGTGAGAGGATTCTTACCATGGTTAGGAGTGCCTGAATTAGAAAAAGCAATAGTGAATATATCTGGAGTTATGGAACAAATAGAAAATCAGACAAATGACACAATCAGTGCCTTGTAACAAGAAATTACCAACCTCTCAAAAGTAGTCAAGTAAAATTGGATGGCTTTGGATTTGTTTTTGGCTTCCAAAGGTGGGGTATGCACAGTTATCAACATCAGTTGCTGTGTATACATAGATCAGACTGAGAATACAAACTGATCTAGAAGAGATTAGAAAGAATACTGGAATCTTACATGAAATCCAAAAGGATCGAGGGACAGGTATATTTGATTGGATAACCTCATGGATTCAAAATTTAAATGCAATTGTGAGAAAACTGATTGGCCTAATAACTGTAGTCCTGACTGAATCAGGAGAAGGAGGGGGAAGCAGAGGTTAAATTATTTGCTAAGAAGATGTTAAAAACAGTGCATACAGCTTGCTCAACACTTATTGTGCCTACCAAAGCAGGATGAGAAGATAGAAGACTATTGATAAAAGGAAGGAATCTTGACCAAAGATCCTGTTTTCAAACCTAAAACAAACTTAGACCAGTCTTGAAGTTTGGACTTGGGCCAGGGACATAAAGAGCATGCATAGGGAAGCAAGGTGAAAAGTTCAGAATGAGGAAGACTCTTTAGGAATGTTGCAGTGGAGTCTCCTGCAACATCCATAGACAGTGAGGCCTGTGGAAAGAAATAGGGAGCGATTCTTGATAGAAGTTTCAGAGATCTTTATTCTCCAGCCACATGGCCGGGGGACTGCTGAAGAACTGAGCAATCACGGGACAAACCGGGTCTTCCCGGGCAGGGGAACACAAAATAACCAATGGGAAACAGGATTAGGGTATGTGTGACCAGGGAGCAGGGAGACCCCGTGCCTAGGCCATGCCTCTACCCCAGGGTCCCCTCTCCCAGGACCCCATGGCGGGGGGGGGAACCCCAACATAGGAGGACTCTTACTTCATCCCGGAGACCCCTGCCCATGACCACCAGATGACACTGTGCAAGAGCAACGCAGATGTAAATGACTTTTGGGCTCATTGTAATATGAGGCGAGGCTAGGCGGGGCTAGGTAATGAATATGTATAGGCGTATTAGGAAATTTAATGAATATGGAGGTTGTAATCCAATATATACCAAGCTGAATGCAGCTGTCGGCACACATGACTTTGGAGGAACTATCCCCCATGTGTCCCAGCGCTGGAATAAACATACCTACTTTACTCCTTATTCCAGTAGTGGAGTCTTTTCCGCATATCATGACATTAATGTTCGGTAAATGGATCCTATTCCAAATTTGCAAAATTGGATTTAACAAAATGTGTAAATCTGACAATAACCATTTTCTCTAAAAGGTCTCAGGAGAACAGATATAACTTTGTTTACATAGCATTAAAATCTTATTTAGTACTATTGAAGTACCAAATGATTTCATAGGTTTAGTTGCTTTGATTAATATTTGTATACGCTTTGTAGTTTTCTACAAGTATGGCTTTAGAATACTTGTATCTTCACTCTGATTGTCTCAGTGGGTAGAAAAATTTCATCCTGAATATAACTTGAATTTTCATATAATTGCCTCTTCAAGGTAAGGCATAAAATTCCCAACTGGACTAATATCCTAAGTAGGTAGAAACAATTCCGTTTCATTACATCTTTGATTCCCCTGAGACAATCAGACTATTATATATGTGTATTTGTTTAGATTATAGTAAAGTTTTCTAACACTTAATATGTTAAGCAAGAATATGTGGAATACTGAACTTCACTGAAGGAGAACGCTGGACTAAGAAGCATGAATGAAAATGAAAAGAGCTCCTGACCATGTATTGAACTCCTCCAATCCCTACAACCAAGAAGCTACTTTCACAAACTCTTCTTTGTTCTTGATTTGCATCTCATCCTCCTATGATCTTAAGGGGTGAGGAACAACCTATCCTACACTAACTGGTAACAACATAAATAAAATGACTTATTGGATTGTCCTCAACTCCCATGAACATCCTGAAGTTAATGCCATATCTTATAATCTCTTGGTTTATCACTAATCATTTTATATATATATATAAATATGTGTTACATCATCTAATGCATAAATACATAAGCTGAAGCAACAGCGGGTGCTTCTTATCAATATCAATAACGTTTAACATCTTTTAAAGAAATAGTAAAGCTTAGGAGTACAATGTGTATCAACAATGGTGTACACATATATGAAAGTGGATGCTTTTATAGCATGGAGGCAAGATACACCTGCACTATCACTGCATGAGGTAAAGTCAGTGACTCCAGTCACAGGGGTGGAATGTGGCAGGACTTCCCCCCCTACCACAGAAGAGCTTATCTATTCTGTCCATCAGCCGGTTTGGTAGCTCCAGACATTCTCCCCCCTCACATGAATTGATGAGATAACCCAGGCCAGCTTGCTTGACTAGTGAGTTGTCTCTGGCTAGTGAGTTATCTCTCTCTCTGGCACCAGGGGTGGAATTTCCAGGTGGCAATAAACAACTCACCTTGAGAACAAGATGTGGGGAGATAAGATGGAATTCCTGACTGACAGACACTTCACTTTACAAACTATAAAAGCTACACAAACTTTCATGGAGGCAGAAGTCTCCTATACACACCCTGGAAATGTGTGGGACTTCTCCCCGAAGTTTGGATGCAAATTTGGCAGATACTTTCCTGGGAATTGAGGGAAAGGATTCTATGTGTACTCCATCATCAATTCAGTGATAAGTCACATTGACTCCTAATCTATACTATTTCTTCGCTAGCTGTAATATAGGTACCTTTTATTGTGCACTGGTTTGTTTAATCTACTAGTAGTTCTTTTGTTTATCCTGTGTAGTAAGTAAGCCTGTTAAAGTCTTATGTCTGTTTTTTCCTTGTGTCTATTCAATAAATAATTCATGTTTTAATAGACCTGATCAGTCATTATTAAGAACTTGCAAGCAAGAGTGGTTTTGGGGTGCTGGCCACCTCAATAAAGCTGCCGCCTGCTGCCAGAAACCTGGGCAAAGGCAGGGGTCGTCCAAACTCTCCCCTCTCATTCGTAACAATAATCCAGATGCAAAAGTTTCATTGTGCTAGGTATTGTACTTACACTCAACACCTTGGAGCAGTGCCTATCTTTTCTCTGAAAACATATCTTTTCTCTATTTTGTGTGTTACATATTTTAAAAATATCTGACCTTCAAGCCCTTTAGGCAAAATGAAAGTAACAGAATTCATTGGAAGAGATAAGGTATAGATCAGGAAAACTGAATGAAAATGCTGATGAACAATAGGGCCTTAAAAAACAAGGAGACAAAAGCCAGTAATCAGATAGTTAAAGCAGCCAAGTGAACAGAGATGAGCCTAAAAACCAAATAAAAACCTAGGAGAATGGACTCTAAGAAGTTTGTGGCATCTAGATAACAACCAATTCAATAATCAGTGAGACAGAATAGCCAAAACAATTAAAAAGTTACTCAAACATAATGTAAGCTTTTTCTTGTTCAAGTTAGAGAACTCAAGAAAGGTTCAGTTGTTAGCTCACAGTTCTCTAAATTCTTGTATATGAAGGATAAGCAAATCAATTCCTTTGGAACATAATTAACATAATGGCTTCAATCTTGCAACTTTTATCTTTCAGAAATACCTTGAGTACTTTAATGACTATATATTGAAGCTTACAACTCTCTGCAAGCACCACTAGATCTAATGAGGGACTGAAAAAGGAAATCAGAAAAAACACATACCTTGTGTTGTTCTATTGCATCTACCCACTGTTGTCTGTGGTCTGGGTCTTGAGCTCGGAGGTACCAAACACTGTCATTTACACTGATATCAAATCTGCATTCATCAAAGTCATGAGGCTGTGAAATAATGTAAAATTAGCTAAAATTATCATCATGATCAACAATATCTCACACTCTAGAAACACTGCAATTAGAAAAACTGATTGATATTGCCTTGAATTCGTCCTAGATTCTAAATTTGGTTGTATATGGCTGTCTCAAATAATGAACATAATACACTTGTATAACAAAGAATGCCAATCTTCTGAAACAGAAAAGCCAATTTAGTACAGTCTTAACAAAATTGTCACAAAAAAGTTCCACACAAACAGTGACCAAACATTCCAAAGGGATCCTTTAGAAAAATAACTACTGGACACAGCCAGGAAAATATGTTTTTTAAATTTCAAAGCAGTAAAGACAAATTAAGGTTATTGCTATCAATATTAATTTTCAACAGAAGAAACACATACATCATAGCAAAAAGCACCAGGATAGAGCCATAAAAGTAGAATATATCAAAATGACAAGGAAGGCAGGAAACTAAAGGAAGCTGTGGCACCCTCTGCCTAAACTACCTTAACTAAGAGGACTGTCAGATAATTGAAAGCAACATGCAATCCCTTTCCATATGATCACTCAAATACATCCAACTTTCAGTTCATATGCCTCAAATAGTAAAATGCCTTTAATAGCATTACAGTGAAGCTAGTAAGGAAAGTACAAAGGAACAAACGAAGGATCTATTTTGTCCTGTGACACTGTCAGTTCAAAGTTACTCCCTAGAAAACATCCAACACAGAAAAACTTTTTTCCTTTCATTGAAAACTATTCTTAACAAAACATAAGTACAGCTGAAAACCTTTTTGAATTTGAATACAAAGAAATGTTACACATAGAAGCACACAGGGATATAACAGACTCTAAGATTAAGGCAAATGATGCGATCTGAAATGCAATAAATATTGATTCCTGATGCCAAAGACAAGTCTATATCTGTTAATATCCTTTACTGCTCTGTGAATACATTCATCTTGCAGACAAGTAAAGCACTGTGGATCATTTGCGAAATACTCCACAAAAGAAAACCTAAAAGCAAATCTCATTTATTGTGTTCTGTGCAACAGTTCAGTGTCAGTAAGAATTATTTCCTAAGGATCTGAAAATCATAAGCTACTTATATATAATAGACAATGTTTCTTGTATAAATATACTAGAGGAAGAAAAGTACAACAGAAGCCAGCACGCAAAAAGAAAGAGCTAGGAAGAGTTCAACAAAAGTACTTGAAGCTTCACCTTTTTTTTTTAATAGCTTCACTTATTCGGTCAGGCATCTTAACCTAAGTTGAATTTAAATAAATTTAAATTTCCCACAGAAAAAAAAAATCCATCAACCAACAAAGCTAGCAATAAAGTGAATCAACTGCAGCTACCAATTCCCTTAATACCTGACCATCTCAACTTAATTCAACTTCATCCTACCCACAAAATAGCAAGGCTATCAATGCCAGGACAAAGAACAGAGACATTATTTGTATTAACGTGTTTCCAAACCCAGCAGAATAAAGAGATAAGCGGTGCAACTGACAAACTCCATGTAGTAGTTTAGTCCAAAATACTCATTACTGTTTACCTTCTGTGAGATAAGAATTAGGAGAAATGCAAAACAGGCACCAAACTTGAAAGAATATAAAGAAGTTTATTAACAGACCTAAAGGAACAACAAAAAAATCATAACACACCTTCAGAACTCTTCTCCTCCCCCCCCACCTTTCTCCCTTCTCCCAGTGACAATGTAAAAAGACAACCCTTGGGATGTTCAGTCTGTTTACCACTTCCATATTAACCTTGTTCAGTCCATTTAGGAAGAGGAGTCTCTCTTGCCCATGCTATGAAAACATTATCACAACGAGACAGCCGCCTGGGTTGGTTCTCTGCTCGCATGTGAGTCCCTTCCCCAATTTGCAGCTTTTCCCACAACTGCTTTCGAGGGTCCACTCTTGAATTACTGAGGTACAACTTTAAGGTTGAGCCGTTCAGAAACAAAAGTTCTCTTCACCCATCTCTGGGAGCATTTCATCTCTAAGAACAGAGGCCCTTCTCCTTCCCTGGGAGCAAAGGGTCCTCCTCATCTTCATCTCTAGGACTATCTCTGGGAGCATCTCTAGGAACTGAGGTTTTCTCCTTTTCCATTTGGAGCAAAAGTCCTCATCACTTCCATCTCTCCCTGTTCAAATTTCTCATTAAATTACAGCTGCTTCAGCATCTGCCTATCTCAGCACAGGTGCTTTTGCTCTCAAGTACAAGTTGAACACTCCACCCCCCATGCCTTCATGAAATTACAACAGGTATTCTGATACATCATAGCTTTACAACAGAATTTCAGCTTTAAGCATCTCCTCTTTCCCTTCCCTCAGGTTTTCAGCTCTTCACAGCACTAAAAGGGTTAATCTCACCTGGGCCTTGCAGCTGGAATGTCGCTTATCGCTATTGGTCACATGATCTTTGCCATGGGCAGCTTTTGGCTGAATCTTGGCCGCACTGGAGAGGGGGAGCCGAGCCGCTCCAGCTTCCCACAGCAGGGCTGTGGGGTGGGGGGGGGGGGGGGGGGGGGGGGGGGGGTTCCGCGGGTAGAACAGGGCCCATCGGCTCCAGGATGGCTGTGGCCCAGTCCGGCCTGGCCCGAGCAGGGCCTGGGCCGGGCCTGCTCGCCCCCACACGGGGCCCTCAGCTACCTGTCCCAGCACCGGAAATGAGACAGAGCTCTGCCTGGGGTGTGTCTATTCTTAAGTGTGGATCACAGAGGCAGTCACAATTTTAAGTGGCTTAAAGAATTGTCCATATTCAAACTGGCCAGCTGATAGGTTCTGTCAGGTCACAGAGGAAGCTGTAAGCACCCCTTTGCAAGAACATCACTTCTGGGACTATGCTTGCTAACCCATGACACTCCATATCCCACACAGGAGCTTGCCATTTAATAGCTACCAGTTATAGCACACAATATAAAACTGCTGTTGTATCAAGCCTCACATTGGGCACCAAAAAGGACTGTGGTAGGTTGACCCTGGCTGGACGCTAGGTGCCCCCAAAGTCACTCTGTCAATCCCACTCCAGAACAGGGTAAAGAAAATATAACGAGAGGCTTGTGAGTTGAGATAAGAGAAGGGAGACATCACTCACCAATTACTGTCACAGGCAAAATAGACTCGACTTGGGAAAATTAACTGAATTTATTACTAATCAAATCAGAGTAGGGTCAGGAGAAGTAAAACCAAATCTTAAACACACCTTCCCCCACACCTCACTCCTTAACTTTATTCCTGATTCTCTACTGCCTACCCCAGTGGTACAAGGATGGGGGCTACATTCAAATCATCAGCTGTCGTCTCTGCTGCTCCTTCCTCTTCAGGGGGAATACTCCTCACACTCTTCCCCTGCTCTAGCGTGGGATCCCACCTACAGGAGACATTCCTTCATGAACTTCTCAGATGTGAGTCCTTCCCACAAGCTGCAGATTTTCACAAACTGCTCCAGTGTGGATCCCTTCAATAGGGTGTGATAAATAACATAGAGAATAGAAATTTTCAGGTCCCCTGATGTTGCTGGATAGAGTTTAAAGACTAACTAGCAAAAAACATAAAAGAATGTAAAAGTATGTACACAGGATGATAAACATAGCTGAAACCAGTGGAGAAACCAATCATGAGGAATACAGTGGCTTTTTGGCAAGTTATGTAACAAGAAGCAACAGCACATGCCCAAAGAAAAAGTTCAAGGAAAGGGCACCTGTAATATTAAAGCATTCAGTGAATACGACCACCAGAGACCCCTTTAGACAACCCTCTAGGACTATAAAAGGACTTCCAGTAGGAGGTGGATGCATGCAAATTAGTTCTAGGAAAGGTGTTTATGTATTAGCTAGGAAGAATGTTGTAATGAATATGTATGATCATGATGGAATAAATACCCTGTTGTAGTTTCACCACACGCATCTCTTTAAAGGAGAGATCATTCAGTGTGTCCAGCGCTAATGAAGAATGCCTGCTTTCTAATGCTTCAAATTGTGTTAGAAAGTTTATTTTCCAGATGACTTTGGTATCAGGTGCAGTCCTTCAGGAACAGACTGCTCCACCGTGGGTCCCCAAAGGGGTCACAAGTCCTGCCAGCAAACCTGCTCTAGCATGAGCTCCTCTCTCCATGGGCCCGCAGCTCCTGCCAGGAGACTGCTTCAGCATGAGCTTCCTGTGGGGTAAGAGCCTCCTTTAGGAATCCACCTGCTCAGTTGTGGGGTCCTCCATGGGCTACAGGTAGATATCTGTTTCAACATTAACCCACATGGGCTGCAGGGGGACAGCCTGTCTCACCATGGTCCTCACCATGGGCTGCAGGGGAATCTCTACTCCAGTACCTGGAGCACCTCCTCCTCCTCCTTCTCCACTGACCTTGGTGTCTCCATGTTGTTTCCCTCACATGTTCTTACCTCCTCCTCTTCTCTGGCTAGAAAGAAACTGTGCCCACTTTGTTTTGATTTTATTCTTAAATATGTAATCACAGAGGCATTACCAACTTCTCTACTTGGCCCAGCCTTGACCAGCAGCATGTCCATCTTCAGAGCCATCAGGGATTGGCTCTGCCAGACATGGTAGAAGCTTCTGGCAGCTTCTCACAGAAGCCAGCTCTGTGGCCCCCCTGCTGCCAAAAACCACTCCATGCAAAACCAACACAGTAGATGTAATCTTTTGGGATACTGTCTCTCACAGTATCCTTATAGACAAAATGTCCAGCACACAGCTGGATAACCGTGTTACTTGGTGGCTTGGCAATTGGCTCACAGGTTAGGCACAAAGAGTTATAGTGAAAGTGGTGACATCAGGCTAGCATCCAGTCACTAATGGGATTCTGCAGGGCTCCATCCTCAGCCCAGTTCTCTTGAACATCTTCATTAATGATTTGGATGCAGGACTCAAAGTAATACTAAATTAGTTTCCAGATGACACTAAATCGGGAGGAGCTGTTGGCTCCCTTGAAGGTAGGAAGGCCCTGTAGACAGACCTTGAAAAATTAGAGAGATGGGCAATCACCAACCATATGAAGTTTAACAAGGGTAAGTACCAAATTCTACACCTGGGACAGGGCAAACCTGGTTGTGTGTACAGAGTAGGGAACGAGAGGTTTAAGAGCAGCAGTGTGGAAAGGGACCTGGGGGTCCTGGTTGATGGCAAGTTGAATATGAGTCATGTGTGCCCTGTCAGCCAGGGGGGCAATCATGTCCTGGGGTGCATCAGACAAAGCATCACCAGTTGGTCAAAGGAGGTGATTGTCCTGCTCTACTCTGCACTGGTGTGGCCTCACATTGAGTCGTGTGTGCAGTTTTGGGCACCACAAGTGGCTGTCACTTGGTTTGTTCAACCTAGAGAAGTGGGGACTGAGGAGAGACCTCATTGTGGTCTTCAACATCCTCATGAGGGGAAGTGGAGGGGCAGGTACCGATCTCTTCACTCTCATGACCAGTGACAGGACTAGAGGGAATGGCATGAAGTTGTATCAGGGGAGGTTTAGGTTGGATATCAGAAAAACGTTCTTCACCCAGAGGGTGGTTGAGCACTGGAACAGACTCCCCAGGGAATGGTCACAGTACCAAGCCTGACAGAGTTCAAGAAGCGTTTGGACAATGCACTCAGGTACATGGTATGATTCTTGGGGTGTCCTGCAGAGGGCCAGGAATTGATGATCCTGATGGGTGCCTTCCATCTCAGCATATTCTATAATTGTATGGTTCTATGAAATAATTTCTGACAAATTCAGTGGCCTTCTATGACAGGGTTACAGGGGAGCAGGATGAGGGAATAGCGACTGACATCATATATCTGGACTGGTGCAAAGCATTTGACACTGTCCCACACTACATCCTTATCTCTAAATTTGAGAAATATAGATTTAATGGGTGGATCACTTGGTGGATAACGAACTTGTGATAAATGAGTGAATGATAAATGTCTTTCACTTTTATTTTAACATTTATAAGTGATAATGTACTATGTAGAAATAGTGTTAAGGTAAAATGCAGTTAAGTAGAAACTAGATTAAGGTCAATTGAAACTTCAAAATAGTTGTAATATGTTAAGAAATGTATTAATAAACACATGGTAATAAATGTCTTTTGAGCTGAGAAACTACAGAGCCAGGAACCAAGATATCTTAGAGAAACAAAGATAAACCACATTCATCCCAGGAAGACTTATCTCATCAAAACTCACACCTCCCAAGGAAACTGTCAGCTACAAATTAGGCTGGAGACTGGGGAGGCACCGGAGAGGGGGTGCCTGTCTTCAGTTCTGAAGAGATCCAGAGGACCGAGGCAGTGTCGTGCTGGTGGAAGGGGGAAAGAGATCGGAGGGGGGGAAAGGTGAGTGAAGTGTAAATTACTTTCTGGGCTTAATGAATATGTAACAGTTTAAGAGAGTACTCTAAGTCCACAGTAAAATGAATGGAGTGCGCCTCTGCCAATATTGCCAAGCGCACCAGCGCTGTGATTTGCCTTTGTTCTACTAATAAATGTTAAATATTATATTGCTAAAAATTTAGCTCTTGAATTCATTTTTCTCAAACTGGCTAGATGATCGCACTCACAGCTGTAGTCAACAGCTCGATGAAAGGTTGTCATGTGTTACAGTGGGGATTCTGTAACACGATGTATCAAACAAGGAGGCCCGTGAAAAAGAAATATATATGGACCGATTCTTGATAGATGTTTCAGAGATGTTTATTTCCCCAGCTGCATGGCCGGGGCTCTGCCAAGGAACTGTTATAATCACAGGACCCGAGAGTCCTTGCCCGCGCAGGGGAACACAAAACAACCAATGGGGAACGAGGCTGACCAGGGGATAGGAAAACCCTGTGCCCCCCCCTCAGGGCCCCTCTCCTAGGGCTACATGGCAGGGGGGGAAGGGACCCCGACAGTCATGGGGATGGTTTTTTATCCCATATCATTTTTAGGGTTTTTTTTGTTTGTTTTGTGTCCAGGGTGGCCGCTGTCGTCCCCCCCCCCCCCCCCCCAGCCCCCCCCCCAGCTCTGGGAGTATCATGATGAGTGAGAGCCGGGCCGGGGTTTCCGGAGAGAGTTGGGGGTGGTGTGAGGGGCAGCTCCTTCCTTCCTGTGAGGAAAGGGCAGTCAATAACTATGTAAGCACAAGTTAACTATTGGGAGACAGCAAATGTTAGTTCAGACAGCAGATGTTGATTACAAAACCTAAGAAGCCGAATTCACCCTAATCTTGTCAAGATAGAGGGGACAAGGATCATCTCAGAGACTGCTGAATCATTCCTCAAAGGACTATGGACACCCAGGGAGAAAGGTGAAAAGTGCACTGTGAGGAAGACTACTGGTCTTCATCAGAAAGACCCCCGAGGAAGAGGAGAGGCCTTCCTCAGCGTGACCACCAGGACACACAGCACATGCGTGACCCATATGCTAATGATATTAATGACTTCTGAGAAATAATTTGTATAACCACGCCTGTCCCAAGGAATGTGATGAATATTCATAATTTAACCTTAATACTGTGTTGTAGGGAGCACTGGTGTGTGTGTTTGGAGGAGTGATCCCCACATGTAGAGAAATGGCTGAGTGAACAGGGACATGTGTACGTGCACAATCCAAGCTATATTAGTGAACTGTCCTTGACTAGAGAAAAAAGAGAAGAGCAATGCTGATGTGGCAAGCCGACAGGATGTTGCGGAGGGGGATGCTGACCATAGAAAGAGAAAGACTTATGTTAGTTGCGTGCATATTAATCTGTAACCACTCGCTTGCTATTAAAGGCCGCGTGAACAGTAGCTGTAACCCAATAGTATGGAGCTTGCTTATGCGTGCTTGAGGAACTAGAGTATAACTATGGGTCTGACAATAGAATAAACGGAGTTCCATCATATCTCTATGAGAAGCATGGTTCATCCCAGCAGATCTCTGGCTATTCCCACACACCTGGCCTGCCAAATAAAGCAAATACCCACTTCTCTGACTCTGTCTCTGAAGTGTCTCTTGGCCCGGTTTTGGCGAGATTCAATCTGGCACCCTGAGATGGGACCCTCTCTGCCCGGCTGCCAGATCCAGGGGTAAGCAGACCTCCCAGTCGCGACCCTGAATTTTCAGGGGGAGCTCAGCTGTCCTTTGGCTCACGGCGGGGGCAGAAAAGGGCCATCTGCACCAAATTAAGGTATTTGCTATTCCTTTTAAACACAGAAATACCTGCAGGTCCAGGGTTTGAGTCCCTGAGGGTGGGTTGAAAGTCCCGAGGAAGACTGGGTCTCCCAGAATTAGTCCTGGGCAAGAGGAAAAGTACTTTTAAAGGGGTTGGACCCCACTGTGAAAGGTACCTTAAAGGGGTTGGACCCCACTGTCATGTGCTATTGTACTGCTATTTTTTGTTTTGTCTGTTGCTATTCTGCTGCTGTGTGAGTGAGAGTGGATGAGACGTGCTGTCAAAGTGCGAAGCGAGTGGAGGGCTCTATCTGCGGTTCTGTACCCAGGCAACGGGCTCGGCCAGAGAAAAGCGAAGTTTGGCAAAGAGTGAATGAGTATAAATCATATAAACCGTTGGTTTGGAATTCAACCTTACTGTCCGAAGGGGGGTGGATTTCAGAGGAGAAAGATTTTAGTTACTGAATTGAGAACACCCAGGCCCCAACACTTTTCTAATATAGCCCCAGCTAATTTCCCTTTTAAAATCCCATGCCTAGTGTGGAAACAGTTGTGAAGCTTGGGTTTTTTTGTGCATGTATTAGAAAGTGGTACTGTCTATTAGAAAGAGTGGACAGTGTCCAAGTTGCTGGAAGAGAGAGATTGGTATTAGACAAGAGTGGCAGAGCATGGCTTTGTGGAAGGAAGGAGTTGGTTCTCTGGTTTTGGGGGTTTTTGGCCGTGGAAGAGAGAAAAGAGGGGGAGAAAGGACAAAAGAGGCAATGGGATCATCAGAAAGTAAGGAAATAACCCAGAAAAGTCTGCTAGGATGCGTGCTGGCACATTGGAAAGAGCTGGGGGGAGTCCCTGGAGGGAATATGAAAAAGACCACCCTAATTAAATATTGTAACCAGTGGTGGCCACTCTACAGAATGGATGATGGTGAAAAATGGCCAGAGAATGGCTCTTTGAGATATAACACTATATTGCAATTAATGTTATTTTTAAGGAGGGAAAATAAATGGGATGTATTCTCCTATGCAGATTGGTTTTTTACCTTAAGACGCAAACCAGAGTGGCAGAAACAATGTGGCATCAATCTGGCACCACAGGACTCTATGCTCCTCCTCCTAGAAAAGGAGGAAAAAGGAAAAAACTGCACGAAGAGGTGTTGCTCATCATGCAGTATTGGGCAAAGATGTTTAAAGCTCAAAGCTGAGAGAGACCAGGATCCCTTGGAAACCCAGGAGCTAATGAGGTGCAGTGGTGGCACCCTAACATCAGGAACAATGTCCCCAGCGTCCCAAACATCCTCAGAGGATAGTGGGGATGAAGGAACAAGTGAGACTGGCTCAGGAATATCATCCAGAACTAGGAGCAAGGCCCCTGTAGAAAAGTGTTGGGGAAGATGAAACAGGAAAGCCTTGTAAATATGGTTGCCTGACAAAAGATTTTGGGAATATGAAAACTACAGGCAACATCGAAATGAAAGCCACTTTTGAAATACCAAGTCTTAGTTACTGAACAACTGGAAAACAATGGTATGGCTGACTGAAGATAATCCCCTCTTGATGGAACAATACCCTCTGCTTGCAAACAGGTCCAAGGGTCAGAGCAGACCCTACTAGCTCAGCAGAAGGGGTCCAAAGAGTAGTTTTTAGAAGTTAAGATGTAACACTCTATGGTAATATAAGAACTCTTATAGGCTGTATGTAAATGCTATAGGATTTGTATCTTGTATTAGATTGGTTAGTGACAATTAGAATATTCAGTACAGAAGATGATTTATTGTATTGTAACCAGGACTTCAGATTCCATTCTATTCCTTTCCTTACTTCCATTCCTTTCCTTACTTCTACTTCCACTTCTACTCTTGCTCTTACACTCTCACCCACTTACTCTCTCTCTCTCACCTGCTTACTCTCTTGGGCCTGCTCAGAGCTGAGTCTGGCAGCTCTGAGCAGTGCCCCTATACCCAAGCCCTTTACAATAAACCGACTGTGTCCCAAGACCTGCCTATAGAGATCTCTCCGTCTCCGTCCCGACCGAACCCGCCCCGTAACCTACAGAAAAGAAGCTCATAGCACCACTTAGACATGTGGTGGGGCCAGATGGGGGAATAACAAAAGTTAAAACACCATTTACAGCTTTGGATTTAGATACCTAGAGGGAGGCAGCCAGAATGTATAGAGAAGACTCTGAAAAGGTAGCAAAGAGGTTTGAATTGGTTGTTAGAAATCAAGGTATTGATTGGGAGGATATAGACCTCATGCTATCAGAATTAACTGAGACAGAAAAAGCTGCTGTAGTATCCACAGAAAGAACACACGTGCAGGGACAGATAACTGCTGGGACATTGCATGGAAATGTAGATAATATTTTTCCTACAGGAGATCCACACTGGGACCCCAATGATCCACAAACGTACCTGTTCTTAGTTCGATACAGGAAATTATTACACTGGGGGCTACTAAATGCTATACCTAAAACAGTTAACTGGTCATTGTTATTCAGTATTCACCAAGAAACCACTGAATCCCCAGGTGCATTTACAGAAAAATTAAGGGATAATATGAGAAGACACACTACACTAGACCCAGCTTCTGAAATTGGGCAGCAACAGTTAATATCCTTATAGATGGGGCAACCAGCACCAGATATACGTAGAAAACTGCAAAAGATTAAGGAACCAGATAACCGAAACTTAGAGAAACTTCTGGCAGTGGCATGGGAAGTTGTAGCGGGTTGAGTTCGAAACCGGGCGGAAACACCAATTAAGTGTAGTGGTTTTGGTTCAAAATATTCATTACTTACTTATTTTCCTTCTGTGAGATAAGAATTAGGAGAAAAGCAAAGCAGGCACAAACCTTAAACAGTTGCAGTACAATGAAAGAGTTTTATTACTAATAGAATTAAAAGTAAAGAGAAAATAACAAAAAAAATTAAAGCAAATCCCCCCCTCCCCCCCCTTTTCCAGCACTTCTCTCCTTTTACCCAGCTCGCACAAAGGATAACAGAACATGGGATGTTAGTCAGTGTTCCAGTTCTTGAAAAGTCTCTCTCTTACGCTTAAGGAAAAAAGGGTTTTTCTTCAGTTGCACGTGGTTCCCAAACTGCTACTAACAGCAGACCCGCCTGGAAACAATCAAGCTGCTGTGTGTAAAACATCTCTCCCATGAAAAATCTCACAGTTCCTTCACACTGCAAAACATGGGCCATCACATGGGGTTATTCATCTTTTTAAGGATAAGTTATTTTGGCCTGCACACAAAGGCTTTTCTTCGCCACAAGTCTCTAACAGCCTCTTACTACTTCTATATAGCCTGGCATAGGCACTCTTCACAATCTTCACAGGCCACACGAGGATTCTCCATCCCCCCATGTACTTCAAATGGATTAAAGAGACAGTTTGTGGTATTACAGTTTCTTACCACGGCATGCAAGAAGGTTTTTTAAGATACGCGCGAGAATCGCGGCACCGCCCTCTTTTCTCCCGTCGCCATTTTCAGCTTCGTCTCACGTGACTCACTTTCTCTCTGACTCTGAAGCCGCCATGTTGAAGAGTGTTCTTGTTCAGGCTTTACGGTGGAGAAAAGCCTCGCTCCCTCTGTGCTGCTGGCTGCATGGTGTCTTCTTCAGTTCAGCACGAAGTGTGCTGGCTGCAGACAGGAGGCTCTGCCGGCTCCCGTTGACTCCGCCGGCTCCGCATGGAGAGGAGAAGGACCCGCCTGTCCCCAGAAGCCACGCTGGATGGGTTTAGCTGTGAGCAGTCCATGGCTGGTTTTAGCTGCCTGCGGCTCTGGGACAGTCCCCCCCAGCGACCCAGGGTCTGTGCCGCAGTGTTGGGAAAGGGGGGAAGGGGCAATGGCCCCGGCCCGGCCTGGCAGGGCCGGGAAGCTCAGAGCCCCCCCCACCTTCCAGCAGGCGAGCTCCGACAAAAGGGAAGTCCCACCTTTCTGTGCGGTTTAAATATGTAAATTGTGAGAAGCGTCATTGGTCTAAAAGACTGTCTATCAACTCAGGTTCAACCCAATACAGAAGTTTATAAAAACAGGGCACAGCCCTACACAGTCGCAATGGCCCAGGTCAGGGGATCGGGATTCCCCAGGGGCAGGAGAAGGCCCCCACCTAGAGGACAAAGGCAGCAATGCCCAGGCTCAGATCAATGTCTGTTATGCGGTCAGCCTGGGCACTGGAAACGAGATTGTCCTATGAACCGTGCCGCGACCCCAGTGCCACAATCATCAGCGCCACCGGGACCAGTGACTGTAGCACAGATGTACCAGGAGTGACAGGCACCGGCGGGTCCCTCCCTAGCTGACCCGCTGGTCAAAGTTAAGCTAGGGGAACGGGAGGTGGAGTTTTTGGTGGATACTGGAGCCACATTCTCAGTCCTGAATCAGACTTTGAGTCCTGTAAGTAATGATTATGTCCAAGTTGTTGGGGCTACAGGGAAAACTGAGAAAGACTATTTTTTGAGACCCTTAAAATTTGCATTAGGCAAAAAGATAGGAATACACCAATTTCTATATCTTCCAAACTCGCCTAAACCCCTGCTAGGCAGAGATCTATTAACCTGGTTAGAACCAAAAATAGAATTCACAGAACAAGGAATGAGACTACAGGTTCCCGAAGAAAAATTAATTTTGGCCTTAAGTTTAGCAAATATCCCTGAAAAAGGAGGAATACCCATAGATGATGAGATAAGAGATCAAGTGATCCCACTAGTATGGGATAAAATCCCGGGAAGATCAAAACGAGCTTCCCCAGTGGTTATTGAATTATTAGAAGGGGCACAACCAGTGTCAGTCAAACAATATCCACTAAGGCATGAAGCACGGGTGGGAATAGAACCAATAATTGCCAAATTTATCGGTCAAGGGTTGCTGAGAGAGTGTAGGTCCCCCTACAACACCCCAATTCTACCAGTACAAAAGCCAAATGGAAGTTATCAGTTAGTTCAGGACCTGAGAGCAATAAATGCAATAACAAAAACACTGCATCCCATAGTAGCCAATCCTTACACTTTACTTACAAAATTACAAAGTGACTAGGTGTTGTTTTCAGTTTTAGATTTAAAGATGCTTTCTTTTGTCTGCCATTAGCTAAAGAGTCAGGAAATTTTTGCCTTTGAATGGGAAAACCCCAAAACAGGGAGAAAGAGTCAGCTCACATGGACTGTATTGCCCCAAGGATTCAAAAATAGCCCCACGATATTTGGAGGTCAATTATCTCAAGAACTGGAAGCCTGGACACTGCCACTTGGAGAAGGTACATTTCTGCAGTACGTTGATGACCTACTGATAGCAACAAGGACCCATGAAGACTGCAAGAACTGGACTGTAAGTCTTTTAAATTTTCTAAGTGGATATAGAGTCTCCCCTGAAAAGGCTCAGCTAGTCCTCCAGAAAGTTACATATCTGGGGTATGAACTGGCAGGAAGGGAGAGAGCCTTGGGAGACAACAGGAAAGAGGCAATTTGTCAAATGCCCTGGCCAACTACAACCAAAGAACTGAGAACTTTTCTGAGAATGACAGGATGGTGTAGATTATGGATCTACGACTATGGACTAATTGTGAAACCTTTATACCAACTCCTAAAAGAGACTGGGGGAACTCACCTATGCTGGACACCAGAGACTAATAATGCATTTGTAACTCTGAAACGTGAGTTGATGCAAGCTCCAGCACTGAGCATACTGGATGTCACTAAACCTTTTCTGTTGTTCTCACATGAAAGACAAGGACTGGCACTGGGACTTTTGGCACAGAAGCTGGGACCTTACAGAAGGCCAGTGGCTTATTTCTCCAAGCAGCTGGATGTGGTCAGCCAAGGATGGCCCGCCTGCCTGCGTGCAGTGGCAGCTGTGATCCTAAACATAGAGGAAGCTCGCAATGTCACACTGGGCCAGCGGATAACTGTTTTTGTCTCTCACACAGTGTCAGCAGTGCTCACACAGAAAGGAAATCACTGGCTAACCCCATCTTGCTTTCTCAAATACCAGGCTGTCCTAGAAGAATCGGAGGATGTGAGTATCCAAGTAACTAACATCTTAAATCCAGCAGCTTACCTCTAGGGCAAGGCTACTGAGGAGCCTGTACAGCATGACTGCATTGAAACCATGGAGGCAGCTGACTCCGGCCGTCTGGACCTAAAGGACTCTCCGCTAGAAAATGCAGACAACTGGTTCACCGATGGGAGCAGTTATGTCAAGAATGGTAAGCGGCTTGCTGGGTATGCAGTTACAACCACAGATGCTGTCATTGAGGCAAAACAATTACCTGTGGGGACATCAGCTCAAAAGGCCGAGATAATAGCCCTAACTCAAGCCTTGACATTAGCCAAAGGTAAACCTTTCAACATTTGGACTGATTCAAGGTATGCTTCTGGGGTGGTACACGCTCACAGGCTTATCTGGAAAGAAAGGAGTTTATTAACCTCACAGAAGAAAGAAATCAAGCATGCTACTGAAATAGTACAGTTACTGGAAGCAGTGGTAAAACCTTCAAAAGTGTCTATAATGCATTGTAAGGGACACTCCCAGGGTAACACTATCCCTGAACTGGGAAATGCTATGGCAGACAAAACAGCAAAGGCAGTGGCTGGTGGGGATCAAATTTAAGCCCTAGCTCTAATCCTTCTAACATCCTTATGGGTGAAAAACCCCCACCATATGACACTGATGATCTACATTGGATACAAGAAGGGAAGGGACAAATAGGATCTGATGGGTGAGCTAGAATAAAGGATCTCATTGTAATACCCAGAAAACTGCTAAAATTATTCATCCAAAGCGAACATTCTAAGACACATTGGGGAGTTGATGCTTTATATAACCATTTGAAGGACAAAGTGACAGCATCAAAATTAAAGGAAACAATTGAGGACATAACTTCTGTTGCAATTATTAAAGGATCAGGGGCATGGATCATTGATAGAATTATGGGATCTATAAAAGAACAGTACAAGCAATAGGCCTGCAAGCAAAGGTTTGTGTGAGAAACTGCCTGCATGAGAAAGCACTGGTGTGAGAAACAAGCCTGGGAATAAAGAGGGAGTTTTGAAACGATGCAGCTGTCCTGATAAGATGTGCTAACCAGGGAACAGAGGGGGTGAACACCGAATTCTTTTAATCATAACATGACTATGGAAGCTTGCCAATGTAAGCCCAATTATGTAGAAGTAGAAATGTGCTGTGATAAGCTTTAAGCCACTTAGGAGTTAACAAGCTGGTATACTATATGCCTTTGGATTGCTAATAAACGGAGTTTTGCGCTTATCAACCACATTGGTTTTGGACTGCATCTCTCTCCCCGCCAGGATCCCCGGGCTCCCGTCTTTTTACAATTCCAACAAACTTCCACTTGTGAAATCTGTCTTAAAAACAACCCTAATACCACTGTTAGGCTAAGCACAGGAACTATCACTAAAGGAGTTTTACCAGGGGATGTGTAGCAAATTGACTTTTCTGAATTACCTAGGAAGGGGGGATACAAGTACCTTCTAGTCCTCACAGACACTTTCTCAGGTTGGCCAGAAGCTTTCCCTTGTAGAACAAATAAAGCTAGAGAAGTTGTTAAAGCTTTAATACAAGAAATTTTTCCACGATTTGGGGTACCCAGAGAAATTAATTCTAACAGAGGATCACACTTTGTAGCCCAGGTAGTGCAGGGAGTGAGTCATCTACTGGGCATACACTGGCAGTTACATACACCATACAGGCCTCAGGCAAGTAGACAAGTGGAAAAGATGAATCACTTAATAAAGCAACAATTAGCCAAAATTTGTCAAGAAACTAATTTATATTGGTATCAGGCTCTGCCCATGGCTTTGCTAAGAATTAGGGTAAAACCACGGCTCAAAGAAAAATTAAGTCCCTTTGAAATTCTGTATGGAAAGCCCTATGGAACAAACGTGATTCACAATGACAGTGTGGCTCTGGGAGGGCAAAGCTACCTAATAGATTATGTAAAGCATTTAGGTCAAAAATTACAATCAATACACACTACAGTTGTTAATTGTCAACCACCACCACCTGATAAAGTCTTTCATAATGTGGAAACCAGGGAATTGGGTTTATGTTAAGTCTCTTTCAAGGGATCCACTCCAGGAGAAATGGGAAGGACCTTATCAGACACTGCTGACCACTCATACAGCAATTAAAATAAAAGGAAAACCGACCTGGATCCATTATACCAGGACCAAACCTGCGCCAAAGCCAGAGTGGGAGGCAAGAAGAACAGGACCTCTGCGCCTTCAACTACGAAAAATCAACACAACATGATTTGGACCATACTAGTAACGTTGGTAATTGGAGCAGGTGCATGGGACCAGAATACATACCTTCGATTGCTCAAAGGTGTTGTTGAGAATTTTAATCTAACTGATTGCTGGATATGTTCCCAGCTGCCTGAGAATTCTGCTAGAGGCTTTCCTTTGGTTGGGGCAACATTCCCTAATACAACAACAATCTATGCTGCACTTAGTACTAACAGGCTTTCACATTATGTCAACATATCCCTAGATCAACTTCAGTGGAAATTAGAGTTTGAAGAGCCAATAATTGGGTCCTCACCAGTATCCTGCGTGCAGCGGTGCTGGGAAGAATCTGTACCTAAAAACTCAGGAGGGAATAAGACAGACTCCAAATGCGGGAACTTAACATTTATAGGCAGGTACCCCAACTGCTCAGAATTCTGGACGTATGGGGGGGCTAACATGTGGAATAAGAATCAAACAAGACAAGGACCAAAGCCCAAGGGTTGGCCAGTGCCCACAGGGTGGGGTTGGTACTGGATATATGGTCACAGCGCCTATAGTTTTACCCTTGGGATGGCAAGGGCGCCGTGCCATAGGACTGAAATTTCCCCACATTACTATTGTTTCTCAACTACAAGGCTTGCTCCGAACTTTTATACGGAGGACCAAAAGGACATCAAACCCCTTAATAGATAGGCCCACTAGATTTCACAGCTTTGCCAGATGGTTTATACCGGGACTCGAAGTAAGTGAACTAGAGAAAGCAATAGTGAACCGTTCTGCTACTGTAGAAACCATAATGAATGCCAGTGCAGATGCCATAAGAGCGCAGCAAATCGAGATTAAGAGCATCTCACAATTAGCCATACAGAATAGACTTGCATTAGATTTACTGTATGCCAAGGAAGGAGGAGTATGTACAGTTATAAATACAAGCTGTTGTAGTTATGTTGATTTAGACAAACGAATAGAAACAGATTTGCAGACAATTCTGGAGAAAACACGGACACTACATCAGATCACCTTGGATGACACTTCTTGGGGGTTTAAAGAGGTATGGGACAAACTTACATCATGGTTACCCAACTTATCCTGGCCTAAACAATTGGTTGTAATAGCTATTTGTGTTATTGCATTGTTAGTGTTTGTATTAGTAGCTACTGTTGTATGATATTAAGTACTTGGAATCACGATGCTTATGCTCAATGGCACAAGCACAAACTTAGAAATAAGATAGAGAAGGGTTCTTACTTTAAAGACATGCAAGATTTGTAAAGAATTACAAATAACCAAAGAAAAGGGGGGATCGAGGAAAGGGCAGTCAATAACTAACTCATGTAAGCACAAGTTAACTATTGGGAGACAGCAAATGTTAGTTTAGACAGCAGATGTTAATTACAAAACCTAAGAAGCCGAATTCACCCTAATCTTGTCAAGACAGAGGGGACAAGGATCATCTCAGAGACTGCTGAATCATTCCTCAAAGGACTATGGACACCCAGGGAGAAAGGTGAAAAGTGCACTGTGAGGAAGACTACTGGTCTTCATCAGAAAAACCCCGGAGGAAGAGGAGAGGCCTTCCTCAGCGCGACCACCAGGACACACAGCACATGCGTGGCCCGTATGCTAATGATATTGATGTCATGAAGATTTTTGCCTTTTCTTTTATACCCCTGTTATACCTTTTTACAGCTTCTGTATTCCTAGTGCTTTTTGCCTACATTCTTGGACTTGTTTGTTAAGCTAAGAGACTAAACATTTTAGAAGCTTCGTAGCTAGGGATCAGTGTGGCCCAGACCCCAAGGTCCCCTCCAGAACACATTCTGTAAACCAAGATAGAACCATCCAGGGGAAGGTTCCTTGGGGAGGGGGGGCTCACTTGAACCTCTCATTGGGGAATCTTTGATAGATATGCTAATTAGTAAAGCCTATAATGTTATACCCAATGTTGGGGGGGAGATACGAGAGGAGAGACACAGAGACACAGGGAAAGACTCGGTGGGGTGCATCTTGATGCATATGACCTGGACGTGTACACCTAAGAATCCTTAAAAATAAATACCAAGGTAAAATCCCTTTTCCCCTTCTAACCGTGTATGCCTCTTGATTTTAAGACCAGGAAAAGGCATCAGTTGCTGGCGACCACAAAGGGACCCTAAAGACCTTGAAACTCGCAGTCTTGGGTTGGAATACATCTTGCTTTGTCCCTCTCTTTGCCGGCAAATTACAGAGGGGCCGGAGCAACAATCTAAGACTGTGACCAGGACTTTAGGACCCAGCATGGAAAGGCAGAAGCACGGAAAGAGGTGAGTGAAAAGGGGATCGATATTACCGAGACTGTGCTAGCACTAGGGAAGGAGATCTCTGAGGGGGTTGGAAAGGTTGGGGGCATAAAAGCCCACAAAAGGGGAAAGCTTAAACTTTTCCCCTGCAAACTGTAGAAAGGAGGGGACGCCCTCCAGGAGCCCAGAGGCTGCACCCTACGCAGCTGCAAGAGTGGCTCAGAGGTTGGTAGGTTGGTTGGTTGGTTAGTTCAGACATCAGGAGTTGTGGGTTCGAATCCTGTTAAGATCAGATTTTCGCGCGCGCGCATTTACTGCTTGCTAAAATTAGTTGCTTTTTAGTATTTTAAAGTGCTGTTTCGAAGTGTTTGTGTAGTAACCTAGATAAACTGCCTGGGAAATCGGAATTCCAAGGCCAGATTGCAGGCTGAATTCCAGAGTTAAGAGCTTTCCTCTGGCAGAGTTTTCCTGTCTGTGAGAAAACATGGGTGGTGTGAATGAAAAAATTCCTCCTAACAGCCCGTTGGAGCTGATAATAAAACACTGGAAATGGCTGACAGGGCGAAAAACTACTTTAGACACCCGAGAATTGATCAGGCTGTCCACACGGGTTTGGCCAACTTTAAAATTAAGTCAAGGAAATTGGCCTCGCTATGGGAGTTTGGAAAATAACATCATTAATGACCTGATGGTAGAATTGAGATCATTACGTAGGTTTGATGAAGTAAGATATGCAGAACTTTTTACTATGTATTTGAATAGGGAAGAAGCATATGTGGTAAACAAAAGTAATATGGAAATGACTTTGAGGAAGAGAAAGGGAAAGAAAAAGCCACAGCAAGCTGATTCGTACGTTAATACGGACAGAAAAATTGATATGACAGATACAGATATGGTAGCACCAGCTTTGCGCAATGGGGGGGGGTCTCCCCACCCTGTTCAACCGCCGGGGCAGCCCGCACAGGTGGGGGCGGGGGATACGGGAGCAGTGGCTCCCCCACTGCCACTGCCGCCGCCTCCGCCGTCCCCGCCGCTGTCCGAGCGGGGGCAGGGGAGGGAGCAGGAGGCCGGCTCCAAGCCGGAGGAGCGGCGCGGGGCCCCCCCACCCCCAGCCTCGTCAGGGGAGAAGGGCGGGCGCGGAGGCAGAGAAGGGGTGGATTGGCTGCTGCCCCCTGATTTTTCCAGAGGCAGAGACAGGGAAGGGGTAGGCTGGCCGCCTTTCCCCGAGTACCCTGAGTGAAGGTAGAAATGGACACGGACAATTGTGGCGGCATTCCCCAATACAGAGAACCGCAAGTTTCCGAGCCAGACAGGAGGAGCCACTCGCTCTCCCCACCCTGCAGCACAGGCAGTGTTAAAGCTGAGGGCAGATGGGATGGCCCCGACCCAGGCGGCTCTTGCAGAGCTAGGGACGGGAGAACCTGCTTGCAGCCCCTGCCTCCCTACCCCTCCACTGCCGCAAAGAGCGAGACAGTTCCCGATCAACATTTGCCTGGAACAAGTTTTAAAACCAATGAACCAATTTCAATTAAAAGCGAATGGGATGATTTTGATACAGATGGTTCTCACGGGGAGGGAGGTAGAAGGAGGGGCAGGATAGCCCGAGAAGCTATGAAAGCAGTCAGTCCCGTCACTAAACACACAAGGTCCAAAGCAGGTAAAGGGGGGAGGAAGAACTTGCATTAGAAACACCTCTGAGACAGGCTGTGGGAAATCAAGGAGCCATTTATATAAAAATACCATTTTCTCTCAGAGAATTACAGCAGTGGAAAAACTCAATTGGGAAGTACAGGGACAACCCAGAGAGAGTAGCTATGCATGTAGAAATGGCCATAAAATCCCAAAACCCAGACTGGGGTGATCTAAATGTTATGCTAGATGAATTATTGGATAAAACAGAGAGAGAAATGGTCAACAAAGCTGCTATATCTGCTATAGAAACTCAAATTGCAACTGGGAGTCTCCAAGAGTCAGTTAATGACATCTATCCCCTAGCAAACCCTGGTTGGGATCCCAATGTCCCAGAACAGATGAAAAAGCTGAAGCGATACCAGAAATGGGTGGTTGTTGAGTTAACAACGTATTCTGTGTTAAATACTTTAAAAGGTAAACTGAGTCAAGACACTGTAGACGTGATTGGAGCTACAGGGATAAGTAAAACAAGGCCTTTTTTCCAACCTTTAAAATTTAAATTGGGAAAACACTGGGTCACTCACCAGTTCCTCTATATGCCAAATTCCCCAATGCCATTGTTAGGCAGAGATTTATTGGAAAAATTGGAAGCAGAAATTAAGTTTTCCAAGGAGGGGGGAGTGAAAGTTATAAGCCCAGAATCTAAAATTATCGAAGCAGCTGCTATACTTGTACAGGAATGCCATGGAAAAATTCCCAAAGAAGTTGAAGAGGCTGTCATTCAAATAGTGTGGGCCAATGATTCTCCTGGGAGATCCACAAAAGCTGAACCTGTGAGTATCACACTCAAAGCAGGGGCTACACCAGTAAGGCAAAGACAATATCCTCTGAAATTAGAAGCTCGTAAGGGATTAGTACCTGTGATTGAAAAGTTTCTCAAATTTGGGTTGTTAGTAGAATGTGAATCCAGGTACAACACACCAATTTTGCCAGTAAAGAAAGCTGATGGTAAAAGCTACAGGTTGGTACAGGATTTGAGGAAAATCAACAAGATAACACAGGACATACACCCAGTGGTAGAAAATCCTTACACACTTTTGACAACACTAACAAATGAATTAGGGTGGTTCACTGTTTTAGATCTCAAGGATGCCTTTTTCTGCATTCCTGTGCATAAGAATAGCCAAGAACTCTTTGCTTTTGAGTGGGAGAATCCAGAAACAGGGAGGAAGACCCAGCTCACCTGGACAGTTTTACCACAAGCATTCAAAAACAGCCTGACCATATTCGGAAACCAGCTGGCAAAGGAGCTTGAGGACTGGAGGAAACAAGAACCAGGAGGAGCCGTTCTCCAGTATGTTGATGACATCTTGATAGCAGCCAAGATGAGAGACGACTGCATGAAGCTCACTGTAAGTCTGTTGAACTTTTTAGGCCAAAGTGGGTATCGGGTCTCGAAAGAGAAGGCACAGGTTGCCAGGGAAACAGTAGTATACCTGGGCCTGGAAATTTTCCGTGGACATTGCCAACTCAGCAGAGAACGGAAGGAAGCCATCTGCCGACTTCCAGAGCCCCATACTGTAAGAGAGATGCAGGCCTTCCTGGGAATGGTAGGTTGGTGTCGCCTATGGATATCAAACTATGGTATACTGGTGAGACCTTTATTTGAGGTCCTTAAAGCAGCTGAAAAGGGGACAATTATGTGGACAGAGAATGCCAGAGCTGCATTTAAACAACTGAAACATTCCTTGATGTCAGCCCCAGCTCTGGGGCTGCCGGACCTGACTAAACCTTTTGAACTCTTTACACATGAGCGACTGAATGTTGCTCTGGGGGTACTGGCACAGCACCTTGGAGACCAGCGAAGAGCTGTGGCCTATTTCTCAAAACAACTAGACAATGTGGCCCAGGGATGGCCAGGATGCTTGAAAGCTGTGGCAGCAACAGTCCTTCTGATACAGGAGGCCTGTAAATTCACCCTTGGGCAGCACATTGTCGTGTATGTACCCCATGCAGTGATAAATGTGCTGGAGCAAAAGGGAGGACACTGGCTCTCCCCTAGCAGGATGCTCAAATACCAATCTGTGTTGTTGGAACAGGATGATGTTACTCTAAAGACAACTTCTGTGGTAAACCCTGCGATGTTTTTATCATCCACATTACTTGACAGTGTGCCTGAGCATGATTGTTTGCAGACAATAGAGGAAACTTATTCCAGCAGACCTGACCTGAAAGATGTTCCTTTGAAAGATCCAGACTGGGAACTGTACACTGTTGGGGCAGCTTCATGAGAAACGGTAGGAGGATGACTGGTTACACCGTAACCACCTCAGATAAAATCATTGAGGCAAAAGCCTTGCCTCCAGATGTATCATCACAGAAAGCTGAACTCATTGCACTAACGAGAGCTCTAGAACTGAGCGAGGGGAAGAAGGTGAACATATGGACTGATTCCAAATATGTCTTCAGTGTTGTTCATGCCCACGGAGCTATTTGGAAAGAACGTGGCCTGCTGACTGCTGAAGGTAATGAAGTTAAGCATGCTAAACAAATTCTTGCACTTTTACAGAGCATTTGGAAGCCTACGGAAGTGGCCATCGTGCATTGCAAGGGTCATCAAAAAGGGAAAACAGCCCCATAACTGGGAAATAGTTTTGCTGACAAAACAGCCAGGGGGATTGCAGAAAAAGGCATTTTTGCAGTGGTACCACAGAAAGAGATAGATTTGTCATCATTTACCCCAAAATACGATCAGAGGGATAACAAATTAATTAAGTTCCTTAAGGCTGAAATCAAAGAAGGTGGGTGGGCTGTTACTCTGGTAGGACAAATCGTAGTTCCACCCCTGATCCTTCGGGAAATAGCCCAACGAGAGCATGAAAGTACCCACGGGGGAGCAGAAAATCTTTTAAAACATTTGAGGAAAGTAGTGATACGGAGAGGAATGACTGATATTGTACAATCTGTAACAAGCAAGTGTGAAACCTGCTGTAAAAACAACCCTGACACAAGCAAGAGAGTTGTGTTAGGAGTGACAAAGACAGGAGATCTCCCGGGAGATTACTGGCAAATAGATTTTGCTGAGATGCCACACAAAGAGAGATGCAGGTATATACTGGTACTGGTTGATATCTTCAGTGGATGGCCTGAGGCTTTCCCCTGTCGCACCAACACAGCAAAAGAAGTAGTGAAAGCTTTGCTCAATCATATAATACCAAGATTTGGGGTTCCTTTGGGAATGTCATCAGATAGGGGACCACATTTTGTTGCAACAGTGGTTGGGGAAGTTAGCAAGATTCTGGGACTTACCTGGGACCTGCACACACCATACAGGCCCCAGGCAAGTGGCAAAGTTGAACGCATGAATGGGACCCTCAAAACCCAGATTTGCAAGATTTGTCAGGAGACATCCATGACATGGGTTCAAGCCCTGCCTATAGCCTTGCTGAGAGTCCGCATACAGCCAAGGCGAAGGGACAACATAAGTCCCTATGAAATATTATATGGCAGGCCATACCAGGTTCCACATATCCTAGGGGAAATTCATATGAGAGGTAAAAATGATTTGCAGAAATATTTAATGGCTCTGAGTTCCGCTTTGCAGAAGCTCCAGAGATTCGTCGTGTTATCCAAACCAATAGGATTGGACACACCTGCTCATCCGTTCCAGCCTGGAGACTGGGTCTACATCAAGTGGTGGGACAGTGACCCCTTGCAAGCCAAGTGGAAGGGACCATTCCAAGTTTTGCTGACCACTTTTACTGCGGTCAAGGTTGCTGGCAAGGGACCGTGGATTCACTGCTCCAGGGTGAAGAAAGCTTCTGCTCCCAAAATCACCAAGAAGACAGAGACTGAGACAAATCAGAAAGATGCAGTCTAAACTGTTTTTTACATGTTTGCTGTTTGCCCAACTGGTAACCATGATTCAGGGTTCACCCCATGATTTGCATAAGATTGTGGTCCAAAATATGTCCAAAATTCTTAATAAGAGCGATTGCTAGATCTGTACTCAGTTACCACCCCTAGATGGGAAGAGTCACTGGCCATTGATTGGCATTTTAATAGAAGAATTAAGAAAGATTTGGATGAAATTTGGAAGGGAACTCAAATTCTACATGAAGTGGCTTCTAGAAATAACACTTTAAAATTTGATCATATTTTTGATACCCTCACCTCATGGTTACCAAACTGGGCCTGGGTAAAAGAAATATTCATAATAGTTGTAATTGTAGTTATTATCTATGTAATTTCCTGTGGAGCAGCTGGTTGTGTAAACCGGTTCTGCGGGTAAAGAATAGAGTAGAGACTAGACAAGATAGAGTTTTGTTAGTCTCTAAAAGGGGGGAAATGATGCCACGAAGTTTTTGCCTTTTCTTTCATACCCCTGTTATCCCTTTTTACAACTTCTGTATTCCTAGTGCTTTTTGCCTACATTCTTAGACTTGTTTGTCAAACTGAGAGACTAAACATTTTAGAAGCTTCGTAGCCAGGGATCAGTGTGCCCCAGACCCCAAGGTCCTCTCCAGAACATATTCTGTAAACCAAGATAGAACCATCCAGGGGAAGGTTCCTTGGGGAGAGGGGGCTCACTTGAACCTCTCATTGGGGAATCTTTGATAGATATGCTAATTAGTAAAGCCTATAATGTTATACCCAATGTTGGGGGGGGAGATACGAGAGGAGAGACACAGAGACACAGGGAAAGACTCGGTGGGGTGCATCTTGATGCATATGACCTGGACGTGTACACCTAAGGATCCTTAAAAATAAATACCAAGGTAAAATCCCTTTTCCCCTTCTAACTGTGTATGCCTCTTGATTTTAAGACCAGGAAAAGGCATCAATATTAATGACTTCCGAGAAATAATTTGTATAACCACGCCTGTCCCAGGGAATGTGATGAATATTCATAATTTAACCCTTAATACTCTGTTGTAGGGAGCACTGGTGTGTGTGTTTGGAGGAGTGATCCCCACACACCCAGCACACCGAATAAAGCAAATACCCGCTTCTCTGACTCTGTCTCTGAAGTGTCTCCTAGCCCGGTTTCGGCACGATTCACCTGTCGGGCTTTTTCGGCTGGTCATGCTGCTAGTGTCTCTGACATGGGATACTGTTGCTTCTGTGGGGTTTGCCTGTTTCTTTTTGTTTCTTTTCCTTTGGCGCTGTGACTGGGCTTGCTGGCTTGTTTCTCTGCTTTCCTGCTGTTGGGGAGCCCAGAGCCAGTGCGTGCCACGCCAGGACCCGGGAACACCTTCGTTCCCTGCCAGGGGGCCGCCCCCCTTCCACACAGCCCAGACCCAGGGACCAGCCATCGGTGCTGAGGAGTTTCTGCTACCTCTTGATTGCTACCTTGGGTGAGCCCTCCCTGCTGTTCCAGCCACCGCTCCAAGGTTCCTGCTGCAGCCCATTTTTGCCATTCAGCCCGTCCACCATTGCCACATGAGGGAGATGCAACTGAACTCGCGCCACAGCGCCCCCTGCAGCCGCGGAGGAATCATTGCACTCACTCTGCCCCACCAGGAGCCACAAGTGCCCCTGCCGACTGTGGCCATAACTACACCAAAGGGGAAAGTGCTTGACAGCAGAGAGAAGGCTGTTTTTGGGTTTCTGGTTTTGTTTGTTGTTGCTGCCATTGTTGTTTGTTTGCCTTGTTATACATATACAGACTAGTAGAGAGCTGTTATTCCTTTTCCCATATCTTTGCCTGAAAGCCCTTTAATTTCAAAGTTATAATAATTTGAAGGGAAGGGGGTCATATTCTCCATTCCAAGGGAGGTTCCTGCCTTCCTTGGCAGACACCTGTCTTTCAAACCAAGACACAAGTGAAGACCAGTGATGAGTGGCATTGCCTAAGGAACTGGTGCTGGTTAACATCTTTGTCAGTTACATGAACAGTGGGATCGAGTGCACCCTCAGCAAGTTCACTGACAACACCAAGCTGTGTGGTGCAGTTGACACAACAGAAGGAAGGGATGCCATTCAGATGGACCTTGACACATTTGAGAGAGGAGCCCATTCATGCAAATCTCATCAAGTTCAACAATGCCAAGTGCAAGGTCCTGCATCTGAGTCAGGACAATCCCCATCAAAAATACAGGCTGGGTGAAGAATGGATTGAGAGAGCTGTGGTGGCTGGTGAACATACAAGGGAGAGAGTTTTCAGTAAGAGAACTCCCTAGTACCACAAAAACCACTTTATGTTAGGGTGACCAAAAAGGCTTCTCCCAGGATGCTTGTTCTGGTATGTTAATCTATCACAGTTTAGATTCCCTGGTTGGCTGTTAGCGTCTACCCCTCTTCACTCCCCCAGAGTTCCCCATTGGTCCCCATTCCCTAGTCCTGCCTTTTCCCCGCCCCCGGATAAAACTGTGAGCTTTGGGATCACGTTCGTATTTGCCTCTGCAACCTCCGAAAGTGTAGAAGCAATAAATGCTCCTGGCGGAACGCACACAAATGCCCTTCTCGACTCTTTGCTACCAACTATATTACTGAACCCACCTGTGCTTTGGTGGGTGCCCGCAGGACTCCACGGAGCTGGGCAGGGATGGTATTAAGAGCAGCCTTAAGGAAAAGGACTTGGGGATGCTGGTGGATGAGAAGCTTGACATGACCCAGCAATGTGCACTTGCACCCCAGAAAGCAAATTGTGTCCTGGGCTGCATCAAATGCAGTGTGACCAGCAGGTCGTGGGAGGTGATTCTGCTCCTCTACTCTGCTCTTGTGAGACTCCACCTGGAGTACTGCGTCCAGCTCTGGGGCCTCCAACGTAAGAAGGACAGACCTATTGGAGCAAGTCCAGAGGAGACAAAGATGATTAGAGGGTTGGTGCATCTCTCCTATTAGGAGAGGCTGAGAGAGTTGGGGCTGTTTAGCCTAGAAAAGAGAAGGCTCCAGGAAGACCTTATAGCAGCCTTCCAGTACCTAAGGGGGGCCAGAAAGTTGGAGAGGGACTTTTTATAAGGGTGTATAGTGACAGGACAAGAGGGAATGGCTTTAAATACCCATTGCTGGTATTCCAGGCTGGCAGTGATGAGATTGAAAAGACTGTCAGAGCAATTAAAAGGGACATTAGGGCACTGGGTCAAGTGATTGATGGGGTGGGAGTGCAAGTAGTTTTTTCCTCAGTCACTTTGGTGGCAGAAAAATACAGTGAAAGGAATAGGAGAGCCCACATTATCAACAAGTGGCTCAAGGGTTGGTGTCATCGGCAGAAATTCGGGTTCTTTGATCATGGGGCAACCCTTACAGCACCTGGCCTGCTGGAACTGGATGGGCTGCATCTCTCTGTTAAGGGCAGAAGAATTTTAGCTCGTGAACTGGCAGAATTTGTTGAGGGCTTTAAACTAGGTTTGAAGGGGGAAAGGGATGTAGCAGGGCTGTCTGGAAGCAGACCCAAGGGTGGCAAGCCTGAGTTAGGGGTGAAATCAGTAGCCCAGCTGAGGTGCATGTATACTAATGCATGCAGCATGGGTAACAAACAAGAAGAGCTGGAGACTATGGTATTACAACAAAGCTATGATGTGATTGCCATCACAGAAACATGGTGGGATGAGTCAAATAGCTGGAGCACTGCACTGGATGGCTACAAGCTCTCTAGAAGAGACAGAAAAGGGAGAAGAGGTGGAGGGGTGGCCCTTTATATTAGGGAGATTTTGGATGTCATAGGTATTGAAACTAATGACGATGAAGTTGAATGTTTATGGGTAAGAGTTAAGGGGAAGGCCAAAAAGGCTGACATCCTACTGGGGGTCTGTTATCGTCCACCCAACCAGGAAGAAGAGGTGGACAACTTATTCTATAAGCAACTGGAGAATGCTTCAGGATCATCAGCCCTTGTTCTTGTAGGTGACTTCAACCTACCAGACATATGCTGGGAACTTCATACAGCAGAAAAACGGCAGTCTAGAAAGTTTTCAGAGTGTGTGGAGGATAACTTTTTGTCACAACTGGTGGGTGAGCCCACCAGGGGAGAGACCATATTAGACCTGTTGTTCACAAATAGAGATGGACTGGTGGGTGATGTGGAGGTTAGAGGCCATTTGGGGCACAGTGATGATGAAATTATAGAATTCTCGATAATTGGTGAAATCAGGAGGAATACCAATAAGATCTTTACATTGGACTTCCAGAGGGCAGACTTTGGCCTGTTTAAGAGACTTATTCAGAGACTTCCTTGGGAAAGAGCCCTTGAAAACAAAGGAGTTCAGGAGAGATGGGGAGATGGGTGTGCTTCAAAACAGAAATCTTCAGGGCACAGGAACAGACTATCCCTGTGTGCCGAAAGATGAGTCGACGAGGCAAACATCCAGCCTGGATGAGCAACGAGGTTTTGAAGGAACTTAGAAATAAAAAGATGTATCATCTTTTGAAGGAGGGTCTGGTTTCTCAGGAAGTGTTTAAAGGGGCTGCTAGGGCATGTAGAAAAAAAATTAGGGAGGCCAAAGCTCAGTTTGAACTTAAATTGGCAACTTCTGTTAAAAATAACAAAAAAAGTTTTTATAAATATATTAATGGTAAAAGGAAGGGTAAGACCGACCTTTGTTCCTTATTGGATGAGGCAGGTAACTTAGTAACTAAAGATGAGGAGAAGGCAGAAGTGCTTAATGCCTTCTTTGCCTCAGTCTTTAGTGGGAAGACAGCTTGTCCTCAAGACAGCTGTCCTCAAGGGTTGGTAGGTGGTGTCAGGGAGAAGAATGGTCCCCTGTTATCCAGGAGGAGGCAGTCAGAGAACTGCTGAGACACTTGGATATTTATAAATCAATGGGACCAGATGGGATCCATCCTAGGGTGATGAGGGAGCTGGCAGATGAGCTTGCAAAACCACTCTCCATCATTTACCAAGAGTCATGGCTCACTGGTGAGGTTCCAGATGATTGGAAACTGGCCAATGTGACACCCATTTACAAAAAGAGAAGGAAGGAAGATCCTGGTAATTCCAGGCCAGTCAGTCTGTCCTCGGTACCCGGTAAGGTAATGGAACAGTTTATACTGAGTGCTATCACGCAGCACTTACAGGATGGCCAGGGCATCAGACCCAGTCAGCATGGGTTTACAAGGGTAGGTCGTGTCTGACCAACCTGATGTCCTTCTATGACCAGGTGACCAGCCTGGTGGATGCAGGAAGGGCTGTGGATGTTGTCTATTTGGACTTCAGCAAGGCCTCTGTCTCCCACAGCATACTCCTGGAAAAGCTGGCAGCCCAAGGCTTGGACAGGAGCACTCTTCACTGGGTCAGGAACTGGCTGGATGGTCGGGCCCAGAGAGTGATAGTGAATGGTGCTTCATCCAGCTGGCAGCCAGTCACCAGTGGTGTCCCTCAGGGATTTGTACTGGGACCAGTTTTGTTCAATATTTTTATTGATGACATGGATGAGGGTATTGAGTCCTTCATTAGTAAATTTGCAGATGACACTAGGCTGGGAGCTTGTGTCCATCTATTGGAAGGAAGGAGGGCTCTGCAGAGAGACTTGGATCGGTTGGATGGATGGGCAGAGTCCAACAGGATGAAGTTTAATAAGTCTAAGTGCCGAGTTCTGCATTTTGGCCACAAAAATCCCCTACAACGTTACAAACTGGGGACAGTGTGGCTGGACAGTGTCCAGGTGGAAAGGGACCTGGGGGTGCTGGTCAACAGCTGACTGAATATGAGCCAGCAGTGTGCCTTGATGGCCAAGAAAGCCAACGGCATCCTGGCCTGCATTAGGAACTCTGTGGCCAGAAAGAACAGGGAGGTCATTCTTCCCCTGTACTCGGCACTGGTGAGGCCACATCTTGAGTACTGTGTCCAGTTCTTGGCCTCTCAGTTTAGGAAGGACATTGAGATGCTTGAGCATGTCCAGGGGAGGGCAACAAGGTTGGTGAGGGGCTTGGAACACAAGCCCTATGAGGAACGATTGAGGGAACTAGGGTTGATTAGCCTGAAGAAAAGGAGACTTAGAGGTGACCTTATCGCTCTCTACAACTTCCTGAAAGGAGGTTGTAGACAGGTGGGGGTTGGTCTCATCCACCAGGCAGCAACTGACAGAACAGGAGGACACTGTCTCAAGCTGCGTCAAGGAAAGCATAGGTTGGATATTTGGAAAAAGTTTTTCACTGAAAGAATAATAAAAGTACTGGAATGGTCTGCCCAGGGAGGTGGTAGAATCACCATCTCTGGATGTGTTTAAAAAAAGACTGGACATGGCACTTGGTGCCATAGTCTAGTTGAGGTGTTAGGGCATGGGTTGGACTCGATGATCTTGGAGGTCTCTTCCAACCTTGTTATTCTGTGATTCTGTGATTCTGTAAACTTAAAGAGGTGTCCTGGGTAACCCAAAATGTTTCTGTATTCAATATTTATCTGTGCCCAAAATTGTTGCTGTCTCTATAAGACCCAGCACCCCAGCCAGAAACAGGGCTGGGGGGTTGCCGGGGTCCCTTTAAAAAGTCAGAGCACCCAAGCTGAGTTCTCTTTTGCCTGGTGGCTTTTGCTCAAGGTAGAGGCTCCTCTTCGTCAGAGGTTGTTTTGGGCAGGTTTTACTGGGCTTGCAACAGTAGCAACTAGAAAAGCTGCATTTTACAATCAGAAACTGTTTTGGAATGAATTTTGCAACATCTGTCAGGAGCATGAAGCTTGAGCTGGTCTGGGGATGGGCCACCACACTTCGCTGCTGAGACAGTTTCTCTTCCCCCTCCCCAACACACCAGCGGCTCAGAAACAGCAGCACCAACACTGGCAGAGTCCATTGGGTGGCAGGAAGAAGCAGCGAGCAGAAGCACTGACCCCACGCACATTGGCAATCCTCATCTGCCACTAGAAGTTCTTCATAAGCTCCTACCTTCCCAGGAGGGTTTTTTGTCCGCCATCATTTCCCTTTGTCTCCTAGACCACGTGGTCACCTGCAAAGAGCACCATCTTGGAGGGGGGGAAGTCAGTCGCCATTTTCCCTTTGTCTTTCAAGCCACGAGGTTGTCTGTGGGGGCCACCATCTTGGGAAAGGGAGGAGTACTCTAGCAATTTTGTTTTTCTCTTTGTTTCTGTGGAGTTCATGAGATTTAGCAATTTTGTACCTAGTCATTATTTACTGTTATTTTTTGCCTCTTGCTGTTTTGCTTGTTAGTATTTTTTCACTTCTATCTACTTGTATTTAGTTTCTCCTTATTGGTGGAAAAGGATTGGTTAAAACTATAATGGGAGGCAACTCATTCCTAAGTGCCCACCTCTTAAATTGTCTTAAACCAAGACAAAGAGTAGATTTCGATAAAGCAATAGGAAAAAATTCTTTACTGTGAGGGTAGTCAGACACTAGAACAGGTTGCCCAGAGAAATTGTGGATGCCCTATCCCTGGAAGTGTTCAAGGTCTAGTTGAATGGGGTTTGAGCAACCTGGTCTAGTGGAAAATGTCCCTGAGTATGGCAGGGGGGCTGGAACTAGATGATCTTGAAGGTCCCTTCCAACCTAAACTATTCTATGATGATTCAGTGATGAATACACTCAAATCTGCATGTTTGATCTTCCTCTGCTTCCCCTGTGCTGCTGGCTGCCCTAAGTAACTGAATGTACTTTTTTACCCTATGTAGTGGGTTGATGATGTCTGAATGTCAGCCACCCATGAAAGCCTGTCTATCCCTCCCCTCCGAGGCTGGACAGGGGAAAGAAAATATAACAAAGGGTTAATGAGTAAGGACTGAGAGAGTTTACTCACCAAATACCGCCATGGGCAAAACAGGCTCCACTTAGAGGAATTAATTGAATTTATTGCTAACAAAATCAGAGCAGGATAATGACAAGTAAAATAAAACCTTAAAAACACCTTCCCCTCACCCCTCCCTTATTCAAGCTCTACCTTCTACCGCAGAAGCGCAGGGAGACAGGGAATGGGGGTTATGGTCAGTTCATCACACATTGTTTCTCCCACTGCTCAGTGAGAGGAGTTGTTCCCCTGCTCCAGCATGGGGTCCCTCCGACAGGAGATAGTTCTCCATGACCTTCTCCCAAGTGAGTCCATCTCACGAGCAACAGTTCTCTGCAAACTGCTGAAGTCCTAAGGCCTGAACAACAGGCCATGAGCATAAGTTGACCTCTAGATGAACCTTCCAACAAAATGTTATATATATTTGCTAATTAAATAAGTATTATTAGCAATATGATATATGTATCTGCTCATTAACAAAGTATTATTAGCAATTTATGTATCCGCTCATTGGCAAAACATGTATTTACCTTTCCATATTTAAAAACCAGACAAGGCCACATCTTGCCTTGTTTGGGGGTATAGGATCAAAGACAATTCCCTTGGTTCCTCCTTGAGCCCTGGCCAGGCTTTGGGAGAAACCCAATAGGAGAATGAAACCAGATGTTCCTGCACTAGAAGTAATGTTAGCTTGTTTATTCAACTCTCACAGCAAAGTCAGAAGCCTTGTTGCCTGTAGGTAGACACACCTGCAAAATTTCCCAGTTACCAGGAATGGTTTGCCAGTCCTTCACTATGACAGTGGCTTCCCCAGCTTGTGCAGACCTGGATAAAGGGGTAAAGTATTAGGGTAACAAGTGATGTATCTTTATTAATCACTATAGGCATTCTCTTGCAGTAATGATTACGTGCATTGCTTAGCTTATCCTTTTGTGATTCTTTGCAGTTTTACATTGTAGTAAATTACACTATTCCTTAAGTTAGGGTCTGTGTCCTTGGTGCTGACTCTGCCCAACAGAAAAATAACTGCTGCAATGAGTCCATCCCATTGATGCCTTATCCTGGTCTTAAAATCAAGAATCAAACATGGTTAGAAGGGAAAAACGGATTTTACTTTTGTATTTATTTTAAGGATCCTTAGGTGCACTACGTCTAGGTTGAATGCACCTCAATGCACATCCCCAAAAGATCTGGTATAACATTATAGGTCTTACCAATTAGCATATCTATCAAAGATTCCCCAATGAGAGGCTTGAATGAGCCCCCCTCCCCAAGGAACCTTCCCCTGGATGGTTCTATCTTAGTTTACAAAATGTGTTCTGGAGAGGACCTTGGTGTCTGGTGCATTCTGATCCCTAACTACGAAGCTTCTAAAATGTTTAGTCTCCTTGCTTAACAAACAAGTCCAAGAATGTAGGCAAAAATCACTAAGAATACAGAAGTTATAAAAAGGTATAAATGGGGTTGTCTTCCACTGGGTTTGCTGCATATAGAAATCTGCGCACAGATATCTATCCCTCACGCCATTCAAGACCCATCTCCAGAGACTGACAGACTCAGCCCTCCTTATCATCGCTTGGTCGATAGCTGGATCACATGACAGGGATCCCAAATGCCTCGCTTCAGCACCGTCCAGCATCACATCATCACCTGCCGCATCCCAAATACGGACCATCCAACTCATTATGGATTCATCAGACCGTCGGTTAGAGTCCTTTCTTAAGCTGTGAAGGTCCTTTATAGACAATGACTCAGTAATGGTTTCTGTGCCTGAGTCAGTGGGTGGCTTTGAGGTTCCTTCCCCTGCATCATCCTCATCTTTCACTGGACGATCAGTTTTGGTTGTGTGCTTTTTCCTCGTGACAGGAGCCACTGTCAATGGCTTAGACTCTCCATCTGGTTTGGGCTTGCTGTCTGGTTTGGCTGCAGCCTCAGTGACTGGGGTGTCTGCAGGCTTTGCTGATTTATCTTCCTGCCCCTCTGCTTTACCTGCTGCTCTACAGTACCTAGCAGTGTGCGATAGGCATATGCCAAGGCCCCACATATTGCAATGAGCTCTTTCTCATTAGACTTGTCATTGTATTTCTCTTTCGGATATTTCCCCACCTCAGATGGGTTCTGAATTTGTTCAGGGGGGAAATTGCAAACCATTGGGTCAGGGAATTTCTTCAGGGTTTGACCCATATCCTCCCATTCCCCACACCACTCAGGATTTTCCACACCTTGGTCAGGTGTCTCATCAGTCACCCTGGAAATCGGAGCTCTCATTCTAGACAAGCTGCGAACCACATAAAGGAAGCTTACCAGATAAAATACCAGGAAGGTGGTCTCTTTAACATCCAGGGGAAACTGAACATTCTCAAAAGAGAACGTATCAAATTTAAAGGGGAGAGAGATAAAAGGCTGGGAAACCCCATCTCCTCCTCTTCTAACAAACTGGGTGCAATTACTAATAAACTCCCAAAACAGGCTACTGAAGCTTGGACTGGGATTAGGACAGAGAAACCACATATCATACACACTTCAAACAGCTGCCTGTACCTCTGTTGACTTCTTATAAATCATTATCACTGAGCACAGCAAAATAGAAATCCAAATTCGTGTCCCTGCTCTGCAAAAATTCCTTATCAAGGATAAGATCAGACCAAGTTGTGGATAGGCAAATAGGCCTAAGGACCAGAAAGGCACTAATACCTCAAACAAGCCTAAGGACCAGAAATACATTAATATATCAAGCCAGAGAGACATTATGAACTCAACCAACATGGTGACTACTTTACCCCAACTCAAAGTAGTTAAATTCAAACCAAAATGTAATTAGCACAGGTTTTTCACTTTCCTTCGAGCCACGCAGTTGGGCGCCACTAAATTTGTGCCGGTTTGGCCAAATTTAGAAATATAACCTCTGAGAGAAGACAGGTTCGGGGAAAAAAACTTTTTCCTCGAAGGAAAGTGAAATTTAACAAATACACAGGAAAGAAACAATACTAATGCTAAATAATGAAACCTCTTGCTGTAGAGAGAAAACTTGGGAAAATTTCAGAGTCTCTCTCTCTCCCCTCCTTGGAGCTGGGATGGGGTGGTGGGCCCACCTCCAGGGCCAAGGCCTCGGTGGAAATTCCTCCCAATGTATTCTGATGTTGAAACCATCCAGCAGAGAAAAAAGGGAAAAAAACGAAATCCCAGGAAAACAAAATTTCATCTCTCCGTCTCTCTCTCTCCGGAGAAAAAGAAAGCTGAAAAACTGGCTGGAAAGCAAGCTGCTTCCTCCCGCCCTCGCCACTGTAGAAGCAGCCTGGTTTTATCTCTGTGTCCTTGGAACATGAAAACAAACTGCTTTTAAAAAGTACACTTTTCTTTCTCCCCACTCAGGCTCAGTTTAAAGGCATAGAAAGGCATATATACTAATTTCTGGGCATAGTGCAGCAATAGGGAATATAACACCAAGTCACCCCAAGACATTCCACCCATTATTCCATATCGTCGGCTCAATGCCCAAACTAATGTATTCTAATTCTACACACACAAATTAATACATATATACACAGCTATGTATGAACAGTGACAGTGACACTCAGCAAGCAGTGGTATACAGGCATTTCACATTACAGGTGGTTTTCACACAACAATCAGATCTCCCTGTGGTACACAACATGTTGTTCCATCTTTCTGCATTACCCACCATGTGCAACCAGGTCCCTGAGCAAAAACAACCCCACGGATGGGTTTGCCTGTACTCAAGGCAGAATTTATCCACACAGTCTTTCCTAACAGACCTCTGACATGCACTACTGGGACCTTATCTCCATCTACTGTATGCAGGGATTCAGATTGGGCTGGACAAGCTCTATTGGTGGATCCTTGGGTGTTAACTAACCAGGTGGCCTTTGCTAAGTGCTGTTCCCAATTTTTGAAAGTTCCCCCCACCCAGTGCCTTCAAGGTGGTTTTCAACAATCCATTGCACCGTTCCACTTTGCCTGCAGCTGGTGCATGGTAAGGGATATGGTACAACCACTCAATGCCATGTTCTCTAGCCCAGGTGTTAATAAGGCTATTCTTGAAATGAGTCTCATTGTCAGATTCAATTCTCTCAGGGGTACCATGCCTTCAAAGCACTTGCTTTTCAAGACCCAGGATGGTGTTACGGGCAGTAGCATGAAGCACAGGGTAGGTCTCCAGCCATCCAGTGGTGGCTTCTACCATTGTGAGCACATAGCGCTTGCCTTGGCGGGTTTGAGGCAGTGTGATGTAATCAATCTGCCAGGCCTCTCCATACTTGTATTTGGACCACCGCCCACCGTACCACAGGGGCTTCACCCGCTTGGCCTGCTTGATCGCAGCGCATGTCTCACAATCATGGATAACCTGGGAGATACTGTCCATGGTTAGATCCACCCCTCAATCTTGTGCCCACCTATAGGTGGTATCTCTGCCTTGATGACCTGAGGCATCATGGGCCCATCGAGCTAGGAACAACTCTCCCTTGTGTTTCTAATCTAAGTCTACCTGTGACACTTCTATCTTTGCAGCCTGATCTACTTGCTTCTTGTTTTGGTGTTCTTCATTAGCCCTACTCTTTGGGACATGGGCATCTACATGGCAAACTCTGACAACCAGCTTTCTTACTCGGGCAGCGATGTCTTTCCAGTCTTCAGCAGCCCAGATTGGTTTTCCCCTATGCTGCCAATTAGCTTTTTTCTACTTTTCCAGCCATCCCCAAGACAGGGGTATAAAAGAAAAGGCAAAAAATAATCATGGCATCACCATGAGCAAGTCCTCCCCAAACTGCTGCAGCATGGGTCACTCTTCCACAGGGTGCAGTCCTTCAAGGACAGGCTGCTCCAACATGGGCTCCTTTCTCCACAGCTCTCCCACAGGGTTACAGCCTCCTCCCAGGCTTCCACCTGCTCCAGTGTGGGTCTCCTCCACAGGCTGCAGGTGGATGTCTGCATCCCCAGGGTCCTCCATGAGCTGCAGGGGGACAGCCTTCTTCACCATGGTCTTCACCTCAGGATGCAGAGGAATCTCAGCTCTGGCACATGGAGCACCTCCTCCCCCTCCTTCTCCACTGACCTTGGCATCTGCAGAGTTGTTCTCACATGTTCTCACTCCGCTCTTCTCTGGCTGCAATTCCAACTGCGCCATAACTTTTTTTTCTTTCTTCTTAAATATGTTATCACAGAGGCATTACCACCATTTCTAATTGGCCCAGCCTTGACCAGAGCATGTCCATCTTTGGAGCTAGCAGGGATTGGCTCTGCCAGACATGGAGGAAGCTTCTGGCAGCTCCTCACAGAAGCCACCTGTCATAGGTTAGCAAAGCATAGTCCCGGAAGTGATGTTCTTGCAAAGAGATGCTTACAGCTTCCTCTATGACCTGACAGAACCTATCAGCTGGCCAGTTTGAATATGGACAATTCTTTAAGCCACTTAAAGTCGTGACCGCCTCTGTGATCCACACTTAAGAAGTGTGGCAGAGGCCTTCTCTCGTTTCCGGTGCTGGGACAGGTGGCTGCGGGCCCTGTGTGGGGGCCAGCGGGCCGGGCCCGGGCCCTGCTCGGGCCAGGCCGGGCCACAGCCATGGCCATCCTGGAGCCGATGGGCCCCGTTCCACCCGCGGAACCCCCCCAGCAGGGCTGTGGGCAGCCAGAGCAGCTCGGCTTCCCCCCCCGCTCCACTGCGGCCAAGGCCAAGATTTCAGCTAAAGCTGCACTGCTGTCCGGCAGAGGTCATGTGACCAACAGTGATAAGCAACATTCCAGATGGAAGGCCTAGGTGAGATTAACCCTTTTATTGCTTTGAAGAGCTGAAAACCTGAGGGAAGAGAAAGAGGAGATGCTTAAAGCTGAAATTCTGTTGTGAAGCTATGATATATCCAAGTACCCGTTGTAATCTCATGAAGATATGGGGGGTGGAGTGTTCAGTTCAACTTGTAAGCAAAAGCACCTGCGCTGAGATAGGCAGATGCTGAAGCAGCTGTAATTTAATGAGAAATTTGAACAGGGAGAGATAGAAGCGATGAGGACTTTTGCTCCAAATGGGAAAGGAGAAAACCTCAGTTCCTAGAGATGCTCCCAGAGATAGTCCTAAAGATGAAGATGAGGAAGACCCTTTGCTCCCAGGGAAGGAGAAGGGCCTCTGTTCTTAGAGATGAAATGCTCCCAGAGATGGGTGAAGAGAACTTTTGTTTCTGAACGGCTCAACCTTAAAATTGTACCCCAAAAAACTTCAAGAGTGGACCCTCGAAAGCAGTTGTGGGAAAAGCTGCAAGTTGCGGGAAGGGACTCACATGCGAGCAGAGAGACTCCTCTTCCTAAATGGACTGAACAAGGTTATTATGGAAGTGGTAAACAGACTGAACATCTTAAGGGTTGTCTTTTTTATATTGTCACTGGGAGAAGGGAGGAAGGTAGGGGGAGGAGAAGAGTTCTGAAGGTGTGGTATGATTCTTTTTTCTTCTCTTCTTGTAGGTCTGTTAATAAACTTCTTTATATTCTTTCAAGTTTGGTGCCTGCTTTGCGTTTCTCCTAATTCTTATCTCACAGAAGGTAAACAGCAATGAGTATTTTGGACCAAACCACTACACTAAATTGGTGTTTCTGCCTGGTTCAAACCCAACCCGCTACACCACCCGTGTAGCCCACACCACTACCAAAGCTTGGCCATGCAAACCCAATACACCTTATTATTTTTTTAAAGTTCAACTTATCCATATCACATGAACCACATGGAGAAAGGCTTCAGCTGTGTCTCTTTCCTGCATGTTTGACCATGTCTTGCCTTGGTTGTAAAGCACTGAAACAGGTTGCCCAGGGAAGTGGTTGAGTCACCATCCCTGGAGGTATTGAAAAGACACATAGATGTGGAGCTTAGGGACATGGTTTAGTGGTTGTTGTGGTTTAAAATCAGATGGAAATTAAGCTCCAAGCAGCCGGTTTTCCTTCCCTTCTCACACCCCCCTCTCTCCCCCCCACCTCATACAGAACAAGTTATATTTCTTTAAAAAGGAGTCTATGCAGCAGTGGGGGAAGATGTTGGAAAATTCTTTTAGAACAAAGAATGATAAGAGAAGCACATTAGGACCTGACCACATATTTGACATATTCTCAAGGAGAAAAGATTCATTAGAAGATCTGGAACCATATCCAAAAAAGTCCACAGAAATAATTAGCATATATGCATGCATTCAGGAAATGTAATGAATATGTAACAGAAATATAGCTAATATATATTAGATTCATGAATATAAGCTAGTCTGTTAGGCTGCAGGGAGTGCATGTTAGATGGAGAGATCTCCCACGTACTCAGCGCTAAATAATGTCGGCTTTCTAACCCAACAAATTGCTTAAAGAGTTTATTTCCTGGTTTTTGGTAACACCCACTCTGGTGAGAGAGGGACAAAAAACAGCAATTATGGGTTGAAATAACAATTTACTAGAAAAAAACAGCAATAAGATTGATACCAAAAGAGTTAATTCAATTTTTATTGTGCCTGTGAAACTTTTAGCAGAGGAACAAGGCCTGCAAAAGCTGCTTTCAGCAAGGACAGTTGGAAGATAAGAAGAAGACATCTGGCCCAAGAATGCAGTGATAGACAAAACAAAGGACTGAATCTGGGAACTTGGGGTTGGATTTATGGTAATGGATTAATTGTACTATGCATGTAGCGACTGTATGTAAGTAACCCTTTTGTAGAATCATGTGTCCATGTTAGGTTAGAATCTCCTGCATGCACCTCAGGCCTGAATAAATGATGGCGTCTTTAACACAATGTCAGCATTGGAGAGTTTGATTCCTATATTTCGGACATTTGGTAACAGTAATTTGGCAACTCAGATGGGACTTCAGCCTTGAGCTCTTGAGGGTCTGTGGCTGATAGATCTCCAGCCGGCTCTGAGGGATTCTTGGGAAGAGCTTCAACTTCTGATCATCTCCTGGGGCTCAGAGAGAATCCCTGGGTGAGTAAAGGAATCATTTTAATTATTTGGGGGTTATTGGGCAAGGGGTATATAGGAGTTGCTGGAAAGGGAAGACTAAGGGGTTCACAGGTAACCTGGGTTACACAGCCCCTGAATAAGCTTACCAAAAATGAGGGGATAAGGGGGGGGTTTAAAGTTTTTCCCTCCCCCTTGGGAGTTTCTCCCCTTCCAGGTATTAGGGGTTCAAATCCCCTGGAAAAAGAAAAGGGAATAGGTGTTTGAGTCCCCTGGTAATATTAGAGGTTTTCCCTGAGAGGTATCATCAGACCAAGCCTGTAGTTTCACCGTCTCATGGTGGTGTCACTATCTTGATTTGGATGGAGAAGGTGGAAACAAAACCCAGGCTCAGTTTTCAAGCGGAGCTGAGATCTGGCCTTGGCTGGAGAGTGGTGGTCTGTTCAATTGCTTTTGTATTCTTTGCATTTTTCTTCAACTCGGAGTGTGTTTGTGTATGATAGTGGTGTGTGTTGATTCGAGCTTGCCGGCATATAAGAGCAGAGATGCCCATGGTATAAAAAATCTGTTTGCTAAAAGAGTGTTCGAGAGAGTGAGTTTGCTGAGGCTTTTGAGTATTATTGTGGATTTGGTTGGACTTCTGTGTATTCAGTGTTGGTGGGTGAGATTGCATTTGTGGTCTTGGAGTGTCCTCTTGTGTTGGTTTTAGTGATTGCAGGTCTGGCACTCCCCCGTTCCCCCACCTGTACCTGTAATTATTAAATATGGGAGCAGGTTCTCCTAAAAAAAAAGAGAGTGGGGGGTAATATCCCAAATTCTCCATTGAAATGTATATTGAACCACTGGAAAAAGATAACAGGAAAACTGCGAAGTAAAATTGCACTAATCCAATATTGTAATGACTCGTGGCCTTTATATGAGCTTGAAGAACAAGCTAAATGACCAAAGAATGGTACCTTAAAGTACAACACCATTCTACAGTTGATGTTGTTTTGTAGAAGAGAGAAGTAGGATGAAGTACCTTATGTAGATTTGTTCTTTAAGTTGAGAAAGCACCCAGAACAGCAAAAGGAATTTTTACATGTCCAGTCAATCCTTCGTGCTAGTGTTAGAAAAGGAAAGGGCAAAGGATAGGAGACTGAGGCGACGTTGTTCCTATTGTAGTATCGGGCACCGCTGTCTATAATGCAGTAGTCAACAGGAGGATGATGTAGAGATGATGGCACCAGATGTGGAAGATAGGGAGATAGAGGATTTGTCTGTGTCTGAGACTGGGGGAGTGCAAGGAGGGGACGGGCAGTCGGGAAAGAGCCAGGAATTACTTTCAAGCCAAGTGGCAAGGTGGACCCAGGGTAGACAGGAAGTGAGAAGGCAGGAAGGGAGTAAACAAGAAGTGAGTGGACCAGAAGGTGGTAAGTCAGAAAGTGATAAACAGGAAGTGAGTAGACTGGAAGGTGGTAAGTTGAAGAGGGATAAACAGAAAGTGGGTGAGAGGGAAAGGGGTGAACAGGACATGATAGCTCTGCTCTGAGAGGGAGTGGGAGTTCATTGCCCACTGGTAGTGAGGGTACCTTTCTCTCCAATGGATCTCAAGGCATAGGCAAGATGGGAAGGCCCCTATAGGGTAGACCTGGACAAAGTATTTGAAACCGTTCTCAAAACCCAGAACCCTGATTGGGCAGACATCCAGGTCCTGGTAGATAATTCATTAGATTCCACAGAAAAGGAGATGTTGCTCTGGGTTGCTAGAAAGGAGGTGGAAAGGATAATTATGGAAGTCAGGTTACCAGGAACAGCGACAGCACTTTCCGTCCCAGGACCCCTGCTGGGACCCCAACAAGGGAATGGGAGGAGCTGCCTGATACAATATCAGAATTGGATATTATTTGGCTTTAAACATGCAATGCCAAAGGCAATCAATTGGTCTAAACTTTATGAAGTGAGACAAGGACCACTGGAGACAATGGGTGAATTTGCAGAATGCCTAAGGGTAGCTGCCAGGAGATACACTAATATCAACCCCGAAAAGCCAGAAGAAGCTGTACAGCTGGCTTCTATATTTATAGTGAACTCAGCCCCAGATATTAGAAAAAAGTTACAGAAACTGGAGGGAGACGACTCGTGAGACTTAAGGAAACTTCAAAGTAGCCTGGACAACTTTTAATAATAGGGGAGAAGAGGAAATGAATAGAATTAAGGACATGGAAAAAGAAAAAGAGGAGAGAGAAATACAACAAGAAAAGGAAAGAGAGGAGAAAGAAAGAAAAGTGGAGAAGCAAAGGGAGAGGAATAAAAAAACCAGGAACTGGAAAGGGAGGAGAGAAAGACATAGAGATGGAATGTTGATAGCAGCCCCGCAGAGGACGCCATCTACTGCAGAGCAGGGAAAGGCCCTGCTCCAGGAGGGTTATAGCCAAATCAATGCACATATTGTAAAGGTTTTGGGCACTAGAGAAGGGACTGTCCCCAGAGGTTGAAGGGGGTGAGAGAGCTACCCTTACACGAAGACTGATGGGAACTAGGGGTGGAAACCCCAGCTGAACCCCTGGTTACCATAGAGTTGGGGAAAGAAAAAAATGACTTTTTAATAGACACTGGGGCTACTTATTCAGTATTAAATACGAACCAAAGAAATTTAAGCCAAGAAACTGTAAACCATGTTGGTGCAACAGGGAAATTGGAAAAACGAACATTCTTTATTCCTATTAATTTCAAATTTGGCAAGCAATGGATAACACCCCAATTCTTATATATGGCGGAGTGTCCAATTTCTCTTTTGGGAAGAGACCTGTTAAGTAAATTGGAAGCTAAGATTATATTCAAAAATGGGGACATGCAATTATTGGTTCCTGACACTAAAGCCATCAAGGCAAGAACTTTTATGTTGCATGGAATACTGGAACCAGAACCCTCTGATGGAATACCAGAGGCAGTAGAAAATGCAGTAACGCCCTTGGTTTGGGCCAGCAGAACTCCAGGACGTTCCCTATGAGCTCAGCCTATAAGCATTATCCTAAAACCTGGATATAAACCAGTAAGGCAGAAAAACACCCTTTAAAATTAGAAGCTAGAAGGGGAGTCGAGAGTCTAATAGGGAATTTCAGAGAATTTGGATTATTGATTGAATGTGAATCAGAATTGTCATAGGTTAGCAAGCATAGTCCCGGAAGGGACGTCCTTGCTAAGGGGTGCTTACAGTTTCCTCTGGGAACGGATAGAACCTATCAGCTGGCCAGGTTGAATATGGACAATTCTCTAAGCCACTTAAAGTTGTGATCACCTCTGTGATCCACATTTAAGAATAGGCAAACTCCCCCTCCAAGCTCTCTCTCGTTTCCGGCGCTGGGACAGGTGGCTGCAGGGCCCGAGCAGGGCCCAGTGGGCCCGGCCAGGCCCTGCTTGGGCCAGGCCGGGCCGGGCCACGGCCATCCTGAAGCCATGGACCTGTTCCAGCCATGGAACCCCCCCCCCTGCCTTGCCGTGGGCAGCCGGAGCGGCTTGGCTCTCCCCCCTCTCCACTTCGATAAGAAACATTCAACATTCCAGCTGCAAAGCTGCAAGGCCGAGGTGAGATTAACCCTTTTACTGCTGTGAAGAGCTGAAAACCTGAGGGAAGAGAGAGAGGAGATGCTTAAAGCTGAAATTCTGTTGTGAAGCTATGATATATCAGAGTATCCTGTTGTAATTTCATGAAGATATGGGGGGTGGAGTGTTCAACTCGTAAGCAAAAGCACCTGCGCTGAGATAGGCAGATGCTGACGCAGCTGTAATTTCATGAGAAGTTTGGACAGGGAGAGATGAACCAGATGAGGACTTTTGCTCCAAATGGGAAAGGAGAAAACCTCAGTTCCTAGAGATGCTCCCAGAGATAGGCCTAAAGATGAAGATGAGGAAGACCCTTTGCTCCCAGGGAAGGAGAAGGGCCTCTGTTTTTGTTTCTGAACGGCTCAACCTTAAAATTGTACCCCAAAAACTTCAAGAGTGCACCCTCGAAAGCAGTTGCGGGAAAAGCTGCAAGTCGGGGGAAAGGACTCACACGCAGGCAGAGAGACTCCTCTTCCTAAATGGACTGAACAATATTTGGAAGTGGGCGGCTGTCTCATTGTGATAATGTTTTCATAGCATGAGCAAGAAGAGACTTCTCTTTCTAAATGGACTGAACAAGGTTATTATGGCAGTGGTAAACAGACTGAACATCTTAAGGGTTGTCTTTTCACATTGTCAGTGGCAGAAGGGAGGAAGGTGGGGGGAGGAGGAGAGTTCTGAAGGTGGTATAATTTTTTTTTCTTCTTTTAGGTCTGTTAATAAACTTCTTTATATTCTTTCAAGTTTGGTGCCTGTTTTGCATTTCTCCTAATTCTTATCTCACAGCAGATAAACAGTAATGAGTATTTTGGACCAAACCACTACACTAAATTGGTGTTTCTGCCCGGTTACAAACCGAACCCGCGACACTCCCATTTTGCCAGTTACAAAGCCTGGGACAGACAAATATAGACTAGTACAAGAATTACGAGCAATCAATCAATCAAATAGTTTAGGATAAACATCCTGTTGTAGCCAATCTTTATACCCTGTTAACAACCCTTACAGAATATCATCAATGGTTTACAGTGATAGATTTGAAGGATGCCTTCTTTTGCATACGTCTCGAGAAGCAAAGTCAGAGCATTTTTGCTTTTCAATGGGAAAATCCCCAAACTGTCTGGAAGACTCAACTTACCTGGAGTGTATTACCACAAGGATTTTTTAAAAATCCAACAATTTTTGGGAATAAACTGGAAAAGGAATTAGAGATCTGGAAGAAAGAGAACCCTGAAGGGTTAGTCCTGTTATAAATAAAGTATGTAATTCATGCTATTATGTATAAAACTGGAATGTAATCAGACCATGTAGAGACAGAGTTTCAAAATCCCTCCACCAGCCTGGCTGAGAGAAAAATTTCACAACACTAAAAGAAGTTCTCTCACAATAAGTGAGGATTCCACCTAGGTGGGGTTGGATCTTATCACCGGGACATTTGCACCATGATGACTTGATCACCACACTCTGATATCTACATCTCATCTGATAAGGAATCCGACATTCCGGGAACTAAAAATAACTGTTCCAGGAACCAGAGATGGCCCATCCATCAGCAGAAATAGCCCACTCATCACCCAGGATGGACAATTCATCAGACCCAGGAAAGGCTTTGTGCAGCCCAACTCCAGGACAAGAAAACTTCATGAATATGCTAAAATTACGAGAAGAATAGAATTAATTCGGACTCGGCCCAAAAACTGTATAAGAAGGAACCAGCCAAAGCAGCATTCGTGAACTTGGGAGGTCTGGTGCGATAGAGGTCAGATCTATGCGTGTTCACCCAGCTCCGACCCCGGGCTCGGAGCTGCTTTTCTCGATCGTGGCTTTTGAGACCGATATTTCGGTTGCACAATAAATGTTATTTCTTTATAAATTTTGATTGGGCAATTCTGCTTATCCCAGTCCTACAATATGTTGATGACATCTTACTAGCAACAGAAACTAAGGAAAAGTGCATGGAATTGACTATCAGCCTTCTAAATTTCCTGGGCCAAGAAGACTACAAAGTATCTCGGGAAAAAGGCTCAAATCATGAAGTAGCAGGTTACCTACCTAAGATTTGAAATAATTCCAGGATGGTGAAAATTGGAGACAGACAGAAAAAAGGCCATCTGCCAGGTACCTTAACCTGCGACTGCCTGAGATTTAAGAGCATTTTTGGGCATGGTGGGGTGGTGTAGACTGTGGGTCTTGAACTATGGACTTTTAATTAAACCATTGTATGAGCTTTTAAAGGAAGCCCCAGAAGGACCTTTGATTTTGACTCCTGAGACTGAATATGCATTCTGTAACTTGAAGATGGCCCTCATGCCTGCTGCACCTGCCTTAGGGCTTCCAGACTTAACAAAACCCTTTGAGCTTTTTGTGCACAAATGACAGCACCTCACCCTTGGAGTTTTGGCTTAGAAGGTAGAAGACTTCAAGTGGCCTGTGGGGTACTTTTTTAAAAACTAGACAGTGGGAACCAGTGATGGCCCAGATGCCAGCAGTCTGTAGAAGCAACTGTTTTCCTGTCCTGGTTTAAAGGACAAGTGTCTGCCAAGGAAGGCGGGAACCTCCCTTGGAATGGAAAATGTGACCCCCTTCCCTTCAAATTATTAAAACTCCAAAATTACAGGGCTTTCAGAAAAAGATATGGGAAAAGGAATAACAGTTCTTTACTAGAATATATATATATATATATATATATATATAACAAGGCAAACAAACAACCACAACAGCAGCAACAGCAAACAAAACCAGAAACCCAATAACAGCTTTCTCTTGGCTGTCAAGCACTTTCCCCGTTGGTGTAGTTATGACCACAGCCGACAGGGGCACTGTTGGCTCCCAGCTGGGCAGGGCTGGTGTGATGATTCCCCAGCGGCTGCAGGGAGTGCTGTGGCGTGAGCTCAGTCGCCTCTCTGCACGTTGGTAATGGTGGGTGAGCTGGCTGGAGAGATAGAAAAGGAACTTTCTTTACAAACCCACAGGGGCAACCAGTCTCAGTGCCCCTCTGGATGATGAAATGGGCTGTGGCAGGAACCTCGGAGCGGCGGCTGGAATGGCAGAGGCGGGCACAACCCGAGGTGGCAAACAAAATGTAACAGAAAACTCTGCAGCCTTAGCAGGAGCCAGGGGGTCGGGCGGACACGGGGTGTTGGGTTAGAGTGTAGCGAAAAACCCGAGGCAGTGGTAGAAAATTGTGGGGCTGGGCAGCAGCAGCCAGACTTCTCCGTAGCAGCTGCCGCACGCAGCCAGGGAGACGTGCCCCTCCGGGAAGGGGGAGGGGGTCAGGGTCTATGCTTTTTTCTCCTGAGGCACCCGAGTAGATGGTGAGGGTCCTTTCTAGTCAGATGGGGTGTTAATAAGATCCCAGTTCACAGGCTACTCTTAAGAGCAGAGGGTCACTCACAGTAAAGAAGAAGCAGTGCTGGGCTGGACTCTGCGGTGGCAGAGAATTCTTCCCGCGGTAGCAGCAACTCGACTGTTCCCCTCCGATCCCCAGAGAGACAGGAGTCGAGCCCAGCCCCTCACCCCCCAGCTGAAATCTCACAGTATCTCTGCCCTTCCCAAGACAATGCCCCTCAGCTACAATAGTGCAGACAACTGCACCCCTTCCCCCCACCTTGGCCACTTCTTTTGTCTTTTAAGTACCGGTCCTTATTGTCTTAGCAACAAATGGGACAAAATTCCCTGAGAGAAAGAAAGAAAAAAAAAAAAAAAAATCCTAACCTCCAACACCTTAGCCAAGTTATGCCAACCTGACTTTTGCTTTTATATATTCTTCATATATATTTGTAGCTCTGTAGCCTATTATCACGTAACTATTTAGATTCGTAGCTCATATTTTCTTATCATGTAAGACAGAAAGACAAGACACATTCCTAAGACTCTATCCTAATCTTCTGAGAACCAATGTCAAACCACTCTCCCAAGACGCTTTCTCATAAACAAAGTAGAGCAAGTAGCAAAAGGGGGGCTTCGGAAGAGGGTTGATCCAAAAGGGCGACTTACTGTTGGGGTCCCTCCCCCTGCCATGTAGCCCTGGGACAGGGGCCCTGGAGGGGAGGCACAGGGTTTCCCTAGCCTCTGGTCAGCCTCGTTCCCCATTGGTTGTGTTCCCCTGCACGGGGAAGGACCCTCGGGTCCCATGATTGTGACAGTTCCTTGGCAGAGCTCCGGCCATGCGGCTGGAGAAATAAACATCTCTGAAACATCTATCAAGAATCGGTCCATATATATTTCTTTTTCATGGGCCTCCTTGTTTGATACATCATGTTACAGTATCTCCACTGTAACAACTTACCTCATCATCTGTGTTTCTAATTGGGGATTATTGTCAATTATGCTAATTCACTAAACTTATAAAACTGCATTTGCCCTATGTCATGTGTGCATTTCGGCGAGTATTTTGATGTATTGTGCACTTGGGGGGACCCTTCATAAAGGTAAACGCATTTTATCACCCAACCATGTTTGGCTCATGATTTTAAGGGGCAAAAAGGCAACAGCTTCTTGGTGACTCCATCAGGAAATGAGGGACTTCTGAATACAGCTTCTCAGACTGAGTTAACATCCCACTTCTCCTGTTCTGCCAGCATTTTAAAACGGGGGCTTTTTGCATTGATCTGAGAAACTTTGGGGGGTTCCAGAATCTGGCACAGAAGCAATGGTAACTTATAGGCAATAAAAGGCGGTATTTTGTTGCTAGCATGTGTGGGTTTTGCATTTGGAGATCTTCTGTAGTTTGTTTGAGCGGGGAAGGGACTGGGGCAGCCCACAGGGGGAGCTTTCATTCATTCCCTACGTTCCTTCTCCCCCGATCCCTGCAGGCACTGGTTTCGGTCTGGCTGTGACTGAAGCCGCGGCCATTGTAGTTTCGGGAAGAGGCATTGCCTTCAGACTGCAATTGCACAGTGTGGCCTGTGGCCATGTGGTGCCAGTGTTAAGCGCTGGTCTTTGAATCCCAGGGACCCCAGTTCGGATCCTGGCCAGGACTTTTTTTCTCTCTCGCACACTCTCTTTTCTCAGTGGCTTTTTTCCGTTTGTAAATAGAAACATGGGATTCATAATCTCGAGTGAGGAAGAAATAGAGATCCCCAGAAATTCCCCGTTAGATTTAATATTGAAACATCGGCGTATTCTAACAGGCAAAAAGACGTCTCTTATCAGGGAAGAACCAGTCCAGCTTTCTACACAGGTATGGCCCATGCAGGAATTAGGGAAAGGAAGGACCTGGCCTCCATTCAGCTGCTTAGAAAGCGAATTAATATCAAAATTATTATTCCGACTCCGCCAGGAACAGTGTTAGCAAAAGCTTTTGTATGCTGAAATTTTCATTATTTTTTCACATCAACCAGGCTTACATAAACCTAAGAAAGATCAGTTTGTGATGGTTCTAAGAGGGAAGAGAAGAAAGGATAAAAAGGAGGAGTCTCTAGCTAGCCCAATCTGTGTTAAAAATTCAGAAATGGCGGACGTAGACTTAGTGGCACTCGCGTTGAGGGAAGGCACTGCACCCCCGCTGCCGCCTCCACCCCTGCCACCTCTGCTGGTAGGGGAAGAGGAAGGGGTGGGAGAAGACTTCCCACCGCTACCTCCTCCATCCCCTCCAGGGTCCCCACCTCCCTAACCACCCCCTGAACAGGGGAAGGGTGGGGATAGAACCTCCCATCGAGAGGGCGGGGAGAGAACCTCCCACTGTGACCTCGCACGTGCAACGTCGCATCAAAACAGCGCATGCTGAGGTTTCCATGGAGACTGTACGTGCTTGGGTTTCCATGGAAACTGCACTTGCCTGCACCAGGCCCATGCCTGCTTGAGGACGGGCACAGGTGATGACGTAACTCCCGGCGCCATCGAAACCACAGAGCCGGCTAGTGGGTCCGGCTCGCCCCTGTGCTGGGGCTAGGAGGGGGTCTCCCAACATCCAGTTGGCTAATGTAACACCCAGTACCAGGGGAACAGCCCTGATTAAAAGCAAGTCGGATAGCACAGATAGAGTTCCTCTGAAGAGGAAACTGAGGAAAAAGCCTCTGCTGTAGCAAAGAGGAAAAGGGGAAAAGCAGAACAAGAAGCTATAGAAGCACCCAGTCCTGTAGCTAAACATACCAGGTATAAAACAGAAGAACCAGAAAAGGAAGAACCAGCCATACAAGCCCCTTTGAGGCAGGCAGTCGGTAATCAAGGTCCTGTCTATAGTAAGGTTCCCTTTTCTCTTGGTGAGCTGCAACAGTGGAAAGACCTCAGTTGGACTGATGCCATGAAGATTTTTTGCCTTTTCTTTTATACCCCTGTTATACCTTTTTACAACTTCTGTATTCCAAGTGCTTTTGCCTACATTCTTCTTTGTTAAGCTAAGAGACTAAACATTTTAGAAGCTTCGTAGTTAGGGATCAGTGTGCCCCAGACCCCAAGGTCCTCTCCAGAACACATTCGCACTAGGGCTGCGTTTTAACAGCTGAAATGTTTCTTGATGTCAGCCCCAGCTCTGGGGCTGCCAGACTTAACTAAGCCTTTTGAATTATTCACCTATGAGTGACTGAATGTTGCTCTGGGGGTACTGTCGCAGTTTCTTGGAAACCGGTGAAAGGCTGTGGCCTATTTTTCAAAACAGCTAGACAATGTTAGCCAAGGGTGGCCTGGGTGTTTGAAAACTGTAGCAGCTACTGTCATCTTGACCCAGAAGGCCTGGAAATTCACCCTTGGACAGCACATTGTAGTGTATGTACCCCATGCAGTGATAACTGTACTTGAAAAAAAGGGTGGCCATTGGCTGTCCCCTATTAGAATGCTTAAATATCAATCTGTGTTGTTGGAACAGGATGATATTATCCTAAAAAGATCTGTCGTAAACCCTGCAATGGTTTTGTCATCTACATTAATTGACAACGTGCTTGAGCATGACTGTTTACAGACAATCAGAGGCCTATTCCAGTAGACCAGACTTGAAGGACATGCCTCTAGAGAATCCAGATTGGGAACTGTATACAGATGGAAGCAGCTTCGTGAGAGATGGTAAGCAAATGACAGGTTATGCAGTGACAACCACGGATAAGGTAACTGCGGCAAAGGCCTTGCCAGCAGATGTATCAAAGAAAGCCGAAATCATTGCACTGACGAGAGCTCTAGAACTGAGTGAAGGAAAGAAGGTTAATATATGGACTGACTCTAAATATGCCTTTAGTGTTCTCCATGCCCATGGAGTCATCTGGAAGGAAAGAGGGCTGCTAACTGCTCAAGGTAATGAAATCAAACATGCTGAACATATCCTCCCACTCCTGCAGGGTATTTGGAAGCCTACAGAGGTTGCTATTATGCATTGCAGAGGTCATCAAAAGGGGAAAACAGCTCCCAAATTGGGAAATCGCTTTGCTGATGAAACAGCAGAAGGAGTTGCAGGAAAAAGCATTCTTGAATTGCTAGAATAAAAGGAATAGATCTGTCAGTGTTTACCCCAAAATATGATCAGAGGGACCACAAGTTAATTAAGTTCCTTAAGGCTGAAATTAAAGAAAGGGGGTGGGCTGTTACCCCAGTGGGACAGGTTGTAGTCCCACCCCTTCTCCTCCAGGAAATAGCTCAGTGAGAGCATGAGAGTACCCACTGGGGAACAGAAAATCTTTTGAAACATCTGAGGAAGGTAGTAATAGGAAGAGGGATGACTGATATTGTACAATCTATAACAAGTGAATGTGAAATCTTCTGTAGAAACAACCCCAACACGATCAAAAGAGTTGTGTTAGGAATAATAAAGGCAGGCGATCTCCCAGGAGATTATTGGCAAATAGATTTTGCTGAGATGCCCCAAAAAGGAGGATACAGGTACATATTGGTATTGGTTGACACCTTCAGTAGACGGCCTGAAGCTTACCCCTGTCAAACTAACACAGCAAACGAGGTGGTGAAAGTTTTTCTTAATCATATAATACCAAGGTTTGGGGTTCCTTTGGGGTTGTCATCAGACAGGGAGCCACACTTTGTTGTACCAGTAGTCAGAGAAGTTAGACAGATTCTAGGAATTGCTTGGGACCGGCATACACCCTACAGGCCTCAAGCAAGTGGCAAAGTTGAATGCATGAATGGAACCCTTAAAACCCATATTAGTAAAATCTGTCAAGGAACATCCATGACATGGGTTCAGGCCTTGCCTATAGCCTTACTGAGAATCCACATACAACCAAGGTGGGGAGATAACATAAGTCCTTATGAAATATTGTATGGCAGGTCTTATCAGATTCCGCATATCCTGGATGAAATCCATATGAGGGGGAAAATTGACTCGAAAAGGTATTTAATTGTTTTAAGTTCCACTTTGCAGAAGCTCCAGAGATTCATCGTGTTATCCAGGCCGACAGGACTGGACACACCTGCTCATCTGTTCCAGCCTGGAGACTGGGTCTATGTTAAATGGTGAGACAGTTATCCCTTGTAAGCTAAGTGGAGAGGACCGTTCCAAGTCCTGCTGACCACCCTCACCGTAGTCAAGGTCGCTGGCAAGGGACCCTGGATTCACTACTCCAGAGTAAAAAGGCTTCTGCTCCTGAAACCACCAAGAAAACAGAGACTGATGAGACTGATACAAATCAGGAGGATGTGGTTTGAATTGTTCTTTTTGTGCCTATTATTTGCACAGTTGGTAACCATGGCTCAGGGTTGGCCCCAAGATTTGCATGTGACTTTAGTCCAAAATGTATTCAAAGCTCTTCATAATGTTATAAACATATATTATAGTATTGGCTTCTCGCAAAGTATTAAAGTAGATATTATATAATGTTAGAAATGCTTTTTGCTGTGTGGATGTAGTTTTCTCTCGTTTTAGCAAGAATGTTAGCAAGTGTGAGCAAGTAAGATAACCTCCAAGCGAGCAGAAGATGAGGCCCAAGGAGCTGCTAATCAACACTTTGTCCAGAGAACAAAAGGGCCCAAAGGCTACTCCGCCCGGAGAACAGGCGGCCAGGAGAGTCCGAGAGCCACTATCACCGCTCTGCCCGGGGGGCAAAGAGGCCCAAAGCTGCAATCAGCCCTGACTGTCTGGAGAATTAAGAGATCCACCCTACCATCGACTCTTACCTAGCGGGCCCAACCCCAAGAATCAAAAGAAATAAAACCACAAGGCCGAAGACTACGCATGCTCTAAAAAGGCGGAACCAAGGAGTGGCCATGCAGATCAATTCCTGGAAAAGTTTTAATATGAATAGAGAACAGACAGTAAAAATGGTATAAAAAGGACTCACCTCGGGCATCAGGTGTGCTCTTGGCAGAGCGCCAAGGCACCCGGCCATTATCCCTTTGCTTTATTTTATGTGTCTCTTATTGTCTTTATATTAAACTCTTTAAATTCTCACAGGAGAGTGAACCTCGTTTTTCACAATAAGAACAACTGTTGGGTTTGTATTCAATTGCCAGCTATGGATGGGAATGAAAACTGGCCACTGATTTGTGTTTTAATGAAAGCGAAGCATTCTGAAAGGTGGGAACGAATCAGTTGGGCCTATCGGCCTCCTATATTCCTTAGCAGCCTAATTGATCATGGGAATTATACAGTTCCCTGCACAATTGTAAATGCCACAGGAAAGATCATCCTTCCTCCATATTGCCATAAGACTGAATCCGTAGAAAGAGTAAATCCAAAATATGTGAAAAAGATGGCACAGACATCATGGAGACTTGTTCTACCACACGGGACAGGGTGGTATTGGATATGTGAAAATGAGACTTGGAAAACTCTCCCCCTAGATAAAGATCGGGCCTGTGCCCTTGGGGCTGTAATTCCAAAAATAACAATATTCGATCACATTGAGGATCCAAATGGAAGGATGAGGAGGACGAAAAGATCCATTCATCCCCTGGTTGATGGTCCCACACTTTTCCATGTTGTAATGAGAGCTCTCATTCCCTCTTTGGGAGTAATTGAGCTGGAGAGAGCAGTTGTAAACATCTGTTGGGGGTTAGGATTCTTCCTTTTGTTTCTTTCTCTCAAAGAATTTTCGCCCATATGTGTTGCTAGGAGACAATAACGACCGAGTACTTAAGAGAGACAAAAGAAGTTGCCACAGCTCAGGGGAGGGGCCTAGCTGGCTACTCTCTCTTTTTACCTGGGGGTTTCCCTTGGAGGGGCAGAGATACCAGAAGAATTCGGCTGGGAAAAAAAGGGGCTGGGGTACCTGCTAACTCTTGCTCTCCGAGGAGGATGGTCAGACCTGCTGCCTGGCGGGGGGGGGGAATTCGCTGCCGCCACCAGAGCCCAGCCCGGTCCTGCTTCTTCTGCTGTGGGGCGAGCTTTTGCTCATGAGAGCAACCACTGAACTAGGACCTTATTAACACCCTACTAAACTAAAAAACAACTTTCACCATCTGCTTGGGTGCCTCAGGGGAAAACCCCGGAATCCCCGAGCCCCCTCTCCCTCCAAGGGAGCCTCTGTCTCTTGGCCGTGTTCAGGGGCCGGGTGGCCCCTGCCCAGCCCCTGCCGTTTTCTCTGCCACTGCTCCAAGGTTTCTTTACTACGCTGTAACTCGCACCCCCTGCCTGCCCGGACGCCCTGCAGTTCCAGCGACAGCTGCCGAGTTTCTGATACATCTCATCTACCACTCCAGGACTTTGCTCATCCCTGCCTTCCCAGCTTACTACTCCGAGGTTCCTGCTACAGCTCCTTTTGCTATCCAGAGGGGACAGCAGGATCGGCTGCCCCTGTGAGTTCGTAAAGGAAGCCCCTTCTCCATCCCTTTCTTCCGGCTGCGTCCACCACTACCATGTGGAGAGAGATGGCCCAAACTCGTGCCACAGAGCCCCCTGCAGCCGAGGGGGAGTCATCGCACCTGCCCTACCCAGCTGGGAGCCACTCCTGCAGGCTTCGACCATAACTACACCAAAGGGGAAAGTGCTTGACAGCCGAGAGAAGGCTGTTTTTGGGTTTCTGGTTTTGTTTGTTGTCGCTGCCACTGTTGTTGTTTGCCATGTTATACATATACAGACTAGTAAAGAACTGTTATTCCTTTTCCTGTATCTTTGCCTGAAAGCCCCTTAATTTCAAAATTATAAAAATTCGGAGGGAGGGGGTGATATTTTCCATTCCAAGGGGGGCTCCTGCCTTCCTTAGCAGACACCTGTCTTTCAAACCAAGACAACATCTCAGCTGTTATTGTACATATTGAACGGCAGACTTCAGATGCAATTTCAGCCTTACAAGAAGAAATCCGTGATTTGTCTTGTGTGGTTTTGCAAAACAGAACGGCTCTTAATTTCCTACTAGCCGCCCAAGGAGCCATGTGTGCAGTCATTGACACTAGTTGTTCTTATGTGGAGCAGAGTGGAAGAAATAAGAAGGATTTGGTTGAAATTTGGAAGCAAACTTAAATTTTACATGAGGTAGCTTTCCAAAAAACCACTTTGACTATATCTTCCACATACTTCATGGTTACCAAACTGGGCCTGGATAAAATTACTGTTCATAGATACTTTCTCATAAACAAAGTAGAGCTAGTAGCAAAAGGGGGGCTTCAGAAGAGGGTTGAATCAAAAGGGGAACTTACCTCATCATCTGTGTTTCTAATTGGGGATTCTTCTCAATTATGCTAATTTGCTAAACTTATAAAACTGTACTTGCCCTATGTCATGTGTGCATCTTCAGCGCATTTTCAGCATGTATTCCGGCGTGTTGTGCTTCTCAGGGGACCGTTCACAAAGGTAAATGCATTTTATCACCTAACTGTGTCTGGATCATGATTTTAGGGGCCAAAAAGCATACAGAAGAGACGAGGAAATTAACTTTGGTACAAAAGATAATAGTGTATACTCTGCACTCTCTAATCACCATATTAGGACAAAAAGGGGAGCATTGGCTTTCCCCAAGCTGTATGCTGAAATATCAGACTGTTTTAATGGAGCAAGAAGACATGGAGTTGAAGGTAACCAGAGAGGTAAATCCAGCCCAATTCCTGAACAGCCCAATGCAAGGGGGATTGTGGAGGGATTCCTTGTGGAACAGGGCCATATGATACCCCAGGAGACTGAGCAACCTAGGGTTGCTGCAGAAGAACCCCTGAAGGGGCCTCAGGCTGCAGATAGGCCAGAAAGACACCTGGCAGCAGGCAGCCTTGAACAGCCTTGGGAAAAGCTACACGCTGGTCGGCTCCCCCGCTGCTTAGAGGCTGTCCTGTGGGAATAGGGTGTGAATCTTTGTAAAGTAGATATAAGTGAGTATAAGTAAACAATAAAGGAAGCACAATGCTCAAATCGTATCGGTGTTCGTGTTGTGACTCTGGCTGGCTCCCCTGCACCCAGGACCCCCCCCCCCCCCCCCCCCCGCTAAATGTGGCGCCTGAACGGCAGGGACCCGAGTGAGTTTTGCTACATGCAGGTTCGCTTAAATGCGGTAAGACTCCGATTAACCATATCAGTGGTGGAGCCTGGGGAGCCAGAGCGGGTGGCCTCAAAGCCGATTAAAAGGCCAGAGGCCCAGTCTCAAAGCTGATTAAAAAGCTGGAGGATAAGCTTCAAAGCCAAGTAAAGCCGGGGCCTAACCTTCAAAGCCGAGTGGCCGGAGACCGTAGCTCACGCGCCCGAGCGAGCACCCGCAGGTGAGAAGCTATGGAGTATGAGGCTGGACCTCGCCTCCTAGCCAGTATCCTCTCTAAGAGAGGCGAGACTATAAAGGATCGTGATCTTAATGCCCTCGTTACGTGGGTCCAGGAACATGGATTTTTGAAATACACTTCGCTTTTGTTCTCAGTCGAAGGGTGGTGGGAAGTTGGGAACGAATTGTGGCTGTCCACGATTGAGGGTGGAAAAGAAGGGAAAGAAGCTAAAGCTCTCAGATTAACTTGGAGAGCAGTGACTAACACTCTCGCAGAGATGAAAGAAGAGAGGACAGTGGCCGTGGCCACCATGGAAGCTTTTGGGAGTGGCGGCTCCAGGAGTGGTGGCTCCGGGAAGGAAACGGATTGGGGTCTTACGGAGGGGTGGCCAGAGACCAGGGCGGAGCCCAGGGTTGCACGGATCTTCAGGCTGGCCGCAAAAAGACCGATTAAGGGAACAGCAGCACCCGTACGTTCATTGCGGGAGTTGCTGGACTCGGTGGGGAAGGAAGTTACCCCTCCAAAGTCTGAGGGAGAAATGGTGGAGAAGGCGGAAGTTCCAGCGCCAGACCCAGGGGGCAGGGCGCAGGCAGGTAAAGGAGAAACAAGCAGTCCTAGCTCCCGGCCGAAAGCGGCGGCGCGCCGCAACCCTCTGCCGGACAGCAGATCAACGTCTGACGGCGAAGTAGCCTCTGCTGTTTGGTTGCCTGCGGAGCCAGAGCCAGCCAGGGCTGCCGGGGGTCAGCCCCAAGAGGAAGATAACCACTGAGAGATGATGCAAGAAGTAATCAAAAAGCTTGCTGAATTATCTACATGGCAGGACGCGCTAGAGTCCAAGGCTTGCGAAACCACACCATCAGCACCGTGGCGTCCTGTGGCCCCACCGGTCTAGACAGCCACCAGAACTCCTACATTACCGTTGGCAGAATCGGGCACAGTGCCTTGCAACCCTTCCCTTCTCGCGAGGGGAGGTGCAGCCATCGCCTCCATCAGCCCCAACGGGAAGGACTGATCCATTGTGGAGGGGATGGAATGGAGTTATCCGTGATGCAATCATTGAGGGTGACTGGGATGCTGTGGATGTCCTTGCCTGTCCTGTACAGATACAAGGGGACACTGCAAAGTGGGAACCCCATGATTGGAAGATCTTGCAGCAAGCAAAGCAAACAGTCACCACGCATGGCTTGAGGTCTGAAGCTACACGAAGCATTCTGCAGTTTATCTTTACAGCAGATGCCCTGTGTCCTAATGATTGCATCAGCATCGCACAGTTGTTGTTGACCCCTTCACAGTTCCTGCTCTGGGGGCGAACGAGGAAGCAGCTAGCACAAGAAGAAGCTAGCAAACACCAAGGTGATACACAAGACCCACTGTATGCACTCCAAGCTGACATGCTAACTGGGAGCGGAGCTTACGGGGCGACAGTAACACAGCTGACCATGCCCATAGTTATTCATCAGTTGTCACAGACTCTTGCCCACAAAGCCTTGTTGTCAGTACCTGAAAAGAAGAAGTCTCCCCCGTATGCAGCAGTCCGACAGGGGCTGTCAGAGCCATATGGTCAGTTCATCGACCGTTTGTCAGCAGCCTTGAAGGACGCAACTGAGCTCTCTGAAGAGTTCCGAGAGCAAATGTTCTGAACACTTGCCTTTGAAAATGCTAATAGGCAAACTAAGACAATTCTTGCCACGCTGCCCCAGGGAACAGGAGTAGACGAGATGCTCGTGCGTGCTACCCGTGCGGAGCAGTCATCTCAAACAGCTGCTTTTACTGCAACACTGCAGAATGTGCTGCAACAACAGGGACAAGTCATCGTCGCAGCACTGACCAGAGGGGTCCCAAGCAAGTGGTGCTGTGTTACGCATACAGGACCCCGAAGCAAGAAGACGCAGTCAGCATTGGCTCCTGAGGAAAGTGACGCCGCTACTACAACAGCTGGAACTCTGGGACTTCTGTCCCGAGAAGCCTTGGGAGAGGCTGCAGACGCAGCTGAGTGAAGGGGCTGAGGACTTGCCAGATCCACCACTCTCCATAGCAGGAGAAATAGCGAGACCCTGGGGAGAATGTAACAGCTGCCCTGGGTGGTTGCTAGTGACTTGTGGTGGGTGTCGGGGAACCCTCTCCGAAGGTGGAGTCAAGAAGGGGATTGCGTAAATTCTTGGGTATAGCACCAGACACAGAGTGGGGAATTGGTTTTTTGACTGTCTTGAGACAAGGGCATTGGCGGACATCTTCGATCGGCTGTCCGCCTATTTAGATCGAGTGAAGGCAGCTAATTTGGCTAGCATCTATGTTTTTACCTGGTGCTTCAGCAGCCAGGGCTCACTCTATTTTGCATAAACTTGCTTGCTGGGCGAGGGGTGAGCTAAACATAACTTCGCAGATGCTTGGCGATCTAAGCACAGATGTTACTAGTGTTAGGCATGTGGTATTACAAAATTGAGCAGCCATTGATTTTCTACTATTAGCTCACGGCCACGGCTGTGAAGAGTTCCAGGGTATGTGCTGTATGAATCTTTCTGACCACTCTGTCTCAATTCACAGGCACCTCTCTGACCTCCAGAGGGGCCTGCACAACCTTCGGGAGACAGACGACCCTATTGGAGATTGGCTTAAGGGTCTGGGTATCACCGGATGGCTGCGTACCTTGGTAGTAGAAGGCTGCCGATTGCTATTTGTAGTTATATTAGGCTTAATAATACTTGGGTGTATTTTTTCTTGCCTTAAAGCAGGGCTGCGGAAAATCATCGACCAGACCTGGGTTGCCCAAAAAGAAAATGGGGGATATGTAGAGGGATTCCTTGTGGAACAGGGGCATACGATCCCCCAGGAGACTCTGAGCAACCCAGGGTTGCTGCAGAAGGACCCCTGAAGGGGCCTCAGCCGGCAGATAGGCCAGAAAGACACCTGGCTGCAGGCAGCCTTGAACAGCCTTGGGAAAAGCTACACGCTGGTCGGCTCCCCCACTGCTTAGAGGCTGTCCCGTGGGAATAGGGTGTGAAGCTTTGTAAAGTAGATGTAAGTGTAAGTAAACAATAAAGGAAGCACGATGCTCAAATCGTATCGGTGTTCGTGTTGTGACTCTGGCTGGTTCCTCTGCACCTGGGACCCCCCCTGCTAAAGGGGATGAACAGCTAACCCATGATTGCTTACAGACAATCAAGCAAGTTTATGCAAGCTGACCAGACCTGCAAGACACACCCTTTGAATATCCAGAGATAGAGTTCTTTACAGACAGAAGTAACTTGGTGCAAGATGGAAAACTAAAATCTGGCTATGCCGTAGACACGTGAGAGGGACCAATCTGATTTTTATTTATGCCTCAACATATACATAAGGTGAAGGATTCCTATAGGGACTGTACCTGTGCTGGCAGCCCTGTCCCCAGGGAGGCTTCTTCTGACAGTTAATCAGGCGAGAGAAAGCTTCCACAATAGGGCTGCAAGCAACCCCCCCTTGCTGGTGGGGCAGATGCTGGGATGCCCAGGAAAAAATGCCCAGGAAATAGGGCTATGGGAGGAGTCTTAGCACATAAAAACAGTTAACTGCAACACAACCAGGGGCCATTTTTCTTTGGGTTTCTTTGAGGGATCAGGGGCTCACCTGGAGGGTCAGCTTGGCCCCCTTCCTTCCCTTGCCTTTTTTTCTCTCCGGTCCTGCTTTTCTGTATGCACCTGTCCTGCCCTGCTTCATCGCTTCCCCAAAGCAGCTCTTTGCCGTGACAACCTGGTGCTATGCTGTTTCTCCAACAGAGCAGCCGCCACTGCCCGCAGCTACCATGCCCCAACCCTGACAGCCCGCAGCTGCTCCACGAGTGCGCCCGTAGCCATGGCAGCCTGTTCTTCACCAACAGGAGAGAAATGCAGCCTGCCGCTGTTTGGAAATTGCGCCTAGCTGCCATGGGATACATGCAGGCTCATCGCAGCTTGCAGCACACGCTCCATCTGCCAAGCTGATGCTGACAGCACCCCAGGGTTCTTGCGATAATGCTGTCCCTGTCTTCTCTTTCTCTCTCCATCTCTCTTTTTCCCTCTCTACTCTCTTTGCTATCCTCCTTTGGTAGGAACACTTATCTTTCTTTATCAATAAACAGGTCTCAGATACAATATTCCCGTGTTCATGCTTTATTTTTGTCCGAGCAATCTATCAAAAAGAATCCTCTCCGACTCCCCCTTTTACAGTGGGACGGGACAACATGTCACCTGACGTAATAGAAGCTGCACCACCGCCTGTGGAAACAGCACAAAGGGCAGAGCTCTGATGCCTTAGGTTTTAACCTTTATATTTTTCAAATTCTGTACTGCTTGGTGTGTGTGACTCTGAAGTTTCTTGTAGCCTGTTAATTTCTGCTCTCTCATGCTAGGTAGACATAACAAAGCCTCTCCAGCCCTGCTTTCCAAGGACACCAAGACTGTCCTAGGCCAAAAGTATAAACCAAAGAGCCACTAAGGGGGGGCAAGCTGAGGGGAAAACTGAAGCTTTAACTGGAGAATTAACCCTGCTATGCAAATGAACCAAACCTATAAAAGAGTGAAGAACTCGTGACCTGGGGTCCAACTTGGGGTCCATTTTGAGAATAGCTTCAGAGTCCCCAGGGTGTACCTTTGAAGGCCTTTCAAATAAATACCTACTTTTATTCCCTTACTCCTGTCTAGTCTCTGTTTCTGGGAGGCCTCTTAAGGCATCAGCTCATAGCATTACAAAAAGCCCTGGAATTGGCAGCACAAAAAAGAATAAACATATGGACTGTCTCAAAATATGCTTTTAGCATTGTTCATGCCCATGGAGCCATATTGAAAGAAAGAGGTCTATTAACAGCACAGGGGTCTCTGATTAGGTACAAACAAGAGATATTATCCCTCCTTGATGCCATCCAACTACCCATAGAAGTGGGTGTACTACACTGCAAAGCACACCAACGTGGGAATTCCCAAATTCATGCACGAAATAGACTTGAAGATAAAACTGCACAAGAGGTTGTGCAACAAAGCATCTTAGCATTAATACCTGAGAAAGCTATTTCACTTCCAGAAGTTAACCCTGGGTCTAGTCAAGAAGACTAAAATTGGATACTTATCTAAAAGCCAAGAATAAAGAGTGTGGATGGCTAGTAACGCCTAACAAGTCATAGTTCCACCACAGCTGATGTTACAGATTGTAAGGGAAATACATCAACAAACTCACTAGGGCATGATGCTATGGTAACCAGCCTATGGACTCAGATACTCAGTGTCCGTATGACAAAGATTTTCAAGTCCGTTACAGAAAAAATGTCCAATATTGTTGCGATGTGGCACTGGATGATAAAGTGCCGTGACCTTCCCAAAAGCGTCTCCAGAAGGAAGCCGTTCAGTGCAGCCACCACACTTGCACACACGTCTACACACACACCCACCAGATAGCTCCAGGAATAGATTGATGGAAAAGAGCCAGGAAGGATCTCCGTATGGGGTTCCACAGGGGAAGTTTATTCCAGCCACGTGTGTGAAGGGTTCCAGGGATGAAGACAAGAAACAATGGAGGGTCCAGGTTTAGTTAGGGGAGCAGAGAGAGCATCAGGGACCAATGATCTGAGGGCACGGGGGCAGTACACAGGCGGGACTAGGGTATGGGAGCCAATAAGGAAACTCTGGGGGAATGGCGATGTGGCAAGGGCCAATGGGGGGAACCTGGAGTGGAGAACCTTCTAGGGCAGGGACATATAAGGTAACAAGGGGCAGGGAGGCCAACGGGGCCAACCAGGGAAGCAGAACTGGGGTACATTAACATAGCAGGGCAAAGCATCCTGGGGGAAGCCTCTTCTGTTCACTCTAACCTGGGGAGAATCTTTTGGTACTAGGGACTGTCCCACCAGTGGACTCTCTTTGTCCCTTGTACCACAGGCCCACCACCCTCCACACAATATGTCTTAAGAATAACCCTCTGAACTTAAAAAGACCGCATCCAGGTATCACTAAAAGAGGAAAGACTCCCGGAGATTACTGGCAAATTGATTTTTCTGAGCTACCACATCACCAAAAATACTGGTATCTCCCTAGTGTTGGCAGATACTTTTTCTGGATGACCAGAAGCTTTTCCCTGCCACACCAACAAAGCTGGGGAAGTCATCAAGGTACTCCTCAAAGAGATCATATCCAGGTTTGGAGTGCCTATCAGGATGTCATCTGATAGAGGACTTGATATCTGAAGCGTTACATCAACTTAGTGAGTGGTTAGGGATAAGTTGGGATTTACATACTCCATGGAGACCACAATCTAGTGGAAGGGTTGAGCGAATGAATCAAACTTTAAAGAGACAAATTAGCAAAATGTGTCAGGAAACCTCTTTGAAATGGCCACAGGTGTTACCACTAGCTTTGTTACAAATTAGGGTAAAACCTCAAACTAACCTGAAGGTGAGCCCATATGAGTTGATGTTTGGGAGACCATAATCTGTTACAACTTTCCCTGGTTCTGAAGAACAAATTTGGAATCAGAAAATAGAATGATACTTAACTTCATCGGGGAAATCCTTTAATAAACTGAAAAGGTTTATCATTCTTTCACAACCTTTTACCCTAAATAACCCAGTTCATTCATTTCAGCCTGAGGACAAAGTGTATATCAAGACCTGGAAATAAGAACAACCTCAGTATGTGGCAGGATGTCCTCCCTTGCCCTAGGAGGGCCTCTCTGTTGCCTATCAGCTGGTGCAATAACTCAGGGCATCTTCCCCCTCACATGAATTTGCTAACTGGAGAAATAACTCAATCAGGACAGCTTGTCTTGTAATGAGTTATTTTGATGCCATAGAGGTGACATTCCAAGGTGACAATAAACATCTTGCCTTGAAAGAAAGATTGTACGAAGATAAGCTGGAATTTCTGACTGACAGACACTTCACTTTACAAACTATAAAAGCTACACCATTGTCTTGGTTTAAATGACAGGTGTCTGCCAAGGAAGGCAGGAACCTTCCTGAAATAGAAAATATGACCCCATTCCCTCCAGATTATTATAACTCCAAAATTACGGGGCTTTCAGGCAAAGATATAGGAAAAGGAATAACAGTTCTTTACTAGTATATATACGTATAACGAGACAAACAAACAACAACAACAACAGCAGCAACAACAAAGAAAACAGAAACCAAATAACAGCCCTCTCTCAGCCATCAAGAACTTTACCCTTTCATGTAGTTATGACCACAGCCGGCAGGGGTGCTGTTGGCTCCCGGCCAGGCAGGGCTGGTGTGATGATTCTCCCATGGCTGCAGGGTGCGCTGTGGCGCGAGTTCAGCCACCTCTCCACATGGCAATGACGACTCAGGGGAGAGAGAGGGTGGCTCCCTTTACAAACTCATGTGGAGCAGTCAGTCTCAGTGCAACTGCGGGTGGTGTAATGGACTGTAGCAGGAACCTTGGAGAGGCAGGCTGGAACAGCAGAGGCAAGCACACCCAGGGTGGCGAACAAAGTGTAGCAAAAATAAACCCAAAGCGGTGGCAGAAAACAGCAGGGCTGGGCAGCCAGGCTCCCACAAGCAGCTGCTACAAGCAGCCGGGAGATGCTCCCTCCGGAGAGGGGTTGGGGTCCCGGGTTTTCCCCCAAGGCACCCAAGCAGATGGTGAGGGTCCCTCCCAGTGAGGTCAGGTGTTGAAAGGTCACAGTTCAATGGCTGCTCTTACGTGCAAAGGCTCACCCACAGTAAGGAGAAGCAGTGAAGAATGAAACTCCACAGTGGCAGCGAATCCTCTGGGCAGCAACAGTCCGGCACCAAAAGCGCAAACCATCCCCCCTCCAATCTTGAGAGAGAGAGAGCGAGAGAGGGCCGAGTCCAGCCCCTGACCCCCAGCCAAGTCTCGCGGTATCTCTGTACTTCCCCAGAGAAAGCCCTGAGCTAAGAGACTGCAGCCAACTGCACCCCTTCCCCCCTCCTCCCCATCTTGGCCACATCTTTTGTCTCTCTTAAGTACTCATCATTCCCATTTCTTAGGCAACAAATGGGAGGAAAACTCCCTGGGAGAAAAGGAAAAAAAAAAGGAAAAATCCTTACCTCCAACAACCATACTTTCACAAAGCAGAAGCCTTATTAACATTAGAGCTTAAAATCTCTGATTACTCCTACAGAAGCCGAAAAACTAAACTTGAGTTTTAAAACTAAAAATTGAAATTGTTTAACTGGCTTTCATATAAAGGTATTATCTGTAACACTGCTAAAATCTGTTTTGATGAAATTAAGAATTTAAAAGCATTATATTTAGAATGCATTTTGCTTGCAATTCTCCTGTTTGACTAGTGAAAAAAGCAGACAGGAGCTGGTGTTTAACAATTGATTATCAAAGATTTAATGGTAACATGGGACATTTCACTGCAGCTGTCCCAAATACTGCTACACTGCAGGCATCTGCACACAAATAGATGGCTGTTTACATGTTAGGTGCCTTCAGCAAAAACCCAAGATTGCTCTAAAAGGTGAAATTCCTGGGAACTGGTGACTAACAAACCAAGCTGTAATTACAAAAGTAAATGTCATATCTACCCCCACTACTAAAAAAGAATTTCAAAAGATCATGGGTGCTCTGGGATCCTGGAAAAATAATATTCCTGGATTTTCTATGATAGCAATACCCTTGTACACATTAATGGTGTGCATATATCTTAGGGGTCACAAATCAAATAGATGTCACTGAAGGGGCAACAAAACCTACAAAGTTACTGTCATGGGTTAGCAAAGCATAGTCTTGGAAGTGATATTCTTGCAAAGGGGTGCTTACAGCTTCCTCTGTGACCTGACAGAACCTATCAGCTGGCCAGTTTGAATATGGACAATTCTTTAAGCCACTTAAAATTTTGACTGCCTCTGTGGTCCACATTTAAGAATAGACACACCCTGGGCAGAGCTCTCTCTCATTTCCGGCGCTGGGACAGGTGGCTGCGGGCCCCATGCGGGGGCCAGTGGGCCTGGCTCAGGCCCTGTTCGAGCCAGGCCAGGCCGGGCCACAGCCATCCTGGAGCCGATGGGCCCTGTTCCACCCATGCCCCCCCCCACAGCCCTGCTGTAGGCAGCTGGAGCAGCCCGGCTCCCCCTCTCCAGTGCGGCCAAGATTCAGCTGAAGCTGCACTGCTGTCTGGCAAAAGATCATGTGACCAACAGCGATAAGCGACATTCCAGCTGCAAGGCCTAGGTGAGATTAACCCTTTTAGTGCTGTGAAGAGCTGAAAACCTGAGGGAGAAGAAAGAGGAGATGCTTAAAGCTGAAATTCTGTTGTAAAGCTATGATGCATCAGAATACCCGTTGTAATTTCATGAAGGCACGGGGGGTGGAGTGTTCAACTTGTACTTGAGAGCAAAAGCACCTGTGCTGAGATAGGCAGATGCTGAAGCAGCTGTAATTTAATGAGAAATTTGAACAGGGAGAGATGGAAGTGATGAGGACTTTTGCTCCAAATGGAAAAGGAGAAAACCTCAGTTCCTAGAGATGCTCCCAGAGGTAATCCTAAAGATGAAGATGAGGAGGACCCTTTGCTCCTAGGGAAGGAGGAGGGCCTCTGTTCTTAGAGATGAAGATGCTCCCAGAGATGGGTGAAGAGAACTTTTATTTCTGAACGGCTCAACCTTAAAATTGCACCCCAGTAGCTCAAGATTGGACCCTTGAAAGCAGTTGTGGGAAAAGCTGCAAGTCATGGGAGGGGACTCTCACATGATGCGAGCAGAGAACCAACCCGGGCGGCTGTCTCGTTGTGATAATTCCTCCATAGCATGGGCAAGAGAGACTCCTCTTCCTAAATGAACTGAACAAGGCTATTATGGAAGGGGCAAACAGACTGAACATCTCAAGGGTTGTCTATTTACATTGTCACTGGGAGAAGGGAGAAAGGTGGGGGGAGGAGAAGAGTTCTGAAGGTGTGGTATTTTTTTTTCCTCTTTTCTGTTTCCTTATTTTAGGTCTATTAATAAACTTCTTTATAGTCTTTCAAGTTTGGTGTCTGCTTTGCGTTTCTCCTAATTCTTATCTCACAGAAGGTAAACAGTAATGAGTTTTTTGGACCAAACCACTACACTAAATTGGTGTTTCTGCCCGGTTACAAACCGAACCCACTACAGTTACAGATAACTGTGACTCCAGAAATGTTACCTTTACCTAATCCTGTACTGGATGCCCCTACATTCACTTCAAACTGGAGATGTCTGGTTCACTGATGTCCCAGCTAAACACATTGATGGTAAATGGAAGTATAGAGCTGTTGCTCTTAACATTAAAACAGGAGTGGAAGTAGTAGGAATAGGAAGTGCACAGGTGGAAGAGTTGAAAGCTGTATTTCTGGCAGTTAAGGAGAAAGCAAGCATGGTGTATGTTGATTGTTATGCAGTCTGGACTAGTGCCACACTGGTTGTGTCAGTGGGAAGTGTTAAATTGGCATGTGAATGGAATAGAGGCTAGGCAAAAGGAAGATTGGGAATGGTTGTTGTTGCAAGCGCAGTCCCAACAAATCCACATAGGATGGGTCAAAGCTCATGCAAATGACCAAGCTTTACAAACTTACTGGAACAACAAGGTGGATCAGCTGACAAAAATCAGAAAGATAAAAATTGATCCACCACAACACTGGTATCAATTTGGTGCATGGTTCACAAGTTCTGGTTTTTTAGTTTCTAATAACCTTGGATGGTTTATTCTTACTAGACAAAAGACTAGGTGTGTATCCATATGTGAGACAAGGAGCTGATCAAACAGCAGTGGAAAGGACTATTCACTACCTGCACGGCTGTGAAAGCTACTGACAGAGACTCCTGGACTCCTATAAGCAAATAAAACCAGCTACGGACACAGAGGAACCAAAGTGGGCAGCACAGTAACTAATAAATCTGCTGTAGCTAAACCTGCAACAGAATCAGAAACTCTAAAATGGCAATTATTGTATGGTTTACATTTTATGTTTACAGGTTAATGTTTTCAATACTGTAGCATGGCTGCTCACACCTAAAGCTAATGCAAGCTGTGACATTGATAACAAACTGCAGCAACTGCTGGATTTGTTCTCAGTCTCCCATTCATTTCATGAAAGTACTCAGACAATAAGACTTCCACACCAAAAATATTTTCTAAAAGTCTTCCTCCAGCTGGAGTGATGCTCCTTCTGTAAGGAAAGACAGCCCAAATCATAAATCAACAAAGCCTGCCGATACAATCAGTGCCTTGCAACAAGAAATTACCAGCTTCTCAAAGGTAATTAAACAAAATCAAATTGCTTTGGATTTGCTTTTGGCATCCAAAGGTAGTGTGTACAGAGTTATCAACACCGATTACTGTGTATACATAGATCAGACTCTGAGAATACAAACTGATCTAGAAGAAATTAGAAAGAATGCTGGAATATTACATGAAATACAAAAAAAATCAAGGGGAAGATTTATTTGATTGGTTAACCTCATGGATTCCAAATTTAAATGTGACAGTGAGAAAACTGATTGGCGTAATTACTGTAGTTCTGACATTAATAGCTGGTACATGGATTCTATTCCAAATTTGCAAAATTAGATCTAACAAGATGTGTAAAGCTGACAATAACCATTTTTTCTAAAAGGGTCTCAGAAGGGACTATTCTACTTAACTTTGCTTACATAGTATTAAAAATCCTAATTAGTATAATTAAGGTACTAAATGATTAGATAGTTTTAATTGCGTTGATTAATATTTGTAAATGTTTTGTAGTTTTCTGCAAGTATTGCTTTAGAATGCTTGTGTCTTTACTCTGGTTGTCACAGTGGGTAGAAAAGATTCGTCCCTAAATGTAACTTAAATTTTCATATGATTATAGAATCAGTTTTGTATACCTCTTCCTACCGCCTCAGAGTAAGGCATAAAATTCCCAACTGGAGTAATATGCTGAGTAAGTATTAACAATTCAGTTTCATTAAACCTTTAATTCCCCTGAGACAATGTGCCAGGACGCCCCCCCCCCCCCCGCCACAGACAGCAGGTGTATACTGCAACAGGTGTATATGGATGAGATAACCCAGGCCGGACAGATGCCAGACAGGGGGTTGTCTCTGGCGCCAAGGGAGGTGAGCTCTCCAACTAAGAATAAACATCTTGTCTGGAGAGTGAGATATCATTGACTAAAAGACACTGCTTTACACTATAAAGCTACACAAATTTTCACGGAGATAGAAGTCTCCTACACACTCTCTGGAAACGTGCAAGACTTTTCCTATGAAGCTTGGACGCATTTTCATAGATACTTTTCTGGAAACTGAGAGAAAGGACCATATGTATTCCCCATCAGCAATTAGATGGTAACATACATTGACTCCTAATCTATACTATTTCTTCGCTAGCTGTAATATTAGGTACCTCACTCGCACTGTATTGTTTATCTACTAGTAGTGTTTCTTTGCTTATCCTGTGTAGTAAGTAATGTTAGTCTTATGTCTGATAAATTGTGTCTATTAATAAATAATTCATTTTGTAATAGACCTAATCGGCCATTATAAAGAATCTGTGAACAAGAGTGGGTTTTGGGGTGCTGGCCACCTCAGTAAAGCTACTGTCTACTGCCAGAGGCCTGGGCAGAAGCAGAAACTTATTTAAAACTCCCCTCTCCATTCATAACAGACAACCAGACTATTATATAGTACATGTATATTTGTTTAGGTTATTGTAGAATTGTCTAACATTTAACATGTTGAGCAAGAATATGTGAAATGCTGAGTCTCACTGAAGAAGAACACTGGACTAAGAAGTATAAATGGAAGTGAAGAGAGTCCCTGACCACCTATTGAACTCCTCCAATCATTGCAACCAAGAAATTACCTCCACAAACTTTTCTTTGTTCCTGATTTGCATCTCATCTTTCTATGATTTTAAGACTCAAGGGGAGGGGAACATCCTGATCTACACAGACTGGTAACAAAACAAGTAAAGTGACTTATTGGATTGTCCGCAACTACCACGAACACTCTGAATTTAATGTTATATCTGGTCGTTATAATTTCTTTATCAGTAATCATTTTATATATATATAATGTGTGTTACATAATCTAATACATGAAATACATAAACTGAAGCAACACCAGATGCTTCTTATCAATATCAATAACACATTTAACACCTTTTTAAAGAAATAGTAAGGCTTAGGAGATCAATGTGTATCAAAACACTCAGCGATGGTGTGTACATATGAAGTGGATGCTTTTATAGCATGGAGGCAAGATATACCTGCGCTATCACTCCATGAGGTAAAGTGCCTGCAGCCAAGGTGTGGAATGTGGCAGGACGTTACCCCCTGCCCTAGGAGGGCCTATCTGTTGCCTATCACCTGGTGCAATAACTCAGGGCATCTTCCCCCTCACATGAATTTGCTAATTGGTGAAATAATCAGGACAGCTTGTCTCGTAGTGAGTTATTTTGATGCCATGGAGGTGACATTCCCAGCTGACAATAAACATCTTGCCTTGAAAGCAAGATCATGTGGAGATAAGCTGGAATTTCTGACAGACACTTCACTTTACAAACTATAAAAGCTACACCATATTTTCACAAAGCAGAAGTCTTTTGCACATTCCTTGGAAATGTGTGGATTCTTTTTCCCAAAGCTGGGATGCCACTTTGTGGTTACTCTCTCAAGGGTTCAGTGAAAGGACTGTGTGTACCCCATCATCAATTCGGTGGTAAGTTACATTGACTCCTAATGTATACTATTTCTTTGCTACCTGCAATATAGGTACCTTAATCTCGTGCACTGTTTTATGTTATCTACTAGTAGTTCTTTTATTTTATTCTGTGAAGTAAGTAACTGTTTGAGGCCTTTTGTCTGTTACCTCATGTCTATTCAATAAATAATTCATTTTATAATAGACCTCATTGGTCATCCTTGAGAACTTGCAAGCCAGAGTGATTTAGGTGCAGTTCACCTGAGTAGAGCTGCTGCCAAAAATCTGAGCCTAAGGCAGGGCTTGTCTAAAGCTCTCACTCGATCCATAACACAGGAGCAGTGAAAAGGACCTTATCTGGTTCTGTTGACTACAAGAACGGAAATGAAAGTGAAAGGACAACTCCTGGATTCATTGCACCAGAATTAAGAAAGCTCTAGACTCTGAGTGAACAGTGAAAAACACTGGACCCCTACAATGAAAAATTTAAAAGACATCTATGAACAAGAAGTGAACTGTATAAATTAATGTTTATGGGAATCTTTTTTCCTTTAGGTGGGAGTATGGGAGAAAAATTGATATTTACATTAATCCGAGGGTTTGGTAAAATGCACCATCTGTCCAGCATTACAGCTTGCCTCCCTATCCCCAGTTCAGCAGGGGAACCCATTCCCTGGGGAATTATCCCTATAGATCTGTCAATTGTAATTCATTATGATAATCTAACTAAGGCAATAGCAAAGGCAAACATCACCCACTATTTGGATGAGAAAGAGAGATGTAGGCGACAGGGAGATGGCCTCCTTGAAGATCCAATAGCTTGGAGGCCAAGAGATAATAGAATTATATTTGGAAAGGAAAAAGGTAAGGAGTACCCAAGAGGATCCCATAGTCTCAACCAACGATTTTTAGGATTTCACTTTAGCCGCTTCAGGAGCCCAAGCAGCCAAATTGTTAGATTTATGTGTTACTAAAAATCACACCCAAAATGTTTCAAACTTCCCAGAGTGTCAAACTCTCTGAAGCAAGCATACCTGGAGAAAGCCCTTGGCAAGACAATGGAAATACTTGGGGGAGGTGGGATGGTGTCTAGATTGGGGAATCACACCCATGTATAATCTAAGTAAGTAAATGGTAGTGTGGAGAAAAACAAAACCATAAAAGTCAGTCCAGCATCAAAAGCAGGATGGACAAATCAGTTCTGAATTGTAAAAACAAACGTTTAGATTGTGTTAAATCTCTGGAAGTTCCTTCCCCAAGTTACAGTGCTTGGGCTACTTCAGATGGATATTTGTTACAGTGCGGATACTGCAACACGCCTATCAAACCAGGAGTCCCATGGAAAAGAAATATATATAGATTCTTGATAGATGTTTCAGAGATGTTTATTTCTCCAGCCACATGTCCGGGGCTCTGCCGAGGAACTCTCTCAATCCAGGACCGAGGGTCCTCGCCCGCGCAGTGAAACACAAAACAACCAATCGGGAACGAGGCTGACCAGGGGCTAGGAAACCCCGTCTCTGTCCCCTCAGGGCCCTTCTCCCAGGGCTACATGGCAGGGGAAGGAGACCCCAACAGATATTGGACTACTCACATTTGAATTGACCACCAGGCAAGTTACTTTAGGGTTATTAACCCTATATCCAAAAAGCCCCATAAAGGCCCAGTACTTCAATAAGGCAAAATGAGATACTGAGGATGAATGGACAGGGCCTTCAGCTTCTACACAGTTTGAATGGACTCTATAGAGTTTTCTCTTACCCAGAATCATGGCTCTAGAAAATAGGATTTTGTTAGATAATCTGACTTGGCAAGTAAGGAAACTATGTGAGGCCACAGAAAGGGGATTTCAAATTATGAATATGCAAATACAGGCAAATATTAAATTCACATTATAAAACAGACTGGCCTTAGATTTATTGCTGGCCAAAGAACAAGGGGTTGGTGGGTAATTAAAACTGGATAGAGAACACTGTTGTGTACACATCCCAAATGTAACAGAACTCCAGAGATAACTTGACAGAATGTAACAAGTTGCTGAAGATAGCAAGGCTATTCAAAAGGCCTCTGATACTAACTGGCTTAACAAAATTCTCCAAGGAATAGGGGGATGGTCCTTGAGAGGATGGCTGGCTGGAATGCTGGAAACCTTCATAATTGTAGTAATTATTGTAGCAATTATTGTAGTAATTACCAGTCTTGGTGTTAGCTGTGTTCATAGAATAATCAGTCGTGATGCTGAGAGAATGCATACAGCTCTAGATAGAAATCAAATTGAAACCTATGGAATGACCTTGAAGAAATTGAGACATTTCAAAGGGGGGCATTGATACCAAAAGGGTTAATTCAATTTTTACTGTGCCTGTGAACTTTTAGCAGAGGAACAAGGCCTGCAAAAGATGCTTTCAGCAAGGACAGTGAGGAAAGGGCAGTCAATAAGTCATGTAAGCACAAGTTAACTATTTGGAGACAGCAAATATTAGTTCAGACAGCAGATGTTAATTACAAAACCTAAGAAGCTGAATTCACCCTAATCTTGTCAAGATAGAGGGGACAAGGATTATCTCAGAGACTGCTGAATCATTCCTCAAAGGACTACGCATGCCCAGGGAGAAAGGTGAAAAGTGCACTGTGAGGAAGACTACTGGTCTTCATCAGAAAGACCCCCGAGGAAGAAGAGGAGCCTTCCTCAGTGCGACCACCAGGACACACAGCGCATGCGTGACCCATATGCTAATGATATTAATGACTTCCAAGAAATAATTTGTATAATCACACCTGTCCCAAGGAATGTGATGAATATTCATAATTTAACCCATAATACTGTGTTGTAGGGAGCACCGGTGTGTGTGTTTGGAGGACCGATCCCCACACACCTGGCACGCCGAATAAAGCAAATACCCACTTCTCTGTCTCTGAAGTGTCTCCTGGCCCGGTTTCGGTGCAATTCAACAGTTGGAAGATAAGAAGAAGACATCTGGCCCAATAATGCAGTGATAGACTAAACAAAGGACTGAATCTGGGAACTTGGGGTTGGATTTATGGTAATGGGTTAATTGTGCTATGCATGTAGCAACTGTATATACGTAACCCTCTTGTAGAATCATGTGTCCACATTAGGTTAGAATCTCCTTCATGCACCTCAGGCCTGAATAAATGATGCCGTCTTTAACACAATGTTAGTGTTGGAGAGTCTTATTCCGATATTTCAGACATTTGATAACAAGATAAGGAAAAAAAACAGTAACAGCAACAATACTAAGAACAACAGTATATAAATAGGGTGATTACATGCAAAAAATGCTTACAGAAGTCTGACCAACCCGATGTTATGGCAGCCAGCACCACATGGTTTTCCAAGACAAAGGAGAAAATAGCGGATGCCACTGCAGCCGGCATCTTTCCCCCCTGAGTCCGAGACAATGAAAAAGAATAGCAGACAAATCATCTGCACCCACGCTCCTCCCCCAAGCCTGAAACAATTAAAAACAACAGTCAAGCCCTCCAAGCCAGACCACCCGTGTTGCGCCATGCCATGCCCACTGCTCTGCTTGCTGCTTTGCTACCTGTCTTGGGGTGATTTTATGATGATACTTTATTCCCTAATCGTCTGCTCTATGCCCACAAATGGTTGCTGTAGCTTTAAGGTGGGTCCAGGGGAGGGGGGAAGCCTTGGGGCTCTCGCGAGGGCTTTTTTCAAAAGCCTTATCTCCAGGCATGCTTGGTGCAGTGTGGACCAGCGGTTACTTTGTTGCTTAGCTAGCTTGCTTTTTGTTAGCTTAGGCAAGAAGGTTTTTTTTTCCTTTCCCTGGCCTTGGAGACTGCAATCCTTCAGAAGCTTTTGGTTTTTTCTTGAACCGTTTGGCCTTGTTTTGGCCTGAGATCAGACAATCGACAGGAGACGATTGGCCAGGATCGGTGGGGGAGCCGCAGGGCTGCCCCATCTCGGCCAGACCTTGGAAAAAGCTGACCCAATGAAAGAAAGGACCCTAAATCCACCAGCTTCACCTGCTCTGAAACATAAGAGATTCACCAGGTTCACATCTGTTTTCTTTCCGAGCTGCTGTGTGAACCTTGTTTTTTTTTCTCCCTGGGACAGAAGCCACGTGTCCAGACGGTTTTTTCTTTCCCTGGCATTTGGGGTAAGATTCTGACAATTCAATATCTAGCATTTATTCTTTTTTTCCTGTGGTGTGTGGGCACTTTGTCAATAAACAATTGGTTTTTTTCACTTTCATCCACTAGTATTCATTTTCTCATTGGCAGAAAGGGATTGTTGGAACCACTTTTTTTGTTAGAGGAAACACTCATTCCAAAGTGTTCTTCTCCTAAACTTGTCTCAAAACTGAGACACTCCCCCAGGAAAAAGGAACAAAATGGCAGCAGTTCCACATCAGGTTCCCTTTTTCTTCCTGTAGTAGCAGCTGCTCCTGGTCGACCTTAACAAGAATCTTTTTCCCATGAGAAAGTGCATACCAAAGATCATCTGCAGCCTTAAATACCTGCGTGAGAATGTTTCAATTAAGTGGCCCAGAACACTGGGCCATGGAGGCTGTGTGGGATGTGTGAGAGTGTCCAAGATAAAGTAGCAACAAACATCTCCTTTGCCATTTCTTTGTATGATTGGTTAGTCTCCTACTTAGTGGCTGCATAGCTTTGATTCTATGATCTGTAAACAAGAATCCTATAAATACTCATGTGTGCTTAATAAAGCAATTCTGTTGACTTAGAACAGGGTCTGTGTTTTTTCCAATCACTACAAAATGGTGTCCAAACAAGGGACACAAATAATGAAGGGACAGAAACAGTGAATCTCCGGTAGCGATGCCATGTTCAAACTGCGTTGTGTGGCAGAGGATCCCTGATCTTTGTCTCTACCCGCTGGACAGGTGAGACTGCGAACGTGGAACTATGGGTGAGTCTTCGTCTCACGAGCATAAGTGTTGCAGTGGGGATTCCTGCAACACGTGTATCAGACAATGAGGCCCGTGGAAAAGAATATAAGGACTGATTCTTGGTAGATATTTTCAGAGATGTTTATTTTTCCAGCCACCTGGTCGGCGACTTGCCCAAGAACTGTGGCAATCATGGGACCAGAGGGTCCTTCCCGGGCAGGGGAACACAAAGCAACCAATGGGGAACGAGGTTGACCAGGGAGTAGGGAAACCTCGTAGGCCCTGCTTCTACTCTGGGGCCCCTCTCCCAGGACCACATGGCAGGGGGGATGAACCCCAACACATAAGCTTTATTTAGAAATTTTGCATAGAATTTTAAAAGAACAGGGATTCAAAACCCTGACAGTTAAGTTAGCTGCTTTATTAATATGGCTGAATAGTAATTCTAATGTGTTCCCCCCCCATGGTTCCTATAATGCTAAAGTGTGGGAAAAAGTAGAAGCTGAGTTAGAGGCACAGAAAAATCAAGGGCAACCAATCACTGATGATATGTTAGTTACATAGTAAACTGTGTATACTGCTTTAAAAACTTTGCAGCCTGCTGAGCAAGTTTGTGAGCGCCCTGTCACAGATATTTTTAATTTGGAGACTGCTCAAAGTGTTAGCAATGTTTATACAGAAGTGCCCGCTGAATTGGGAAACGATTACTCTCAGGGGTCTGGCGATCCTTTTGATCCTGGTCCTACCAATCCCGAGAAAAAAGCCTGATCTTTATCCCCCTTTAACTCCTGTAAAAAATTCGGCTGCTGCATTTCCCACCACGGTTAAAGTATTAGCTAATTCTTATCCTCCTCCCCCTATGATTCGTTTACCTGATTTACTGCTGCAATCTCATTAACTTCCAACATTAATAGGGAAATGCAGGGAAGAAGCCCTAAAAAGGGGAGATATTCCCATGTTTTTGGTCATGCCTGTCAATTATCAGCCTAACGTACCCCCTCAGTATGTACAACCTCCAATGCTCCCCATCAGGTATTTTCAGGTATTTAGCGATTAAATGTTTGCACCTTATGTACCCTCACCAGACCCCTCATCCCGGGGGCTGCCTGGTGGGTCAGGGCGGCTCCAGCAGCTCCATGGCTTCCCTGCTCCACAGCTCTCTGTGCACCCCCCCCCCCCCACTTCCCCCATGGCTGCAGCAGCTCCTTCCAGGGCCCTGGCAGGGCACCTGGAGACAGCAGCAGCCATAGAGTCTTCACAGAATGTAAGTATCTTTTGAATTCAGTTAGAGTTGATGTTAATATAACTGTAATGCCCCTGCCCTGGATTTGTAAACTTGTATATACTTTTTGTAAAGGAAAATTGGCAAATTTAGGTATTGTTAAGCTTTCTGAAAGCTGTTTACTTGTTGCGCTGATCATGAGGGTCTGAAGGGTATAATATTAAAATTTACAGAAGCAGCTTTTGTGTCAAAGACAGGTGAAAAAGTTTTCTGTATGTGACATTTTTTAAGTGACAGAGAAATAACTAACAACAAATCAGTATATTTGCATGCCATTTCATAGTTAGAAAATTTTGTCTCATTTTGAGCTTCTAGGAAATACTTAATTTGTCCCAACCTTAGTGTCTTTATGAATGCAAACTATTCATTTTAGAAAATAGGTTTTACTGAATCACGTACGTTTTTTGCTTTTGTTAAAACTAACTTTGTATTTTCGGTAGATTTTGACATGACTGCTTATTAGAGAAATTTAAGATTAGCTGTGTGGATGTAGTGTATTTGTGCCTGCAGATAGCATTATATAATTCCTTACTTTAACACTGTGTAGCGAGGTTTAAACTTTGCAAAAGAAATGCTGATTTATTGCATGATTAGTAAAACTTGTCATATAAGATGTATACTGCCTTTTCAAGAATTTTGATTTTAAAGTCTGATTGGACTGAATTAATACTGATTTTTTGCTTAGTTGTAATGCTGTTAGATGTTACCATGAAATTAGAAAATTGTATACCTGAAAACATATTTGCAAACCCAATACCCTCAGAGCATCATTTATCACTATGTGGATAATATTTCAGTTTGTGGACAAGATGATTCATATTTGCAAGATACTATTCAACATCTTAATCCTACCCAGCATAGGTTGCAGGTGGCCCTTTAGAAACATCAGTAGATCCCTCCTTGGAAATATTTAGGGTGGATATTAACTGAACAAAATGTGCAACCACAGCAATTAACTTTAAAGCCTGATGTCAAAACATTGAATGATTTACAAGAGTTACTGGGAGCAATTAACTGGGAAAAGCCAATGCTAGGTTTAGCCACTCATCCATCACAGCATTTCTTTGCTCATTTGAAGGCAAACCCTGAGCATTATCTGCAGAAGCTATTCGAGAATTAGATATAATTAGCTCACAAATCTCCACTGCAAAAGCAGACAGAATTGTGCCAGCTATACCAGCTCGCTTGCTTTTTACCCCACAGCTTTAATAAAATAATTTAAATGTGAATATTTCGCCATGAAGACACATGTGACTGCATTTCAAACAGGTACAGCTGTTCAGTGATTCAAGTGTAATTGTTCTTCCTTACCACTTATAAATTGAAATTGGACTTGATATCAAAACAGTTCAAGTACAGTGATGGACCACAAGTGGAGTAAACAGTAGCACACTCCTTTAGAATCAGCTGAAACCATGACTTTGTAGCTGTTTATATACATGGGTCAGTCTTATACACCCACTGACCTAACAGAGTTACATGTGCAGAACTCAGGGCAGTATTATATAATTAGGTCCTTGATGTTTTGTCCTTAAATATTTATATCTCATTAGCTTTAATACTCCAAGCTCAAATCCATTGTACTGGTAATCACAAAAGGCTGTATTACCATCTGCAAACTGGGCAGGTTTTAAATGCAATTTGCCCAGATGTACAGTGTTGTCATTTCTCTGAATAAAGCTGCACCTTGAAAAATCCTGGCAAACTTATGCTTACATCAGAAAAGTACTGACCGTGAACAGACATTTCCAATAATGTTTATAGCTACCATGAGCTATTCTCAAAACTAAGGTAAAATCACGATGTATTGGCCGCACTTTTATAATTTCTCCAGTAAATCCATGTTGCTGCCATTTCATTTTCAAATGAGTTGTCCGCTTGCATATTGTTCATTGATGTTTAACTATTGTGTGACAGCCTATCAATAGCTTTCTTGTAATGATGGGGTCAAAATGAGTTACATTCTGTTGTATCTGAAACTTTTAAAGGGGCACTGTCAACTTTAAATCTAGTCATTGGAGAAGAAGTGAACTCAGAACGCTCTGGCTGTTACCCTTAACTTCCACTAACTTTTTTCCTCCAGCAATTAATGTTTTTTCCTTGTTGCTATGCAAGTTACTCACACTTAAAAGTACTAGTGCCTACAGAGGGTCCTGTGTTTAAAGTAGCCATGTGCACAAATTGAACCTGAAATTTGCTTTTGCCAGTGCTTAGTCAATAAATTTGTTGTCCAGATAAAGTAATTTAGCCTATAGTTGATAATGTCCCTTTCAAATATCATAGACTGGAAGTTGTAATTTGTGTTTTTCCGTGTACCAAGCCACTGTCTCTTGGGAAAATTCAGATATTTTTCATACAGCATTGGCAGATTTTGTGGAACAGATTTTCTTTATCTTCAGATAAACTGTTGCGGAAATGTTGTTTACTTGCCCTTAACACTAACAAACTATTGTATGCTGTAGCCCTATTTCTGGTGCACGTAATGTTTTTTATTGACAGATTAGGACATGCAGTGAAGGCAGTCATTACATGGCAAGAAGATCATTAATGGGAATATACAATAAATCAAACAGGTGGCAAGATCATGAATGGATATATGCAATAACTCAACCAGGTGGTTCCACTCAACAGGTTGAAGTGTGTGCAGCAGTGTTAGCTTTAAGGATTTTTACATAAGAAGCAGCTAATAAGATTGGTGATTCTGAATATGTTGTTGTCTTGGTTTGAAAGACAGGTGTCTGCTAAGGAAGGCAGGAGCCTCCCTTGGAATGGCAGATGCGACCCCCCTTCCCTCCGAGATTATAATTTTGAAATCAAGGGGCTTTTAGGCAAAGATGTGGGAAATAGGAATAACAGTTCTTTACTATCATATATCTATATGTGTATAACAAGTTATAGCGGGTTGGGTTTGTAACTGGGCAGAAACCCCAATTTAGTGTAGTGGTTTGGTCCAAAACACTCATTACTGTTTACCTTCTGTGAGATAAGAATTAGGAGAAATGCAAAACAGGCACCAAACTTGAAAGAATATAAAGAAGTTTATTAACAGACCTAAAAGAACAAAAAAAAAATTATACCACCTTCAGAATGCTTCTCCTCCCCCCCCACCTTTCTCCCTTCTCCCACTGACAATGTAAAAAGACAACCCTTGAGATGTTCAGTCTGTTTACCACTGCCATAATAACCTTGTTCAGTCCATTTAGGAAGAGGAGTCTCTCTTGCCCATGCTATGAACACATTATCACAATGAGACAGCCGTCCGGGTTGGTTCTCTGCTCGCATGCGAGTCCCTTCCCATGACTTGCAGCTTTTCCCACAACTGCTTTTGAGGGTCCACTCTTGAAATTACTGGGGTAAAATTTTAAGGTTGAGCCATTCAGAAATAAAAGTTCTCTTCACCCATCTCTGGGAGCATTTCATCTCCCTTCTCCTTCCCTGGGAGCAAAGGGTCCTCCTCATCTTCATCTTTAGGACTATCTCTGGGAGCATCTCTAGGAACTGAGGTCTTCTCCTTTCCCATTTGGAGCAAAAGTCCTCATCACTTCCATCTCTCCCTGTCCAAACTTCTCATGAAATTACAGCTGCTTCAGCATCTGCCTATCTCAGCACAGGTGCTTTTGCTCACAAGTTGAACGCTCCACCCCCCATGCCTTCATGAAATTACAACGGGTACTCGGATATATCATAGCTTTACAACAGAATTTCAGCTTTAAGCATCTCCTCTTTCCCTTCCCTCAGGTTTTCAGCTCTTCACAGCACTAAAAGGGTTAATCTCACCTAGGCCTTGCAGCTGGAATGAAGCTTATCACTGTTGGTCACATGATCTTCTGCCAGACATCGGTGGGTAGCTTTCAGCTGAATCTTGGCTGCACTGGGGGGGGGGGGGAAGCCGAGCTGCTCCGGCTGCCCACAGCAGGGCTGGGGGGGGGGGGGTTCCACGGGTGGAACAGGATGGCAGTAACAGCAAACAATCACAAACCCAGTCCCAGCCTTCTCGGCTGCCAGGCCCTTTCCCCCTTGGGTGCCGTTCCAGTCGCAGCCGGCAGGGGCGCTGGCGGCTCCCGGTGAGCAGGGCAGGTGCAATGGTTCCCCCGCGGCTGCAGGGGGCGCTCTGGAGCAAGCTTGGGGAGCACGCGGCACTGGTGCCCTGGGATCCCGGGAAGGGATGGGACAAAGGTTTCACAAACCCCTGGGCAGCTGATCCTGGTGTCCGGCCGGACCCTCAGGAACAGCAGGCTGGAACGGCAGGGACGAGCACAAATCCCGGGTGGCAGACGAGATGTATCCAAACTGTGGAGCTGCGGTGGGAACCCCCCGGAGGTCTGGGCAGGCAGGGTGAGCACGGCTACAATGTAGCGAAGGCTCGAAGCAACGGCAGGAGCAGGGCAGCCATGGCCCGGCTCCCAGCGGGGCAGGGAAGACGGGCTTGGGATCCCAGGGTTTCTCTGGCAGAAGGAAAAGCAGCCGAAGAAACAGCCTCCCTCTCCGTCCAAACGCCGGAGACCGACTGTCCGCACACCCAGGTGAAACAAAAGAGTAGCCAGATGCACCCCACCCCCATAGCCAGCTCTTTTGTTTTTCTTAAGTACCCAGCAATTTGTCCACCTAGCAACACGTATGGGGAAAATTCATTTAACAGAAAAAAAAAACAGGAGACCTCCCAAAACCCCAACAGTTGTTGATATCATAACGTGAATACATAGAGCTTTTATAAAGGGATTTAGCCATAAGATATGATTTAATGTTACTTATATGCAATCCTTTGGTTTTTCATAGGTTATGTTACCATTGATTATTTAACTAAGAATGGATGACAAAGCCAAACTGTCTACTTTAGAACCTATCATAACCTGGTGTAGTTATCTGCAAGAAATGTACAATTTTCAGAAACTTTCCTAATTGATCTTAATAGATGTTTGTTTGCAGGATATTTTAGGGAAACCCTCCCAGTCAAGGCCTAGGCTTTGGCCAAGCCCTGGCCCTGGCTGGTCAGGAAGTGTGCCAACAGACCCAGGTGTTTCTGCACTAAAAATGTAATCAAGTCACTTTGACTTGCTGATTTGGTCTTATGAAAGCTGGACCCCCTTTCGGGCTAAACTTGGAAACCTTAGCCAGGAAAGGTTCTCCAGGTCCTCACTATGAAATGGGGCTTCCCAGCGATTGAAGACTCTGGGTGATGGTAAAGTATTTAGGCAGTTGATGATACATCTTTCTAAATCACTATCCTTTCTCTGGTGTACTCATGATTACATGTATTACCTTGCTTATTTTTGCTCGGTGTTTAAGCTGAGCACGTAGTAAGCTTATTGTTTTATTATATGTATTGTTTTACTTTTGTGTTGCCCTAATGTTCATAGTAAGAGAAGCACATGTTATTAAAACAAAATAGGGGAATATGGCCCCTCAAGAACAATTAGATACTGCAAGATTTACATTAAATTTTTTGAATGCAGCTCATCAATCTCCATCCCTGGCAGAGTGATACTGCTCTGAAGGTTTGCGTGCACAGAACCACTTTCTAAAAGTTTTATATGAGGATCCACAATTGAGTGTGCAATGGCACAGCCCAGCTGATTTACTAACCTGGGGGAGAGGATATGTTTGTGTTCTATCCCCTACAGGTCCATTGTGGGTACTGGCTTGTGGGAGAACAGGTGTGGGCTGTGGGCAGCCTCGACCTTGATAAGTTACAGCTGTGTCCCTGGGAGGAAAGAAAAACAACTTGGAGGGAGAGGAGGCGGGGAATGCGGACGTGTGTTGATTTTTACAACAAGAAGCATATGAGTGATACAGAGAAAAAGTATAAAAAGTTGCACTGTGGGAATGAGAGTGCAGCTTCCTGGTGCTTGGGAGCAGCTCACCAGTGTCCTGGAAGCTGGTGCATCACAGGAATGTTACTTGCCCATGTTTTAATAAAGTGCTCATGCTTGCCACCATCTTCAGCGTCAGTCTTTTGTCCACCGTCACTGGCTAAAGCTGTCAAACCATACCATGAGCTGGAAGGATGCCCAGCAGAATTCTGTACAGGAGATGATCAAGTTGAAGCTGGCCAACCCCTCAACAGGGAAGAAAAGTAACAACATAACATGGGGTGATCTCAAGGCTCTGGATGCTGAGACATTGAGGATGCGGTTTGTAGGGGCAGAACCCAATGCTGCAAATACCTTCTTGGCCTATATGACCATTATATCAGCTAACTAAAAAGTAAGACCTTTGCGTTATGTTTTGCTATTTAGCTCTTGTGTTATGGGTGTCAACGCACAAATCTACTGGGCTCATGTTTATGACCCTCCAGTGTTTCGTCCAGTAACCTGGTGGGACCTGGAAATTCCCATTTCTAATAACAAATCTAAAATACTAGGAGGGGCATGGCAGACCTCCGTCTGGGTCATTAATTAACGGGATAGATTGGCTATCAGTTGAAGGAAATCAAACTTTTGTAGTAGACTTCTATCCCCTATGCTTAACTACTCGCAATGGCAGTACTTGCACCTCTTTCACATTACATGTGCATTTGGTAAAAAATCATACTGGCAAGAGAACAACCTTACGAGCAGTTGAAATTCCAGGGGTTAACGCATCACATAACCCTGTAAACAGCACCACAGCACTGAATAATATTCCCATATGTGAGCTTAGAGCCTTCGGATCTTTGGTGTATATTTCATGGTCTCCATGTAGGATGGAAAGCCCTGAGCAACATCAGATACACTCCCTTAATATATCAGTGTCAGAATGGGGCCCGCAAGGTCATTTTATCTGTAACAATGCCAGACTTGATGTAAATGGCTCCTGCTCAGGAAGCATTAGCTGGAGGAATGGAGGACTCCCGGGGCCTGTCACACAGATCTGTGATGCCAATGATGAATCCTCTCCTGACACAGTTCATCAGCAATTAATGCTCCCCTTCCTGCCTCCACAGATATGGGCTTTGAGTTATTCTCATGGATCATCTACATATTGGATGAATGCCACATATCACAACTCTTGACACCATAATCTGCACCACACATCCTTATGCATTTTTATTAACAAATATGACCGTTGAATCTTGTAATCAATCATATTGCATCACAGCTGTCAACCCTATATATACCTCCTGCATCACCCCTGAAAATATAACTGAAAGGAATTTTACTTATCTCTTACCCTGTATTGGTTTGGCACCGCCTGGTTTTAGGTAGCAGGGGGGCCACAGAGCTGGCTTCTGTGAGAAGCTGCTGGAAGCTTCCACCATGTCCGGCAGAGCCAATCCCTGATGGCTCTGAAGATGGATATACTGCTGGCCAATGCTGGGCCAATTAGAGAGGTTGGTAATGCCTCTGTGATTACATATTTAAGAAGAAAATCAAAACGAAGTAGGCACAGTTTTTCTTCTAGTCAGAGAAGAGGAGGAGATGAGAACACGTGAGGGAAAACAACATGGAGACACCAAGGTCAGTGAAGAAGGAGGGGGAGGAGGTGCTCCAGGTGCCGGAGCCAAGATTCCTCTGCAGGCCGTGGTGAGACCATGGTGAAGCAACTGTCCCCCTGCAGCCCATGGGTTCACGGGGGATGCAGACATCCACTTGCAGCCCATGGGGGAGGTTCTCACGCAGAAGTGGGTGGATACCTGGAGGAGGCTGTGGTCCACTGGAAGACCTGGTGGAGAGAGAGGGCCCTTGCTTCCAGGCTGGAGCAGCCTGTCCTTGGAGGACTGCACCCCGTGGAAAGAGAGAGCCACGGCGCAGCAGTTTTGGGAGGACTGTTTGCCCGTGGAGGGGACCTCATGCTGCAGCAGGTGCGGTGTGGCTGCTGCTCGTGAGAGTGGGCCCACGCCGGGGAAGTTCACGGAAAACTGTCCCCCATGGGAGGGACCCCACAGCCTCGCAGGGGAAGGACTCCTCTCCTGGAGCAGCGGAAGGAAATCTCGGTGATGAACTGACCAAATCCCCATGCCCTTTCTCCCTGCGCTGTCGGTGGGAAGGAGGGAGGGGCTGGGGGGACGAAGGTGTTTTAAGGACTTATTTTACTTCTCATTATCCTCCTCCGATTCTGTTAGCAATAAATTCACTTCGGAACTTAAGTTGAGCCTCATTCACCCCTGAAGTGTTTCTCCCGGTCCTTATCTCACTCATGAAGTGTTCGTTAATTTTTTTTTCCTTTTCCCTCCTCTGCCCAGCTGTGGCAGGGGAGGGTAAGCGAGTGGCTCTTGTGGGTGCCTGGCATTGGGCCAGCGTCAAACCATGACATACCCGTGCGGAACTATGGATTCCTGTGACTCTTACACGGGAATAGGAAGGAGAATCAAGAGTCGTGTATCTAAGACGCTTGTTTTTAAAGAAATCCAAACAAACTAAGAGATTTGTTTCTTGGCTTATTGCTTTTATTATATCTGCTATTATTATTTTAGCTTTGTCTACTATTGCCATTGCTGCTTTAAGGGAATCAGTAAAAACAGCCCATGAAGTTAGTTCTGTAATGAGTAATTTCACAGAGGGACTACAAATGCAGACAATAATTGATCAACAAATACTGGCATGATAAGATGCCCTTGAGGCGGCTCTGCTATGGGTAGGAGAAAAACAAGATGCCATAAATACTCTGTTATGCCTTCACTGTTACTGGCAGCACACGGATGCTAACATGTATGTTACCCCCATAGAATGGAACAGGTCTGAAACTTCTTGGGATAAGGTGAAGGCTAATCTAAAGGGGGCATTTTCTACAAATATGGATAAAAACATAAATGCATTAAGAGATAGCCTTAGAAAACAATCTCAAAAACTGCAAACCATGTCTGCACAGAGTTTCTATGATATACTTGCTAGTGACTTTACCTGGCTTAATCTGAAAACTTGGTTTAAGGGACTAAATTTACGTGAATCAGGGGGATGGGGAAGCAGAGGTTAAATGATTTACTAAGAATGGGTTTGTTAGAAGCAATGCATACCGCTTGCCCAACACTTATTGTGCCTACCTGTTGCTGCCTGTTCTGAGCTTCCCTTCCCCCTCCCCAAGACACTTGTCTCTGCCATGTGCTCTGAGCTCCTTTGTTCTAAGTGTGGGCAAAACCAAATGTAACTCAAACTTTTTAGCAGAGTCTGATTGGCCAGTCACCCCGAGTCCGCCCCCAGTCCTCCCCTTTCCCCTTCTCCGAATAAAAGAGACGATCGAGGGAGGCCCCGCCCTCTCTTGGCTCTGCTACCCTTCTGCGAACATCTTGTTGTCTGTTTCTTTTGAAAGCTTCTAACTGCGGGAAATTGAGCGAGCAGAGAGCTGTATTTCTCCCTCTTTGCTTCTGCTGATGGTATTTGCTTTGCAGCTGATATAGGTACCGATTTTAGAGCTACTAAAGGGCTAGATCGCCCATGCTACCTCTCTAGGCTGCTCGAGGCTTTCTAAGGCATTAAACCACTAGCCTAGCCGGTAAAAAGCTGAAAAGATCCCTCCTCACCTACCAAAGCAGGATGAGAAGATATGAGACTATTGATAAGGTGAAGGAATCTTGACCAAAGATCCTGTTTTTAACCTAAAACTAACCCAAACCAGTCTTGAAGTTTGGACTTAGCCCAGGGGCATAAAGAGCATGCGCAGGGAGAAAAGGTGAGAAGTTCAGGATGAGGAAGACTCCTTACTTCATCTGAGGAAGACTCTTATTTCATCTCAGAGACGCCGGCCCACGACCACCAGACAACACTGCGCAAGCGCAACGTGGATATAAATGACTTTTGGGCTCATTGTAATACGAAGCAAGGCTAGGTGGGGCTAGGCGATGAATATGTATAAGCATATTGGGAAACTCAATGAATATGGAACTTGTAACCCGATGTACTAGTTTGAAAACTAGTGGGAGACACCAAGTCAGAATAACAATTTAATAGGGAAATAAAAGGAGGGGGAAAGAAAAAAACAATAAAAGCAGATAACACTGGGTTAAACTGACAGAGTTAGGATACAACCTGGCACCCTGTTAGTCAGGGTGGTGGTAGCAGTCTGGTAGAATGGTGGCTGCAGTCCTCCCGAAGTGGCGATCCTGTAGAAAAAAAGGGTCTGCTCCTCCTCAGAAGGTCCAGTGGTGGCTGTGTAGCTCCTGTCCTCTGGAAATCCAGTGGAAAGGCGTTGTCTCTGGTGTTCAGAGTCCCAGCTTATATCCAGGATGGGATGCTTGGTTCCTCCCTCTGGGTGGAGCATCTCACAATGGGGTAATGAGTCATGAGGCCAAGTGTTGATGAGGCTCATTAACAGAAGATAGTCCGGAGGGAGTTATCTCTGAGTCATGCAGCAGGACAATGATGGGCCATTAACAGCAAGATAGTCTGGGGGGAGGAGGCAAGGAAACACTGCCCCACCTGATTTCAACGGCTGATGGGGATGGTAATAGAATACACTGCAACCCAGGACACCCGATAAATACCAAGCTGAATGCAGCTGTCGGCACGCATGGTTTTGGAGGAGCTATCCCCTATGTGTCCCAGCACTGGAATAAACATACCTACTTTACTACTTATTCTAGTAGTGGAGTCTTTCCCACTCATCATTTTGGCAAGCAGCCAGGAGAAACTCTGTCCGATCGCAGGATTGGCTGAGGAGCGGATGTTCTAGGCACACCCCAGGGCTTTCCTGAAGGAACTCCACCCCTCGGCTCGCTCACTGCAACGGATAGACAATGACCTGCTGGAACTGCGGATAAACGGTATGTTTTGCATTTAGGGTGCCTATAAGTCATACGCAAGCCCAGGGCTGCTGGTAAGCCGCGAGGAGACGTCCCGCGCGCAGCGCAGTCCCTGTGAGGTAAAGGTGGGGCTTGCAAGCAACTGGCTACGGGAGCTGGCAGGGGGAATCGCCGACCGACAGAGTGGCTGCCGGTGATCCTGAGAGCGGATCGGGTGATTCCAGGGCAGGGTCCCACCAGAACTTGTTACTGTGTTGGGAAAATATAAGCGGGACCCTGAAGCTATTACAAGTGAGTGTTGTGAATATTTTTGATACTAGTAGCTGGTTTGAATGTTGTTGTGTTGCTTATATGTCTGTGTGGATATTGGTTGTTGTTGGATTGCTTTTATGTGTATGTGGCTGTGTATTAGCTTGCCTATTCGTTTGTAAATCGGGGACGTGCATGTTGCCATGTATTGTTTGAGTGTGTAGTATTGAAGCATTTGTTTGAGGTAGTGCTTGATTGTTGATTTTGGAATTGTGGCTAGGCGAGAGTTTAGAAGAACCCCTCCCCCTCAGTGGTTCGGTCTGGATTTGTAGGAATTTATAAATCCAATAGGACATTGGATAGAGAGGAGAGGCGAACAAGTTCCTTTAGAGGGAACATACAGAACCGCTGCAGGAAGATTAGTGGTTTTAGACTGGAAACAACCAACAGCAGAGGATTTAGGGTTTGAAAGAGTACGTGGAATAGCTTGTTTGTGTGGGTGTGTCAGAACTTTTTATTCAACGGGAGGGTGGCATGTTGCATGGGTATTAATACAGTGTAAAGTTTGTAAGAGAAGGTGGTACTGCTCTTCTGCCAGGCGGCAGAGCCTGTGTTCTCAGTGCTATCAGGGGTACTCTAGTGAAGTTGATTTTGAGCCTGAGATTTTAAAGATTGTGTGTGGAAAGTCACATTTGGTACCTGAGATTTGGGAGGTTCGGGAAGAAAACTGGGAAAGAACTGTGAGAGAGTGCGAAGAAAGGTTTGGGTGGAAGCGAGATAAAACTAGGAGACGGAGATAGAAGCAACAGTGGCTAAGCAGGGAGGGAGGTCGTTGCCTCATCCCTCAGTAGTTATATGGTCGAAGTATAGCCCCGACTCTTCCGTTCATGTGTCCTATCTGCATGAGTGGTAGAAGGGACTCCCTGCTTTGTGTGTGGGTATAAGAAGACTCCAGCCCCACATCGGCTGTGGGTCTTAGCTCAGTGTAGATTTTGTGGAAGCCGGAGATATTATGATTCTATTTATTTAGCAAGCAGAGATCTGTGCCCGGAGTGCTGGAAAAGCAAGGAACATTTTGTTTTAAAACTTTTGTGTGGCAAGGAGCATCACATTCCTAAAATAGTGTGCTAGAAACAGAATAGGAGGAGGTAGTAAAGACTTTTGAAGAAGATTGAAGAGGACCGGGGGATTTTACCCTAGCAGATCCACTGGTTATAATGAAGCTGGGGGAAGAGGAAAAAGAAATAGAATTTTTGGTTGATACAGGGGCAGCATATTCAGTTTTAAATAAAGCTTTAATGCCTGTGGGGGATGACTATATTGTGGAACATGGAGCAACTGGTCAATCTGAAAAAGCTTATTTTTGCAAGCTGTTAAAATATAAAATTGGGAAACAATGGGGTATTCACAAGTTTTTATATTTACCCAATTCTCCAAAAGCACTTTTAGGAAGAGATCTATTGGAACAATTACAAGCAACCATTATTTTTAGGAATGGGGAAATTATTCTGGAGGTAAATGACCAACAGTATGTGGAAATACTGAGTTTAATATTAACAACCAAAGACCCTGTAGAGGAAATTAGGGAAGAGATAATGGGCCAAGTGTTCCCAGGAGTCTGGGCCACAGATGTACCTGGGGGAGCCAAAAATGCAACCCCAATACAGATCAAACTCAAAGAGGGAAGACAACCAGTTAGAATTAAACAGTACCCCCTCAAAAGGGAAGACAGAGAAGGAATTAGCCCAATAATTGAAAAAATTCTTACAGTTGGGACTGTTAAAAGAGTGCCAGTCTGATTTCAATACTCCTATCTTGCCTGTCCATAAACCTGATGGGTCTTACCGGGTGGTACAGGATTTACAGGCTGTTAACAAGATAACTGAGGATCTCTATCCTGTGGTAGCAAATCCTTACACTCTGTTAACATGCCTAACACCAGAGCTAACTTGGTTTACCGTTTTAGATCTAAAGGATGCCTTCTTTTGCCTCCCTCTCCATGAAGCCAGCCAGAAAATTTTTGCATTAGAATAGGAAAGCCCTAAGAGTGGGCGAAAAACCCAGCTCACATGGACAGTGTTGCCTCAGGGATTTAAGAACAGTCCCACCCTGTTTGGAGAACAGCTTGCAAAAGATGTAGAGTCCTGGGAAGCCCCACCAGGAGAAGGGAAGCTATTGCAGTATGTGGATGATCTCCTAATAGCTACCCGAACAGAGGAAGCTTGCACAGCCTGGACGGTAAGCCTCTTAAACTTCCTGGGACTCCAAGGGTACAGGGTATCCAAGAAAAAGGCTCAGGTGGTGAAACAAAATGTGATCTACCTGGGCTATGATGTCAGTGCCGGGCAACGAACTTTGGGGCAAGATCGCAAAGAAGCGATATGCCAAACCCCGAAACCCCAGACAGTGAAAGAGTTACGGACTTTTCTGGGGATGACAGGGTGGTGCAGACTGTGGATTTACAATTACGGGCTGCTCGTGAAACCACTATATGAACTCATTACAAAGGAAAGCAGAGATCTCCAGTGGACAAAGGAGGCCACGCGGGCCTTCAGCCAGCTGAAGAATGCCCTCATGTCAGCTCCAGCTCTAGGACTTCCAGACGTGAGTAAGCCATTCTTTCTATTTTCCCATGAGAAGCAAGGGATCGCCCTGGGAATACTAGCACAGGACCTGGGCCCATACCGACGGGCAGTTGCCTATTTCTCTAAGCAGCTAGATGCAGCAGCCAAAGGATGGCCTGGGTGCCTCAGAGCCGTTGCAGCAGTCGTGCTAAACATCCAAGAAGCACGCAAGTTCACCTTGGGTCAGAAAATGACTGTGCTGGTATCCCACATGGTGTCCGTGGTACTGGAAGTGAAAGGCGGGCACTGGCTCTCCCCACAAAGGCTAATGAAATATTAAGCCATCATGGTAGAACAAGATGATGTAGAAATAGTGGTAACTAACATTGTCAACCCAGCTTCCTTTCTCAGTGGAAATCAAGGGGAACCGGTACACCATGATTGCCTGGAAACTGTCAAAGCCACCTACTCCAGCCGCCCGGATCTAAAGGATACCCCTTTAGACAACACAGAGACCTGGTTTACTGATGGGAGCAGCTATGTCATCAGTGGAAAGCGGCATGCTGGGTGTGCAGTTACCACCTGCCGGGAGGTGATAGAATCCGGACCCCTGCCAACAAACACCTCTGCACAAAAGGATGAAATAATGGCCCTAACCCATGCCTTAGAGGTAGCAAAAGGAAAGAAAATAAACATCTATACAGACTCAAGGTATGCCTTTGGAGTTGTACACGCACACGGGACCATTTGGAAAGAAAGAGGACTGTTAAATTCGCATGGAAAGAACATCAAACATGCACAAGAAATAATGCGGCTGTTAGAAGCAGTCCAGCTACCTGAGAAGGTAGCAATCATGCACATAAGGGCACATCAAAGGTGAGCTCAGAATTGGAAGAAGGAAATGAACTGGCGGACAGAGAGGCAAAAGAAGCAGCAAAAGGTGAGGTAACAACAACTGGAGCCTTGATCCCAGATGGACAAATTTCCCTAGAGGGTAAGCCAACATATAATAAAAAGGACAAGAAATTGATTAAAGATGAAAGGGGAACATTTAACCAAGAGAGATGGGCTATTACTGCAGAAGGAAAAGTGGTTATTCCCTCTCATCTGCTATGGTCAGTAGTTAGAGAGGAGCACCAAAAAACACACTGGGGAACAAATGCCTTATATAGCTACTTAATTGGGAAAATTATTGCTAGAAACTTATACGAAACTGTTGTGCAAGTAACTCGACAGTGTAACCTTTGCCTCCAGACTAATCCCAAAAATACCCCCAAACCAAAAATGGGCCAAATTGGGAGGGGCCATGGGCCTGGACAGCAGTGGCAAATTGATTTTATGGAACTTCCAAGAAAAGGGGGGTATCAATATTTACTGGTGCTGACAGATACTTTTTCAGGATGGCCAGAAGCTTTTCCTACTAGAACTGCTAAGGCTCGAGAAGTAACCAAAGCGTTACTACAAGAAATAATACCGCACTTCGGAGTTCCAGCCACAATGTCCTCAGATAGGGGACCACATTTTCTTTCAGGGGTGGTACAACAAATTAGCCGACATTTAGGCATAGATTGGGAACTCCACACTCCATACCACCCCCAGTCGAGTGGTCAAGTAGAGAAAATGAATCGTTTGATTAAACAGCAAATTGTGAGATTAGGGCAAAAAGCTAATTTACCCTGGCCCCAATCTCTTCCACTTGCATTGTTACCAAGCCCAGAATTAAAGAAAAGCTAAGCCCCTTTGAAATACTTTATGGGAGACCATATGGGGTACAGAAAGGCATATCTACCCAAATTGGGGAAGAGATGCTAACCATCTATATGATTGCTTTAGACAAACAGCTTAGAGAAATTGGAAAACATGTGGCCAGAACCCGAAGTCGAGGCTGAGGCTTGGACGGTCCTGTACATGACATTCAGCCTGGAGATTTTGTATATGTTAAGTCTCTTACAGAAAAGACTCTGGAACCACAGTGGGAAGGACCATTCCAGGTGCTTCTCACCACTTACACCGCAATTAAGATCAGAGAACAGAGTGCCTGGATTCACCATACCCAAGTAAAGAAGGCTCCAGACGCCCCTTGGAAAGTAACCCCTGGGGATGATGAACTGAAATTGAAGTTTACCCGAACAAAATGAAAATGTTAGGGTGGCATGCAAGTATAACCCAGAAAATTGGTTTTTTTCAGTCATAATTGTAACCTCCAGTTGGGAAGTTATTCATAGGAGAGAAGACATATGGTCCCAAGCCTTTATGCGGTTTACTGGACTCATGGGGAAATATTCTGATTTAAAGGATTTAAACCTGCTGACTGTGGTCATGCACGGAAACCAAGTGTATACAAAGCAAGAATGGGAAAAACAAAAAACTTGGCAGCTTCAGGGAACTGTAGGAGAAGAAATCAAAATAGGATGCCGAATGATTAACAGAACTACTCATAAAAAGCAACCCAAATTAGTGTCTCAACTACTCGTACAGACAAACATAATGAAATCTGTAGTCATTCAAGTGAAGTAGATTGTTGGTATAATTTTACATTAGTACAGACCGTTAAAGTGGTTTGTCTTTGGGCCCAGGACAGTAATGGGCTCTCATTCAAATTCCAGATAAATGCCATGGCTAGGCCTACTACGACCTACACCGGCAATCGGATCCAAAGCCAGGTCACATCACTTAAACCTGAACCAAAGATTTATGAGATTGGCCCTTATGTAGTGAGGAATGCAAATTAATATTTCTGAGATCCAACCAGCCTGTTCCCCATTAATACAAACATCCTTTGAAAGGTGGACAGCCTGGCTGCAGAAGTAAATCCCCCTCAAAGACAGAATGCAGAGAGACCTGACTGGCATGCTGGGTACAGGACTGGGAGTCATAAATGGAATTGATTCAGAGATACTGATGAATAAATTTGCCACGGCAAGCAGTGACCTGGACCACGAACTGATATTAAACACACTTGGCATAGCTCAGGACAATGTCTCATTAGCCCTTAGCTACATACAAGCCCAATTATGGATGCAGTCCACAGCTTCCTTAATTATAAGAGAAGGAAATGAAGATGTTTTCCCTATTGAAATCCGAGGAGCTGTCTGGAATAATGCTATTAAGTTAGAAAGAAAGCTCCAATCCTGGTGGACCTTGGTAAATTTCACCTATGACCCAATGACTGATACAGCCACTGCCTTTGTGCTGACTATACGTAATGCCACAGTTTATGTAATGCATCCTGTTGTCGCATTGGGACTAAACTATGAAGGAACAGTTTTTTACCCCTCTGAACAGAGTATGGGCCCGGATGGTAGGAGAAAAATGGCAAACGGTAAATTTAGAATCTTGCGTCACACGGAAACAACAAGGATTTATCTGTGAAAGTAATACACTTGATGCTAAAGACATATGTCTTGATGCAGAACAAGGCATTTGTCACTTCGAGATCCACCCAGACACTACACCGAAAACTGTACTTGTATATATTGGTCAAGGCTGTGTGTGCTTAAGAACTATCTGCACTTTTATGATGATCGATGACAGTAATATAAATGTAGCTGCCAGGAATCACTCTAATTTTTGTATTTGTAATTTTACCAAGATTGTTGGGTGTGACTTTTCGTATTTAGCACTGGTTGCGTCTCATCAATTGATAAGGTCTAACTACACCATTTACCATAAATTGCTACCCACACCTATTGGGATGGACCTAACATTAGTAAAGCAATTAGTGAAACATCAGGACCTAATTGAGATTTTAGGAGAAATCCGAAGAAACGGAAAAAAAAAAGACCTTAGTCACCATCCATCATGACACACAAGAAATCAGCAGAATCTTGCAAAGAGTAAAACAAGATGCAAGTCATAACTGGTGGGACGCGCTTTTCAGGTGGTCACCTACCGCAGCTGGTATCCTAAATACGTTATGTCACCCCATAATTGTCTTATTAACAAGAATCCTATAAATACTCGTGTATGCTTAATAAAGCAATTCTGTTGACTTAGAACAGGGTCTGTGTTTTTCCCAATTGCTACACTTCCACCTGAAGCCACGACCTCCAGCGATGATGTGATATAGAATAAACAACCCAGACACACTCATGGCTCCAGGCTCCACCCCCCTCATGACAACTGTGAGAAAATTAACTCTTTCCTAGCCATAACTAGGACAACGGTGGACTTGGTAGTGCTGGATTAATGGTTGTACTCAATGATCTTTTCCACCCTAAATGATTCTATGGTCACCAAACATCATTTCTGTATGCCTCCCAAAGCTTTCTTGCAAGACACCTGCTGAAATAAAGGCAATTGCAAGTATTCAAGTGTCACAATTTTTTCTGTATAAAACCAGCTAATACTAGTTCATAAATTCTAAACAGTTTACACAAAGAAACATTTACTTGGCTACAGTTACTGAGGAAGTCCATAGCCAGGTCAGGTCTCATGAGTCATAGCTGACTGCATTGACACAACATCCTTCCTGCTATATAGCTCTCAAGCCTGAGGTATTCATGAAACAAGCTTCATAGTGGTATCTGCTTGAAAAATACTTGTTCAAGTGCTTAAGGCAAATCACATATGGAGGTTTAAGTGTTTTTATATGCTTCAAAACCTTCAAGAGTATTCTGAGGGAGGGGGAACTTGAAACTTTTGCTTGCTAAACCATTCTCTGTCACTACTCTAAATGGTATTTCTTTTTTTCTCTACAGAGGTAAGTCAGGGCAGTTCACAGCAGATCGACTCATGTTTGTAAATTGCAACTATTAAGTGTGCTTGTGCTGCTATGCCCATTGCAGAACTAAAACTTGTCTACAGTGAAGTTATTTTCAAATTTTGATTTTCTTTTTTGTATTAAGGAAATATTGAACAGGACACTAGGACACAAGACAGAATACAGGCCTACAGAAAACAAGATTCACAATTTTTTATTTCTCTCTCAGGCAGGAACATCACTAGCATAAATATGACAGATGTTATCTATACTAAGTCCACAGTTATTAACAAAACAATACCATATACTGCTATGAAGTATACACTGTAAAGACATATACAAACCAAGTGGAAACAAACACTGTACTTCACCTAATTCAGCAGTACAAAACTATTTATCCATACCAGTTTTTATTTGGGTTTTGTGATGTTGTCTGGGTTTCAGCTGGGCTGAAATTAATTTTTTTCTCAGTAGCTGGTATAGTGCTGTGTTTTGGATTCTGTATGAGAATAGTGTTGATAACACACTGATGTTTTGGTTGTTGCTAAGTAGTGCTTACCCAAGTCAAGGACTTTTCAATGTCTCATGCTCTGCCAGTGAGGAGCTGCACAAAAAGCTGGGAGGGACCATAGGCAGAACAGCTGACCCAAACTGGCCAAAGGGATATTCCACACCATGGAACATCATGCCCACTATATAAACCAGGGGAGTTATCTGGAATAGGGGGGACTAGGAGGCAATCACAGTTTGGGGATGGGGTTTGGTTTGGCATCAGTCAGTGGGTGGTGAGCAACTATATTGAGCATCACTTCTTTTTCTTGGGTTTTCTCTCTTTTTTTATTTACTGTTATTGCTATTTTTATATTTTAGTTTGTTTCAATTATTAAACTGTTCTTATCTCAACCTACAAGTTTTACTTTTGATTCTCCTCCCCATTCCACCAGGGTGAGGGGAGTGAGCAAGCAGCTCAACATTGCTTGGTTGCCAGCTGGGCCTAAATCACAACAATCCTTTTTGGTGCCCAACATGAGGCACAAAGGGTTGAGATAACAACAGATCTGACCAGAGTGTGTTCAAACAAACTTGTCATAAGCATTCATTGTATTGGCTTAATAGTCACTGCTTACAATGCTGATTTATTTGCTCCCACAGTTGTTATGCTTGTTCTCAGAGTGGTGTTCTATAATACTGGTAATACATTACTTGCAGTATGTGTTCTCCGTGGTGATGTTTATTGTCCTCGGTGCCTGGGCTAAGACTATCATTGTGGGGTAACTTGTAGTATTGATATGATAGTGTTGCTGGTCAAGACACCAACCTCGTGTATGTATTCAGTATTGCAGGCACCTCTGGACTTTGGGATACATCTACTGGGAACAATTAATAATCACACCTTTGGTCTTTTCTCCTTGGAGAGCCAACCTATGGGGGAGATACCTTCCTACATCTTCCTTCTTTCCTTCCTTCTCCAGGCCAATTACAGTAGCATTTGAGAATTTTAAAGATTTTGAATATCCTTTGAATACCCTTGAAACCAACCTGGTCTTTTTGCTAGGAGCCAGCATGTTGCTGAATATGGTTCATGTCTTGTTTAGGGTCAGAAAAAATAATTAAGAACATCACCCAGAGATCTGCCCCAAGGCTGGATAGCTCAGAGTGGTGGGGTGTGTAGGATTATATGGGCAAGTACCTAGGGCAGTAGGCACCTCCAGTGTGTTTGAACCTCACCCCTGAACAAGTGCAGAATCCAGAAAAATTAGTAAAATATTTGGAAAAGGTGTACCATTACCCTGGCAATTCCAAAGAGACACAAATCACTGCACAGTGCTGGGGCATGACCCAGGCCTATCCCGCGGAGCCACATTCAACACTGCTAAGTGCTCTCAGGGGGAAAAGAAGGTCTTTGGATCTGACAATAAGATGACACTCCCTGCAGCTGCTCCAACCACTGTGACAGACACTGCAGGTACTCCAACCCCCATCACAGGCCCTGCAGTTACTCCAACCCTGGCAACAGACACTGCCACTGAACCAGAGAACCAACACGTGCTGGTGTCAGTTGTCCCTGCACAGAAACAGAAGAAATGCATGTGAAAGTCACATGGTAAAAGAGCTTTAGTGAAGTAGAACAAGAAGATCAAGAAGGAAGAGGAGGGTGAAGAGAGCCGAGGGCAAAGAGGGTGAAGCAGCATGGTCATCACAAGGGCCATTTTCAATGCCATTACCAAGGCCATCACAAAAACAGGAGGAAGACACAGAAGAGGTAACCCTCACTTGATCCCTATCCTCAAGTGAGCTGTGGGAGACAGAAAAAGATTTTAGCCATCATCCAGGTGAGCATATTACCATCTGACTGCTCCAATGCTGGGCTAACAGTTTGGAATTGGAGGATAAGGAAGCCAGGCAGCTGGGATCACTTGCTAAGGAACCAGTCATTGACAAAACAATGGGAAAAAAGACACAAGTCCTTAGCCTCTGGAGGTGACTGGTATCAAGTGTGAGGGAAAGGTATCCCTACAAGGAAGATACTCCACGTCACCCAGGCAAATGAACTGCAATAGAGAAAGATAACCAATACCTGAGGGAGTTGGCTGTGCAAGAGATGATTTATTATGACCTGAGGAATGGGAAATTATCCACAGACGGATGAAGTCCTATGTCTATGACCCATGTAGGAGAAATTTGTACAGAGCACACCAACATCACATATCAACCCATTGGCAACATTAATTTGGAAAGATGATGAGCCACCAACAATGGATGAAGCAGTTTTTCAACTCCAGGAATATGAAGACAGTATTTCTTTCTCCCTTGTCTCTGCTGTGAAGGAACTGTCCCAGGAGTTCCAGCAATTCAGAGAAACTATGTCCTACTCCCCACCTGTACAGGCCTGTATCTCAGCAGTTGACAGCAGGTGTCCTTTTGCTCAGGAGAGAGGATATAGAAGGTACACACCATGGAGTACCCTGTGGTTTTACCTGGAGGATTGCATTTGGTCTAGCTGAGATGAAGTTCATTTCCCCATAGCAGCCTTCATAGTGCTGTGCTTCACATTGGTAGCCAGAAAGGTGCTGATAACACACCAGTGTTTTGGCTACTGCTGAGCAGCACTGGCACAGCATCAGCACTGACTCTCAATGTTTCCCCCCTCATCAGGGGGCTGGGAGCAGGCAAGATCCTGGGATGGGACACAACGAGGCCAGCTGACCCAAATTAACGAAAGGGATATTCTATACCATATGATGTCAGCTCAGATATAAAAGCTAAGGGAAGGAGGAAGAATGGAGAGCATTCATCATTTACAATGTTTGCCTTCCAGAGCAACTGCTACACGTGCTGAAGCCCTGCTTCCCAGCAAGTGGCTGAACATCACTTGCTGATGGAAAGTAAAGAATAAACTTTTTTTCTCTTTGTTTATGCACACGCAAGCTTTCGCTCTTGCTTTAATAAACTGCCTTATCTCAACCTACTAGTTGTTTTCCATCTTTTTTTCTCTCCCCTGTCCAGTTGGGGAGTGATAGAATGGCTTAGTGGGTACCTGGCATCCAGCCAAGGTCAACCCACCACAGGGACCACGGAAAGGACATGACAAAGTGGGATGAAAAGCCTACCTTGATCTTAGAGGTACATGTGCAGGAATTGCAGGGAAAAAAAATCACTAATGGGGGTTCAGCCAAAAAATTTGCTGCTCCAGTCTCCAGCAGACAGTTTTTCAAGCACAATGGAAGGTCTGATCATACTACTGACTCCATGGAGAGAAGGTGAAGTCCATTTCTACAAGTAAGCAGGGAATCTTGTGATCTGTTTTAGAGGGGCCCTGCCTCCAGCCAGGTGGAAGAGAGGGATAACCAGGTTTACTGGACTGTGTGAATTCAATGGCCTGGCACAGCAGCCCCACAGGAGTACAAGGCTTTAGTAGACACTGGTGCACAGTGTACCCTAATGTCCTCAAGCTCTGGAGGGACAGAATACATTTGTATTTCTGGAGTGACAGGGGGATCCCAACAGCTGACTGTATTGCAGACTGAAATCAGCCTGAGTGGGAATGAGTGGCTAAAGCACCTCATTGTGATTGCATCAGAGGCTCCATGTATCCTTGGCATAAACTATCTCAGGAGAGGATATTTCAAGGATTCAAAAGGGTATCGGTAGGCTTTCAGTATAGCTGCCATGGAGACACAGGAAATTATGCAGATGTCTACCCTTCCTGGTTTCTCAGAGGACCCTGGAGCTGTGGAGTTTCTGAAGGTCGAAGAACAGCAGGTATTGATTGCTACCACAACAGTGCACCGGCAACAATATCACACCAACCACAACTCCGATTCCCATCCATAAGTTGATTTGTCAACTGGAGAGCCAAGGAGTGATCAGCAGGACCTGTTCACACTTTAAAAGCTCCATATGGACAGCATGAAAGTCAAACAAAGAATGGAGACTAACAGTATATTATCATGGCCTGAATGAAGTCACACTGCTGCCAAGTGCTGCCATACCCGACATGCTGAAACTTCAATATGAACTGGAGTCAAAGGCAGCTAAGTGGTGCCACAATTGATATTATTAACGCTAATGCAGAGTGCAGGCCACAGTTTGCTTTCATGTGAAGGGCTGTCCAATACACCTGTGTGAGTGACGGGAGAAAATGATTACTGGCTCTAAACAACTGAAATATGTGTGTGTGTATGTGTGTGGGCAGGGCAAGTTCTGTGAAAAGTGGGACAGTGCACTGTTCCACCCCCCTCCCTCCTGGAGGCTATCAGCCACTGGCACACCAGAAGCCCCAGGTGGAGGGGAGGGCCGCAGGAGACCAAAGCAGATAAAAGCAGTTGCACAAAGACACACAGTCATGGCCCACTGTTTTGGATTTTATAGTAGCTGAGATTGTGCTGGAATTCAAGCGGTGAATATTAATATCTCTCTTCTCTTAATTTCCTCTTCTCAAAATCTGGGTAACTTAAAGTTGGATGGATTAGAGTTTGCCAAGTCAATGCTTTGTGAAATACTTTATTTTGATTGAATGTTGCTTTAAAATTTGCCAAGAACCCTTATTTTCTAAAGTTTGCCAGTAAAACTTTGTTGTTTAACCTCCTGAGAAGGTTGTTGCATTTCTCCCATGCACCTACCTCAGGGTATAAAAAAACCCCTAAGCTCCTTTAAGAAACTCGAGCAAAAGCAAGGCTTTAGAACCTGGAACTGACTGCCCCAAGGGTAGAAACAGAGCCCTACCATCTGCCATGGACTGATCTGGACTGCACTGGAACAGGGTGGAGCTCAAGAATATCTGCAATACATTGATGATACCATTGTATGGGGGAACACAGCAAAATGAGCTTCTGAGAAAGGGAAGAAAATAGTCCAAATCCTTCTGAAAGTGGGTTTTGCCGTAAAACAACATAAAGGGACCTATACAGGACATCCAGGTTTTAGGGAACAAAATGACAAGGTGGACATCCGTCAGATCCCAATGGATGTGATTAACAAGATAACAGCAATGTCTCTACCACGTAACAAAAAACAAACAAGAGCTTTTTCAGGTGTTGTAGGATTTTGGAGAATGCACATTCCAAATTAGTCTGTCAGCCCTCTCTGTCCAGTGACTCAGAAGAAGAAGGATTTCAAATGGGGCCCTGAGCAGCAACAAACCTTGGAACAAATCAAACAGGAGATAGTTCATGCAGTAGCTCTTGGGCCAGTCTGAACAGGGCAAGATGTAAAAGTACTCTACAATGCAACCCAGGAAAATGGCCCTACCTGGAGCCTCTGGCAGAAAGCACCAGGGAAGACTCGAGGTCAACCTCTAGGTTTTTTGAGTTGGGGATACAGAGGATCTGAAGCCTGCTACACCCCAACTGAAAAAAGAGATACTGGCAGCTTACAAAGGGGTTTGAGCTACTTCAGAAGGGATTGGTACTGAAGCACAGCTCCTCCTGGCACCCTGGTTACCCATGTTGGGCTGAATGTTCAAAGGGAGGGTTTTCCTTTGCACATCATGCAACAGATGCTACATGGAGTAAATGGGTCACACTGATCACACTATGGGCTCAAATAAGAAATCCCAGGTGTCTAGGAATCTTAGAAGTGATCATGGACTGGCCAGAAGGCAAAGAGTTTGGAATGTCACCAGAGGAGGTGACAGGCTGAAGAGGCCCCACTATATAATAAATTACCAGAAAGTGAGAAGCAATATGCCTTAGTTTACTGATGGATCCTGCAGTCTTGTGGGAAAGCATAGGAGATACAAAGCAGCTGAATAGAGTCCCCTACAAGTCACAGAAACTGCTGAAGAAGGTGAATTGAGTCAGTTTGCAGGGATGAAAGACATCCAGTTGGCCTTAGACATGACTGAACAAGAAAGATGGCCAATACTTTATACTGATTCATGGATGGTGGCAAGTGCCCTGTGGGGTGGTTGCAGCAATGGAAGCAGAATAACTGGCAGCATAGGGGTAAACCCATCTGGGCTGCTGCAATGTAGCAAGATATTTCTGCCTGAGTGAAGAACCTGGTTGTGAAGGTGCATCACGTAGATGGTCATGTACCCAAGAGTTAGGCCGCTGAAGGGCATCACAACAACCAGCAGGTGGATCAGGATGCTAAGACTGGAGTGGCTCAGGTGGATTTGGATTGGTGACACAAGGGCGAATTTTTTTCTAGCTTGGTGGGCCCATGACACCTCAGGACATCAAAGAAGAGTTACAACATATACATGGGCTCATGATTGAGGGATGGACATAACCATGGACACTATCATATAATATCCAGAGTTGAAAGAGACCCACAAGGATAATCAAAGTCCATCTCCTGGCCCTGCACAGGACAGCCCTAAGAATCACACTGTAACACGCATACCAAACAAGGAGTCCCGTGGAAAAGAAATATATATGGACCGATTCTTGATAGATGTTTCGGAGATGTTTATTTCTCCAGCCGCATGGCCAGGATCTGCTGAGGAACTCTTACAATCGTGGGACCGAGGGTCCTTGCCCGCGCAGGGAAACACAAAACAACCAATGGGGAACGAGGCTGACCAGGGGCCAGGGAAACCCCGTCTCTCTCCCAGAGCCCCTCTCCCAGGGCTACATGGTGGGGGGAAGGGACCCCGACATCACACCATGTGCCTGACAGCGTTGTCCAAACATTTCTTGAACACTGGCAGGCTTGGGACTGTGACCACTTCCCTGGGGACCCTGTTCCAGTTCCCAACCACCCTCTCGGTGAAGAGCCTTTGCCTAATATTCAACCTTAACCTCACCTGACATAGCTTCATGCAATTCCCTCAGGTCCTGTCACTGGTCACCAGAGTGAAGAGGTCAGTGTCTGCCCCTCCTCCTCCCCTCACAAGGAAGTTGTAGACTGCAATGAGGTCTCCCCTCAGTCTCCCCTTCTCCAGGCTGAAGAAATCAAGTGATCTCAGCCGCTCCTTATATGGCTTTTCCTCCAGGCCCTTCACCTTCATAGCCCTCCTTTGGATGCTCTCTAATAGCTTTATATCTTTCTTACATTGTGGTGCCAAAAACTGCACACAGGACTCAAGGTGAGGCCACACCAGTGCAGAGTAGAGCGGGACAATCACCTCCTTTGACCAGCTGGCAATGCTGTGCCTGATATGCCTCAGGATATGGTTGGCCCTCCTGGCTGCCAGGGAACACTGCTGATTCATATTCAACTTGCCATCAACCAGGACCCCCAGATCTCTTTCTGTGGGGCTGCTGTCCAGTGTCTTGTTCCCCAGTCTATACATGCAGGGTTGCCCCATCCCAGGTGCACAATCTGGCACTTCCCCTTGTAAAGTTCATACAGTTGGTGAGTGCCCAGCCCTCTATCACACAGGTTATCCATTGTTGCTGCCTGTTCTGAGCTTCCCCTCCCCCTCCCAAAGACGCTTGCCTCTGCCATGTGCTCTGAGCTCCTTTGTTCAAAGTGTGGGCAAAACCAAATGTAACTCAAACTCTTTAGCAGTGTCTGATTGGCCGGTCACCCCGGGTCCACCCCCAGTCCTCCCCTTTCCCCTTCGCCGAATAAAAGAGAAGATCAAGGGAGGCCCCGCCCTCTTTTGGCTCTGCTACCCTTTCTGCGAACATCTCTTGTCTGTTTCTTTTGAAAGCTTCTAATTGCAGAAAATTGAGCGAGCAGAGAGCTATATTTCTCCCTCTTTGCTTCTGCTAGAGGTATTTGCTTTGCAGCTGATACAGTTACCGATTTTAGAGCTACTAAAATGCTAGATTGCCTGTGCTACCTCTCTGGGTTGCTCGAGGCTAAGGCATTGAACTACAAGTGCTAGCTGGTAAAAAGCTGAAAAGATACCTCCCTCAGAGTTGGGAATAGGAGTTATACCAGAAGAAGGGAAAATGACAGCTAAAATTTTAAAACTTGGTCAAGAAGATGAAAAGAAAATTAACAAGGAAGTTTGGGCTGGGGAAGGGAATAGGGGAGGACTGGATATTGACCCCATAAGGGTCACAACTGAGAAAGAAGAATGTCCCATACGTGTACATCAGTACCCTATATCCTTAGAAGGACGAGAAGGCTTGAAACCAGTAATAGAAGGACTAATAAAGGATGGGACATTAGAACCTTGTATGTCTCCTCATAACACCCCTATTCTACCAGTAAAAAAGCCTGATGGGACATACAGATTAGTGCAAGACTTACAGGAAGTTAATAAGAGGACTCGGGCTCATTATCCTATGGTACCCAATCCCTATACTCTCCTAAGTAAAGTCCCACCCCAGCATCAGTGGTTTAGTGCAGTGGATTTAAAAGATGCCTTCTGGACCTGCCCACTGGCTGAAGAAAGCTGAGATATTTTCACCTTTGAATGGGAGGATCCAAATACCGGGAGAAAGCAGCAACTAAGATGGACAAGATTACCACAGGGATTTACAGAATCGCCAAACCTACTTGGACAAGCTTTAGAAATAATATTACAAACTTTCCCTACTCCACCAGGAATACAAATCATCCAGTATGTGGATGACCTCTTATTATCTGGGGAAGCTGAAGTCAGAGAAGCAACGATAAAACTTCTGAATTTTCTTGGAGAAAAGGGGTTAAGAGTATTGTTGGGGTTTTAGGAGCTCTCCTGGGTTTGTTTTTTTGGTTTTGTTTTTTTTTTTTTGTTAAAGGAATTTTCCCTCATACATGTTGCTAGGGGAACAAATGGATGGGTGCTTAAGAAAAACAAAACAGCTGGCTGCTCTTTTTGTTTCACCTGGGTGTGTGGGCATCATACAAGGGATTGGAGGTACCCAAATTGTGAAGCAATCCAAAAACACCATTCAAATTGAAGGTCCTGAAGGACAAATAGCGACACTTCGTCCATATGTCCTAGACACCAAATTCACCCTGTGAGGAAGGGATGCCATGTCTCAGCGGGGAACAAAAATCGATATCACCCCTAGACATCAAAATTTTCCCTTGCAGGCCACTGAAGCAGAGTGCCATCCACATAAATTAACTTGGAAAACCGATGAACCCGTGTGGGTTAACCAGTGGTCGCTAAAAGAAGAAAACTTAGAGGCACTCAAAACATTAGTAGCTGAACAATTCGCTAAAGGGAATATCGTACCAACTAACAGCCCCTGGAATACTCCCGTGTTTGTAATACAAAAACTGGAAAAGAACAAATATAGGCTACTCCAAGATCTTAGAGAAATCAATAAGGTTACTCAAGACATGGGACCCCTTCAACCAGGTATGCCATCACCTTCAATGCTCCCACAACATTGGCATTTAGCTGTTCTTGATATAAAAGATTGCTTCTTTCATATTCCACTCCACCCTGCAGATGCCCCTCGATTTGCATTTTCTGTACCATCTATTAATCGTGAAACTCCCATGGAATGTTACCATTGGCTTGTGCTTCCCCAAATTATGAAAAATTCCCCAACTCTCTGCCAAGAGTATATTGCTAAAATTCTATCTCCCATCCGTGCCAAAGCAGAGAAAGCCATCATCCTACATTACATGGATGATGTGCTGATATGTGCTCCCAATAATCAGTATCTCAAGCAGACACTTAACATGGTGATTGAGGCCCTAGAGGCCAAGGGCTTTGAATTGCAACCAGAAAAAATGCAGAGAACAAGCCCTTGGAAATACCTCGGACTCAAAATCACAGAAACTTCTATCACCCCAACACCCGTCACCATTAATAATAACCCAAAAACATTAGAAGAAGTGCAACAGATCTGTGGGACACTGACCTATCTAAGACCCTGGTTAGGACACACCACAGAGGATGTAGCTCCTATTGCAAGCCTGTTAAAAGGGGAAGGCGGTCCAGCATCCCCTAGATCCCTGACAGAAGAGGCAAGGCAGTCTTCCCAAAAGATACAAGAGCTCATTTCCACCAGACAAGCACACAGGTATCAGCCCTCCCTACCCTTTAAGCTTGTCATTCTAGGGGAGGTACCACGCTTTCACGGCCTCATATTTCAGTGGGACAAAGAGCAGAAGGAACCCCTCATCATAATTGAATGGGTATTCCTTCCACTCCAACCTCCTAAAACCATCACACAGCCACAAGAACTAATGGCAAAAATTATCATGAAGGGTAGAGCAAGGCTCCGCACCCTGGCAGGATGTGACTTTGCATGCATCTACTTACCTGTAACAATAGACACATTAGATCACCTACTTCAAAATAATATAAATTTACAATTTACATTAGATAGTTACTCAGGCCAAATCTCAAATCATTACCCAAAACATAACATGTTTAATCTGGCATTCTCTTTTGTCCCTCGAGAGATGCAAAGTAGAAAACCCCTGGATGCGATTACCATTTTTACCGATGCTTCAGGAAAAAGTAAAAAGTCCGTGGTCACATGGAAAAATCCCAAGATGCAAAAGTGGGAATCTGACATCAAGGTAATCCAGGGATCACCACAATTAGCTGAACTAGCAGCTGTCGTTAGAGCATTTGAGAGGTTCAAAGAACCCTTTAATTTGGTCACAGACTCAGCATATGTAGCTGGAGTAACTGTTAGAGCTGAGCATGCTCTCCTAAAAGAAATCTCAAACAAAAAAATTTATGATTTGCTCTCAAAATTAATTTATCTGGTTTCCCACAGAGAGCATCCCTATTTTGTCATGCATGTGAGGTCACATAAAAACCTGCCAGGATTTATTGCAGAAGGTAATCATAGAGCTGATGCTCTGGCTATGCCAGCAGACATAGTTCTATCAGCCGACTTACCAAAGCTCCCCCAAGTTTTTGAACAAGCAAAATTGAGCCATGCCATGTACCATCAAAATATTCCTGCTCTTATCCGCATGTTCCATCTGTCCCGGACGCAGGCAAAAGCAATAGTGGCAACATGTCCCAACTGCCAGAAGCTACAGCTTCCATCACTGGGCATGGGGGTCAATCCCAGAGGCATTAATAGCGGTGAAGTGTGGCAGATGGACATCACACATTTCCCTGAATTTGGGAGATTAAAATACGTTCATGGTTCTATTGATACCTTCTCTGGTGCTATGTATGGCTCTGCACATGCAGGTGAGAAAGCTAAGGATGTTGAAAAACATCTTGTCCAAGCTTTTGCTGTGCTCGGTATACCTGAGGAGATAAAAACTGATAATGGGCCTGCCTACACCTCTCAGGAGTTTAAAAACTTTCGTCAGCAGTGGGGATTTCGACATGTTACAGGTATTCCTCACTCCCCAACTGGACAAGGCATTGTTGAACGTGCCCATCAAACCCTCAAGCGAATGCTGCTACAACAATCAGGGACCACCAAACTCAACTCACCTGTCCTCAGACTCAGCAAAGCACTGTTTACCATAAACTTCCTGAATGGCACCTTTGAGGATCCAAACCCTCCCATCTATCATCATTTCCAGAACACCGGGAGACAGAAACTGAAGGAAAATCCAGAAGTCCTGATCCGGGACCCAGAGACTCAAAAAATCCAAGGACCATACAAACTTGTAACTTGGGGACATGGGTATGCCAGTGTATCTACCCCTCAAGGACTGAGGTGGATCCCAGGGAAATGGGTAAAACCTTATGTCATTTCCTCAAAAGTTAAGGAGGTTAAAACTGCCTCCTGGAAGAGACGCCGTAAAAAGAATCCTGATTTTGCACCTTCATGTAAACCCCCTACTGCAGATTTTGATGTTAATCCCTTAAGTTGCACTGTTTTGCACTCACATTTTGCACTGTATTTTGTAAATCTTCGTCCTGATACTCCATACCATAGATGTCCTGACTAAACCCCTGAGTTTTGACTGGGGAACTAGTTTAAAGGCATCCTAGGTACTGTTGAGTTGTAGGGACGATAGATTCCAATTATGTTTTGCACTGTTGTTTTGTTACTGTTCTATGCACTTTTAAGTTACTAAGAGTTACAACCCAGCTTTAAAGAAAAAAATATAGGGAATTGTTGCTGCCTGTTCTGAGCTTCCCCTCCCCCTCCCCAAGACACTTGTCTCTGCCATGTGCTCTGAGCTCCTTTGTTCTAAGCGTGGGCAAAACCAAATGTAACTCAAACTCTTTAGCAGTGTCTGATTGGCCGGTCACCCCGGGTCCGCCCCCAGTCCTCCCCTTTCCCCTTCTCCGAATAAAAGAGAAGATCAAGGGAGGCCCCACCCTCTCTTGGCTCTGCTACCTTCCTGTGAACATCTCTTGTTGTCTGTTTCTTTTGAAAGCTTCTAACTGCGGGAAATTGAGGGAGCAGGGAGCTATATTTCTCCCTCTTTGCTTCTGCTGATGGTATTTTCTTTGCAGCTGATACAGGTACCGATTTTAGAGCTACTAAAGGGCTAGATCGCCCGTGCTGCCTCTCTAGGTTGCTCGAGGCTTTCTAAGGCATTAAACCACTAGCCTAGCCGGTAAAAAGCTGAAAGATACCTTCTACAATCCATGAATGTGAAACGTGCTGCAATTAAGCAGGCCAAGCAATTAAAGCCTCTCTGGTATGGAGGACAATGGCTGAAATATAAATATGGGGAGGCCTGGCAGATTGACTATATCACACTCCCCCAGGCCTACAACGGCAAGCATCATGTGTTTACTAATGGACCTAAATTATCCTTTGTTTTCCTTTTTTTAATGTATTTGAAAAAGCCTTTTTTGTTATACTTGACATCCTTGGCCAGATTTAATTCTAGATGGGCCTTGGCCTTTCTAGTCTCATTTCTACTTACTCTGGCCACCTCTCTACATTCACTCCAAGTAGCCTGACCCTGATTCCATCTCCTGTGTATTTCTTGCTTGTACTTAAGTAATGACGGGAGTCCTTTATTCATCCACAGACGTTTCTTGCACCCTTGGCCCAATTTCTTCCTCATTGGGATGCATCATTCTTGAGCCTGGAGAAAGTGAGCCCTGAATACGGACAAACTTTCTTGAACCCCTCTTCCCTGCAGGGCCTGCTCCCATGGGATTCTTCTAAGAAGATCCTTAAGGAGGCTAAAGTTAGCTCGCCTGAAGTCCATGGTTGCAATCTTCCTTACTGTCCTGCTACCTCTTCATTCAATACTGAACTCTACAATCTCATGGTCCCTACAGCCAAGGCTGCCCCCAACGCTCACATCAACAAGGCCTTCCTTGTTGGTTAGTATAAAGTCGAGCAGCACACCATTCCTTGTGGGAACTTCCACTAACTGTGATGAAGAGTTATCATCAATGCTTTCCAGGAACCTCCTGGACTCTTTGTGCTTTGCTATGTAGCTTCTCCAGATGTCCAGGTAGTTAAATTCCCCACAAGAACCAGGGTCTGTGACTGAGACTGCTTCTACTTGCCTGTAGAAGGCCTTATCCACTTCCTTGTTTTGATCAGGTGGCCTGTGGCAAACACCCACAATGTCAGCCTTACTAGTCAGCCCTTTTATCCTAACCCATAAGTTCTTGAGTCGCTCAGCATCCTCACCAAGACAGAGCTCAATACATTCCAAGTGCCTCATAGAGGGCAACTCCACCACTGCATCTTCCTGGTCTGTCTCTCCTAAACAGTGTGTAGCCCTTCATGACAACATTCCAGTCATGCGAGCTATCCCACCACATCTCTGTAATCACACTGACATCAAAGCCCTGCACACGCAGATTTCTAGTTCCTCCTGTTTGTTCCCCATACTGCATGCATTGGTGTAAAGGAATTTAATAGAAGTATTTAATAGTGACAATGTCCCAGTGGGGGTGCAAAGGGATACTCCATAATCCTGTCTAGTGGTTGTGGTTTTGGTTGCTTGTGCTTGATCGAGGTATTCCCTCTTAAGCATTCTTTTGTTACTATGGTGTTTCTCCAATGTTTCCCTGTTGGCTTCTATTACCTCATGAGTCCTTGGTTTGTTTCTGTAAGACTGCAGGTGTGCTCCAGTGTGGCTGGTACATCTCAGTTACCTCCAGAGGGCCCTCACAAGTACCCTGTCCCACTTTTTCATGCTACCCCACAGTTTGCCAGGGACAAGCTTGATATTGTCCCCCTCCCCCTTCCTTTAGAGATCTCTTCATTCCCCAAAGTTGGAGTACATACAGCAAAATCCTGCCTCTGCTTAAGAGCAATCCTTGTCCCTTCTTATTCTTTCATACAATTACATTAATTACAAGCTATATCTATGATGACTCTCAAGATTATGGTGGGTGTACCCTAGCTGGCTGCCAGACCCCCAACCAGCTGCTCTCTCACACTCCCTCCTCAACTGTATGGGGGGCGGAAAAAGTTGAAAAGCTGTGGGTCAAGAAAAGACAGGGAGATCATTTACCCATTGCCATCATGGGCAAACCAGATTCAAGTTGGTGAATATTCTTTTAATTTACTGCCAATTAAAAATAGAGTTAGAATGTGGGAAACAATGAACAAACTAAAAACCCAGGTGGAAGGGGATGGAGGAGTTGCAGGCTTGGGTTGGAAGGGACCTTAAAGATAATTGTCTTGGGGTGACTTTATGATGTGTATCCCATATCACTGCCCTATGCCCAGAAATTAATTTTTGTACCTTTCTATGCCTTTAAACAGCCTGATAGGGGGAAGGAAAAACTGAGCAAAACTTTTTCAAAGCAGTTTGCAGCTTGTTCAAGGTCACACAGAGATAGAGACTTTTTTTTCAGCTGTGGCAGCAGAGCAAGAGGGAAGGGAAGCACCCGGCTTGCTTTTCTATCCAGCCAGCTTTCGGCAGTTTTTTTCCTCAGCTCTTTTTTCTTCGGAGAGTTGAACTTTTGTTTTTCCTGGGACTTTGTTTTTTTCTTTTTTTTCCCTCTGCTGGACTGTTTCAACATCAGAATACATCGGGAGGAATTTCCACTGAGGCCTTGGCCCTGGCGGTGGGCCCACCACCCTGTCCCAGCTCCAAGGAGGGGGAGAGAGAGATCTACGGAAGGACTCTGAAATTTTCCCAGGTTTCTCTCAGCAGGGCAAGGGGTTTTATTATTTAGCATTATTATCCTTTTCCTGTGTGGTTTTTAAATAGTTTTTCTCTCTTTCACTTTCCTTCGAGGAAAATTTATTTTTCCCGAACCTGGTGGGGGAAAGGTGGTTGTGCCTTCTCTCAGAGGATATATTTCTAAATTTGACCAAACTGGCACAATAATCTAGTTCCAACTCCCCTACCATGGGCAGGGATGCTACCCACTAGACCAGGTTGTTGTCAGAGACCAAAATATTATAGTTTATGACTTAAACATTTTAATGAAAATACTTTTGCCTATTATAGCAAAACTGTATTACAAAAGCTGCAGAGAAGACTACCGCACCCTGAATGGGGCCCTGAGGCCTTACACTGCTCGCTGATGAAGATAAGATAAAGTAACAACTCAGGGCTGGGGACATTCACAAAGCACAGGCTTAACACCTCCAAGATGAGGACCACAGCTCCAGGGCTATCAGCTCCCAGGCTCGAACAGACCCTCCACCAAAGGGTGGGGTGGAGAGAGGCTTTGGGTGTGTGTTGGAAAAACCTCTGGTCAGAGGCACAGTGACCGCCCATCCTCCACTGTACAGAGGAGCCCAGCTGAGGGGCCGTTCACCAGGGGAAAAGCCGCATCCATGTGAAGGACAGCAGAGGGGGTGTCATGGCCCATCAAAGGCCCCCCAAAGGGGTTCCCAGACCCTGCACCAGAGATGATGCAAAAGACCCCGAGTCTTGCAAGGGACAGTATCAAACCGGCCCCCTGCAGGGGAGGCACCTGGGTGTTCCCACCTGGCCCAAAATGTATATTAATCCATGGGATTCTATACTCTTCGGCATGGCAACGGCAACAGGAGACCCTCACCACCAGCAGACCAGATGGAGGGGAGCTACGAGACATCGTTGGAACCCTCGGATGGGTGATATGCTTCCACCTAACCCCTGTCACTCTTTCCCTGTCCCCCCACCCCCCCCCCACACACTTCTTTTTCTATTTTTCTCTTTCTTTTCTCTTTCTCTTTGCCTCTTTTACTATTAAATAAAACATATCAATTTTTTGGCACCAACATCTAACCTCGTTTGATTTTAATCTCATTTTTGGGTATATTTTGAACCTTCAAAGTTCTTTCTGATTTATACACAGACACTTAATTTTCTTTGTTCTTCTGGGTTTAAACCGGATCATAACAATTGTTCAGAGCCCTATCCAACCTGGCCTTGAACGCTTCCAGGGATGGGACAGTCAGTTCATAAAACTTCAACTCTGCTACTCATTTCTCACTTTTTTCCCCTGTTCCAGCATGGTTCCTCTCCATGGCTGCAGTCTTTCAGAATAAACCTGCTCCAGCATTGCCTCTCCACAAACCACAGCCTCCTTCACTGCATATCCAGCTGCTGCAGTGTGTGGCCCTCTACAGACCACAGTGTGGATATCTGCTCCGATATGGTCCTTTCCACAGGCTGCAGGAAAATACCTGCTGCCCAGTGGTCTCCTCCAGGGGCCACGGATCTTTGCTCAGCACATGAAGTACCTCTTCCTGCTCTAACCGTAGGGCTGTTTCTTACACTTTTTTACTCACTCCTCTCTCTCCCACTGTTGCACAGTGATTTTTCCCTTTCTTAACTGTTTACCTCAAGGCACCATCACAGTGGCTAAGGGGCTCAGCTGTGCCCTGCAGTGGGTCCACTAGAGCCATCTGGAACTCTGTGTCCAATGCACGGCAGTCCTAGCCTCTCCTCACAGAGGCTGGCCTGCAGTCCCCACCCTTGCCACATACACCTAATACAATTATAGAAGTGCATAAAGATATTTTTTTTCTTTACAAATTAATGCTTGAACTTCTAAACAAAAAAATTAAGTTACTAAATAAAGTAATTGCTTAAATTTTGCAAGGCTGTTTTTTTTGGGGGGTTTTTTAATATCATTAACACTCCAAGATCTTACTTCTAGGATATAACAACTTAGAGATAGCATATTTCATTGTTTACCATACATTTTATTCAAAATATGCCAAAAACCCAAGAGATGTAGCAATTTCTAACTCACTTAATTTGCAAGGCTTTTTTTTTTTTATCTCCTGAAACAAAAGCCAAGTTGATCCACAAACCTGGGGAATATAGGGTAGAAAAAAATTCACAACTCTGGTTTCCCCTTTTGAATTCCAAAATCCAGACAAAACCTAGTAGAAATATTAGACAGATATCTTGTCTTTCCTTGCTGTTATTCTTAAGCAAGGAAAAAATATCCACTTTTTAGTTACATCAGCTAGCTGTATTTTTTACAGAATATAAGAAAGCATTGTAAACAAGTAAAGGAGACCACTATGTCATGGTTTGAAGCTGGCCCAATGCATGGCACACACAAAAGTCACTTTTCACAGGGGAGGGGGGGTTCCGAGCGCAGGGGAGCCAGCCTGAGACACGGTACAAACACTGATACGATTTGAGCATCGTGCTTCCTTTATTGTTTACTTACACGAACTTACATCTACTTTACAAAGATTCACACCCTATTCCCACGGGACAGCCTCTAAGCAGTGGGGGAGCTGACCAGTGTATAACTTTTCCCAAGGCTGTTCAAGGCTGCCTGCTGCCAGGTGTCTTTCAAGCCTGTCTGCAGCCTGAGGCCCCTTCAGGGGTGCTTCTGCAGCAACCCTGGGTTGCCCAGACTGCCCAGACTGTCCTGGAGTATCATATGCCCCTGTTCCACAAGGAATCCCTCTACATATCCCCTGTTTTCTTTTTGGGCAACCCAGGCCTGGTCGATGATCTTTTGCAGCCCCGCTTTAAGGCAAGAAAAAATGCACCCAAATACTATTAAGCCTAATATAACTACAAATAGCAATCGGCAGCCTTCTACTACCAAGGTACGCAGCCATCCGGTGATACCCAGACCCTTAAGCCAATCTCCAATAGGGTCGTCTGTCTCCCAAAGGTTGTGCAGGCCCCTCTGGAGGTCAGAGAGGTGCTTGTGAATTGAGACAGAGTGGTCAGAAAGATTCATACAGCACATACCCTGGAACTCTTCACAGCCGTGGCCGTGAGCTAGTAGTAGAAAATCAATGGCTGTCCTATTTTGTAATACTGCATGCCTAACACTAGTAACATCTGCACTTATCTCATCAAGCATCTGCGAAGTTATGTTTAGCTCATCCCTCGCCCAGCAAGCAAGTTTATGTAAAATTGCGTGAGCCCTGGCTGCTGAAGCACCAGGTAAAAACATAGATGCTAGCCAAATTATACCACGACTCCAAAAGACGGGCTCTTCATTCCTTTCACATTTGAACTCATGGATTGAACGCCGCACCCTGGTTTTAGTGCGGTGGGTGATATTTAAGAGTTGATGCAGGCTTGGATGGAACAGGGTGAGTTTCCCTAAGTAGCACGGTCCCCCATGTGGGATGGCAGGAATCCCATTCCATGCGCAGTCCCCGCATATTAAAAACGTGCCACTGGGGAGGCGTTTCAGGGCTTGATCCATGAGGTTGATTCGGTGGTAAATTGCTTTGGACTCGTAGTTTCTCAGAAACCAGACTGCAAGAGGGTCAACAGTGGCCCAAAGGCGCTTATTAACATTTAATTGACTGGTAGTGGGCGGCTCGAATGTCATGTAACCATCCCCAGTTTGGTTTGTGGAACCCAGTAGATCTAACTCTTCTGGTGTTCCCATGGTGACATTGATGCTTTTCAAGAATGCACCTTGCCAGCAGGCACGCTGCTGCGCAGGCTTGAGTCCGATCAGCCCTGAACAATTGCCATTGCCTGTGGCGTTCCCTATCAGGGAGCTGTTCTCTAGCATCCCTCGGAAGTCTTGCGGGTTAAAATATGGGACCCCGATTAAACAGGTGTGAAATGGGTCCCCTGGCGTGGCCAGGCTCAGACACATGGAGTCTTGCCCCGTTAATTCAGCTAGGGTGACCCACATGTTTTGTCTCTTTTGAATTACTGTCGACATTGCGTGGGACCCGGTTAGGATGCTTACGTGAAGCAAACCTCTCAATGTTTGCAGACCCAGCACTGCTTTGTTGCTTCCCAGCGCTCAGGGGCCACTGCATGCTGCCACGGGACACGAACCTGTGTGCCACTCCCTCACCCTAACACTGCCACACTCCGTACTGCCTTCACTCGATCTAAATGGGCGGACAGCCGATCGAAGATGTCTGCCAATGCCCTTAACTCAAGACAGTCAAAACAGTTCCCCACTCTATCTCTGTGTCTGGTGCTATACCCAAGAATTTACGCAACTCCCCTTCTTGATTCCGCCTTCAGAGAGGGCTCCCCAACACCCACCACAAGTCACTAGCAACTACCCAGGGCAGCTGTTAGATTCGCCCCAGGGTCTCGCTATTTCCCCTGCTACGGAGAGTGGTGGACCTGGCAAGTTCTCAGCCCCTTCACTCAGCCGCGTCTGCAGCCTCTCCCAAGGCTTCTCGGGACAGAGGTCCCAGAGTTCCAGCTGTTGTAATAGCGGCATCACTTTCCTCAGGAGCCGATGCTGACTGTGCCTTCTCGCTTCGGGGTCCTGTATGCGTAACACGGCACCACCTGCTGGGCACCCCTCTGGTCAGTGCTGCAGCGATGACTTGTCCCTGTTGTTGCAGGACATTCTGCAGCGTTACGGTAAAGGCAGCTGTTTGAGATGACTGCTCCGTACGGGTAGCACGCACGAGCATCTCGTCTACTCCTGTTCCCTGGGGCAGTGTGGCAAGAATTGTCTTAGTTTGCCTATTAGCATTTTCAAAGGCAAGGCTCCGGAACATTTGCTCTTGGAGCTCTTCAGAGAGCTCAGTTGTGTCCTTCAAGGCTGCTGACAGACGGTCGATGAACTGACCATATGGCTCTGACAGCCCCTGTCGGACTGCTGCATACGGGGGAGACTTCTTCTTTTCAGGTACTGACAACAAGGCTTTGTGGGCAAGAGTCTGTGACAACTGATGAATAACTATGGGCATGGTCAGCTGTGTTACTGTCGCCCCATAAGCCCCGCTCCCAGTTAGCATGTCAGCTTGGAGTGCATACAGTGGGTCTTGTGTGTCACTTTGATGTTTGCTAGCTTCTTCTTGTGCTAGCCGCTTCCACGTTCGCTCCCAGAGCAGGAACTGTGAAGGGGTCAACAACAACTGTGCGATGCTGATGCAATCATTAGGACACAGGGCATCTGCTGTAAAGATAAACTGCAGAATGTTCCATGTAGCTTCGGACCGCAAGCCATGCGTGGTGACTGTTTGCTTAGCTTGCTGCAAGAGCTTCCAATCATGGGGTTCCCACTTTGCAGTGTCCCCTTGTATCTGTACAGAACAGGCAAGGGCATCCATGGCATTCCAGTCACCTTTAATGATTGCATCACGGATAACTCCATTCCATCTCCTTCGCAATGGATCAGTCCTCCCCGTCAGGGCTGATGGAGGTGATGGCTGCACCTCCCCTCGCGGGAAGGGAGGGGCCGTAGGCACTGTGCCCGGTTCTCCCGACGGGAACGTAGGAGTTCTGGTGGCTATCTTGACCGGTGGGGCCACAGGACGCCACGGTGCTGATGGTGTGGTTTCGCAAGCCTTAGATTCCAGCGCGTCCTGACGTGTAGACAATTCAGCAAGCTTCTTGATTACTTCATGCATCATCTCTCAGTGCTTCTCCTCCTCTTGGGGCTGACCCCTGGCTGACGCTGTCTCTGCGGGTGACAAAGCCGTAGAGGCTGCTTCGCCGTCAGACGATGATCCGCTGTCCGGCAGAGGGGGGTGGCGTGCCGCCACTTTCGGCCGGGCACTAGGACCGCTCATTTCTCCTCTGCTCGCCTGCGCCCCACCCCTCCGGGTCAGGAGCCTGCGCTTCCAACTTTGCAGCCATTTCTCCCTCAGACGTCGGAGGGGTAACTTTCTTCCCCGCCGAGTCCAGCAACTCCCACAGGGAACGCACGGGTGCTGCTGTTCCCTTAATCGGTCTGCCTGCGGTCAGCCCGAAGAATCGCGCAACCCTGGACTCCGCCCTGGTCTCCGGCCGCCACTCTGCAAGACCCCCGTCACCTTCCTTCCTGGAGCTGCTACCCCCTAAAGCCTCCATGGCCGCCGCGGCCACTGTCCTCTCTGCTTTCATCTCTGTGAAAGTGCCAGTTACTGCTCTCCAAGTTAATCTGAGAGCTTTAGCTTCTTTCCCTTCTTTTCCACCCTCAATCATAGACAGCCACAGTTTGTTCCCAACTTCCCACCACGCTTCGGTCGAAAACAAAAGCGAAGTGTATTTCAAAAATCCATGTTCCCAGGCCCACGTAACGAGGGCATTAGGATCACGATCCTTTACAGTCTCACCTCTCTTAGAGAGGATACTGGCTAGGAGGCGAGGTCCAGCCTCATACTCCATAGCTTCTCACCTGTGGGTGCTCGCTCGGCCGCACAAGCTATGGTCTCTGGCTTCACTCGGCTTTGAGACCACCCACTCCGGCTCCCCAGGCTCCACCACCGATACGATGATTCGGAGTCTTACCGCATTCAAGCAAAAAAATCACTCGGGTCCCTGCTCCAGGCGCCAGATTTAGCGGGGGGGGGGGGGGGGGGGGGGAACGGGTCCGAGCGCAGGGGAGCCAGCTGAAGTCACGATACAAACACTGATACGATTTGAGCATCGTGCTTCCTTTATTGTTTACTTACACGCACTTATATCTACTTTACAAAGATTCACACCCTATTCCCACAGGACAGCCTCTAAGCAGCAGGGGAGCCGACCAGTGTATAACTTTTCCCAAGGCTGTTCAAGGCTGCCTGCTGCCAGGTGTCTTTCTGGCCTATCTGCAGCCTGAGGCCCCTTCAGGGGTTCTTATCTAGCAACCCTGGGGTGCCCAGACTGTCCTGGAGTATCATATGCCCCTGTTCCACAAGGAATCCCTCTACAGTCACTCGCTTACCCTCCCCTGCCACAGCTGGGCAGAGGAGGGAAAGAAAAAGTTAATGAAGGGTTCATGTGTTGAGATAAGGACCAGGAGAAAAACACTTCAAGGGCAAAACAGGCTCAACTTAGAGGTACAAAGTGAATTTATTACTAACAGAATCAGAGGAGCATAATGAGAAGTAAAATAAATCCTTAAAACACCTTTTCTTCCCCCAGCCCCTCCCTCCTTCCCACCAACAGCGCAGGGAGAAAGGGCATGGGGGTTTGTGGTCAGTTCATCACCGAGATTCTCTCTTCTGCTGCTCCAGGAGAGGAGTCTTCCCCTGTGAGGCCGTGGGGTCCTGCCCACGGGAGACAGTTCTCCATGAACTTCTCCAGTGTGGTTCCAATCCCATAAGCAGCAGTCCTCCCAAAACTGCTGCGCCGTGGCTCTCTCTTTCCACGGGGTGCAGTCCTCCAAGGACAGGCTGCTCCAGCCTGGAAGCAAGGGCCCTCTCTCTCCACCAGGTCTTCCACCAGATCACAGCCTCCTCCAGGCATCCACCCACTCCCGCGTGAGAACCTCCCCCATGGGCTGCGGGTGGATCTCTGCATCCCCCGTGGATCCCCGTGGGCTGCAGGGGGACAGTTGCTTCACCATGGTCTTCACCACGGCCTGCAGAGCAATCTCAGCTCCGACGCCTGGAGCACCTCCTCCCCCTCCTTCTTCACTGACCTTGGTGTCTCCATGTTGTTTTCCCTCACATGTTCTCACCTCCTCCTCTTCTCTGACTAGAAGAAAAACTGTGCCTACTTCGTTTTGATTTTCTTCTTAAATATGTAATCACAGAGGCATTACCAACCTCTCTAATTGGCCCAGCATTGGCCAGCAGCATGTCCATCTTCAGAGCCATCAGGGATTGGCTCTGCCAGACATGGTGGAAGCTTCCAGCAGCTTCTCACAGAAGCCAGCTCTGTGGCCCCCCTGCTACCTAAAACCAGGCGGTGCTAAACCAACACATCTACTAAAACAATGATGATCCTTTTAAGTGGCAAAACATGGGACATCTAATCATTCTATTATTTTTTCATTACTATGTAAAAAAACTTTTTCATAATGGCAGATTTACATGTACAGAAGAATCTTATCAACAAAATAGACTTAAAAATATAAAAGCCTGTTAAGTGTGCTTACATTCTTTGCTACTACCCAAATATTTAACTTCAGATCTTGTTAGGATCTTTGCCTTTCAAAATGTACGGAACGCTGCTTTTTCTTTTAAACAATAATTGTTATCTTGTCTTTTCAAACCTTAATTGAAATGAGACCCACTGCACCCATAAAAGCAGAAGCACACTAAGCAGAACTTAATATTAGCTTGCTAGCACACTAGGCAAACTTTAACTTGGTCTAATCCATTACAAAGAAACCCTTTCATCTGAATATCACCTTAAATCTGGAAGATGCATATATTGTATGTTACTTTTGCAGTTAAACCACATTTTAAACTTGAAACCCACAGTTCTCAGGAATGAACCTGGTTAATCTGCACACATGGCAGAGATGTTCAGAGGCAGGAGTGATCATATAAAAAAGAAAAATTTAGTAATTTTTGTGTGGAATCAACTATCCTATAGTTTACCAATACCCAATTTGTTAATGAATACTTTATCCAGTTATTTTCCTGTTAGTAATGTGGAATTCCTATATAGTATCAAGTCACATTGTATCGATTTATAGGCAAACACACCTGTGATGCACACTATTCCCAACTGCCCACTGAAAAATCAATGACTTGCAATAGCAAAATCTAGAATATAACAAATGTGCAGTTGAAATATCAGCTAAACTTGAATCAATAACATGGAATGGCACTGTGTTATCAGAAGAAATGAGGTCAGGACTGAAGTAGTTATAAAACAGCATTTGCACACAGGCAGTGCTTTAAGCGTTGACTGTTAATACCCTATGTAAAAGCTCCATGGCTTAGTGAAGGGCTGTTACCAGATTTAAATACACACTACAAGAAATGAGGATATAACCAATGGGCCTGTCCTGTTTGAACACAGTCTGAAGAGCCCTAAGCTTTATTAAAGGCATAACTTTTGTTTAGTGATAACTATCAGTTAACAACTCCAGGACTGACTTGAGCAACCTGGTCTAGTGGAAGGTGTCCCTGCCCTTTGCAGGGGGGTTGGAACTTGATGATCTTTAAGGTCCCTTCCTACTTAAACCATTTTATGAGATGAAATACTGAAAATAGAAGCATGCATGTTGTCACCTTGGTGGGAATTAAACCAGAGAACTGAGTCCCCTGCAGAAAAATGCAAGCGATGCTTCTCAGGTATCCATTAGGAGCAAAATATTTGCAATATCTACAAGCAGCATATATTAGCCATAGAAGGGGAAAAAAAAAATCAGAATTATACCACCTGGAGAAATATCAGCTAAGAATTGATGTGAAATTGCCAGTTAAACTCATTAGGAATCCCATCACATACAGGAAGAAGTTAGAATTATTAATCAGGCAGGAAGCAAGATAACTTTAGAGAATGCAGAAGCTCCATGTATCACTTATTTTAGTTTTAATAGGACAAATACAAGAACAGGAGTCCCATAGACTGCTGCACCCCCAAAATCACTATTTGTATATCAATTAGTTGTCTTTGTTGTATCTCATACCGTGTACTGCAGTATGCCATGAAAGATCCAAAAGCTGTACATACACCAACAATCCAATATGGATTTCACAAGAAAACCACAAGGCAACACTCAGGATATTCTACCATAGGAGCAAAGCCATGCTTTGTAGTTTTATGCTGAGCTGTCAGAAAGAGTACAGCACTCTGGACTCAGACTCACAGTAATGGGAATGGAAAGTTCCCATTCTATGAAAGCAGGGGAGCTGCAGCTAGAACAGAGGCTTGTTGTACACAGCAGCATACTAAACAGACGAAGATTAGCTTGCTTTGAATCCAAACATAAGCAACTTGATACAGTACAACTGTATAAGCATTTCTATAAATGCAGTGCTACCATTACTGTCCTCATCCTGTTTATGTCACATCCTCCCATCAGGTCTCCTTGACCTCAGCAACTAGGACCATCAAGAACATTATCAAGCTAGCTATATGGCATTTGCTCCATGGTACTGCATATTGCAGCTAATTTAGGATAAAAGTGTTAAAGACTGACTGCTTTGAATATGTAATGATAATGGCTAGTGTGTAAGAACTAATGTATAATGATAATTAATAACATGTAAGAGCTAATTATAAGCACAAGGTATACTGCTAACAAATGTCAGCCTAAAAGCTTTCATCAAAGTTTAAAATTGACCTGATGTCAGTCTATATATGCATACATATTTAATTGTGAAACAACTTTTCTCCTGCAATTTAAACTTTTAAGACTTTATTAGACTCTAGTCACAATGCAATCTGGGTTCTTAAGCATCTGGAGACATGGGGTAGCAAGTTCTATTTAACTGGTCCTCTTAACTGGGGAATAGTAGACTTTAACTGAGTGGAAAGACATTGCAAACAGACTAAGTAGCTGAAGTATGCTAGAAGATTAGATCGAAACCACATTGATTAGAATTCAGGAGGAACATGGCAAAAGCAGCAACTGAAGTTCATGTCTAAAGGAGGAGCTGAGGTCACTAGGTCTGTTCAGCCTGGAAGAGACTGATGGGAGACCTCATCACAGTCTACAACTTCCTTGCGAGGGGAGGAGGAGGGGCAGACATGGATCTCCTCTCTGGTGACCAGTAACAGGACCCGAGGGAATGGCGTGAAGCTGTGTCAGGGGAGGTTGAGGTTGGATATTAGAAAAAGGTTCTTCACCCAAAGGGCGGTTGGGTGCTGGAACAGGCTCCCCAGGCAAGTGGTCACAGCACCAAGCCTGAAAGAGTTCAAGAAGCATTTGGAAAACACTCTCAGGCACATGGTGTGACTCTTGGGATGTCCCGTGCAGGGCCAGGAGTTGGACTCAATGATCCTTGTGGGTCCCTTCCAACTCAGAATATTCTATGATTATATGATATGATTATATTCAAGTACTAAAGCTGAATACTTTAGCAATATTACATAATGAAATTTTTTTTTTATTTAATACTTTCATAAATTACTGATTTTTTCACCTGACATCCTGTTCATATTATGACAAAGAAGTCCATAATGGTTAACAGTCTCATTTAAGCTGATCTGAATGTGTACTTTTCCACTTCTGACTTAATTTCTTCAATACATACTAAGAAATCTTCCAATTCTCCACCCAGCAAAATATTTGCATTTTGCTTGCCAAGGATATTAGTACTTCATATAGTATTTTGATAAATACAGGACAACATTCTGACATTTTCACTCTGAGTTATCTGAACCAGCACTGGCTGGATTGATGGTCAGACTGTAATATTCATATACAAATTTGTACAGAGTATGTGAATGCTACAAATTATTCTCCAGGAGAATCCCATGTTCCAAACAATTTCTGCCTGTCTCACCAACAGCAGCCCCATCTCATCCCCTAGGCAGCAACTCTTTCTCTCCCTCACTCTTCTATTGCTCTTTGGCATTTTCCTCTCCAGAATACAATCACCTCAGGCCTTTCACATATGAATAAGCATTCCTGACCACATGTGCCTCTATAATGTATTTGGATGGACTGTCTACCATCTCCATTCAGATTTCTCTCCCATTTAACCAAGATTTTCCACCAATCTGGATGTAACTACTAAATTACTTAAAGCTCACACTAAAGCCTAAAAGTATAATTGCCTTGTGTCCTAAATAAACCCCTATCTAGTTAGGGCTTGTAATCTATATATTTGTTTACTCAAGTCATCTTTTTAGCGGCAATTAAGGCTGAGAAAGTACTTCATCAAGTTACAGAAATTAAATTATTTCATGAAGTGGTCTCATACTAAAACATAGTTTTCCAACCTCAGACAATTGGAAACAATACGTCCCCATGCAATTAGCAATTATTACAAATTTATTGCTATGGTACTTCTGCCCAGGCCATGGATTTACAGCTTAGCTTTTTTAAAAAAACCTTTCACCCAACTGCAGCAGTAATTTAGTGTGTCCAAGCTAGACTAATACAACAAAACTTGAATCTGTGCATATATCAACTTTTTAATAATACCCATAATTCCTTCTCATCCCTTGACCACAGCAGAACTTTCAATTTGAGTTCAAGCTTCCCCTCTGTTATAAACTGGTTAAACACCTTCGAGGCTTTTAGCCAGATAGTGTAAAACACAACACAGCATAATATATTGACTTTCACTATCTTCATTCATAACTTAATTCACATGGCTACTTCTTGACAGTTCATTACTTAATGTAATCCAGTGAGCATACAATATTCATCCTTGTCAGAGACTGGAAAATATTGATGTCTTGAGACATTTTGGAATGTATGTGTGTGTGTGATGGAACGGGCAGGTCAGGCCTTGCTTTGGTTGATGCCATGAAGATTTTTTGCCTTTTCGTTTATACCCCTGTATACCTTTTTATAACTTCTGTATTCTTAGTGCTTTTTGCCTACATTGTTGGACTTGTTTGTCAAGCTAAGAGACTAAACATTTTAGAAGCTTCGTAGCTAGGGATCAGTGTGCCCCAGACCCCAAGGTCCTCTCCAGAACACATTCTGTAAACCAAGATAGAACCATCCAGGGGAAGGTTCCTTGGGGAGGGGGGCTCACTTGAGCCTCTCATCGGGGAATCTTTCCTAGATATGCTAATTAGTAAAACCTATAATGTTATACCAGATCTTTTGGGTGGGCATTTTTGGGTGGGGTGCATTTTGTTGCATTTGACCTGGACGTGTGCACCTAAGGATCCTTGAAATAAATACCAAGGTAAAATCCCTTTTTCCCTTCTAACCATGTATGACTCTTGATTTTAAGACCAGGAAAAGGCATCAGTTGCTGGCGACCACAAAGGGACCCTAAAGACCTTGAAACTCGCAGTCCTGGGTTGGAACACATCTTGCTTTGCCCCTCTCTTTGCCGGCAAATTACAGAGGGGCCGGAGCCACAGTCCAAGACGGTGACCAGGACTTTAGGACCCAGCACGGAAAGGCAGAAGCACAGAAAGAGGTGAGTGAAAAGGGGATTGATATTACCGAGATTGTGCTGGCACTAGGGAAGGAGATCTCCGAGGGGGTTGAAAAGGTTGGGGGCAGAGAAGCCCACGAAAGGGGAAAGCTTAAAACTTTCCCCTGCAAACTGTGGAAAGGAGGGGACGCCCTCCACGGAGTCCACAAGAGCCCAGAGGCTGCACCCTAGGCAGCAGCAGGAGTGGCTCAGAGGTTGATTGGTTGGTTGGTTGGTTGGGATGTCGGGAGGCTATGGGTTCGAATCCTGTTGAGACCAGATTTTTGCGCACACGCATTTACTGTTTGCTAAAACTAGTTGCTTTTTAGTATTTTAAAGTGCTGTTTTGAAGTGTTTGTATAGTAAGCTAGATAAACTGCCTGGGAAGTCGGATTGCAGGCTGAATTCCGGAGTTAAAAACTTCCCTCTGGCAGAGTTTTTCTGTCTGTGAGCAAACATGGGTGGTGTTTTTTCAGATGAAAATGAAAAAATCCCTCCTAACAGCCCATTAGAGTTGATAATAAAACACTGGAAATGGCTGACAGGGCGAAAAACTACTTTGGACACCGGAGAATTGATCGGACTGTACACATGGGTTTGGCCAACTTTAAAATTAAGTCAAGGAAATTGGCCTCGCTATGGGAGTTTGGAAAGTAACATCATTACTGACCTGATGGTAGAACTGAGATCATTACGTAGGTTTGATGAACTAAGATATGCAGAACTTCTTACTATGTATCTGAACAGGGAAGAAGCATATATAGTAGACAAAAGTAATATGGAAGTGACTTTGAGGAAGAGAAAGGGAAAGAAAAAGCCGCAGCAAGCTGACTCGCATACTAATATGGACAGAGAAATCGATATGACAGATCTAGATATGGAAACCCCAGCTTTGTGCAATGGGGGAGGGTCTCCCCCCCCATTCAACCGCTGGGGCAGCCCGCACAGGTGGGGGTGGGGGTCAGAGGAATGGGGCAGCTGGTGGGAGTGGGGGCGGGGGGTGAGGGAGCGGCGGCTCCACCGCCACTACCGCCTCTGCCGGCGGGGCAGCCCGCACAGGTGGGGGGGGGGGGGAGGGGTGGCTCCGCCGCCGCCACCGCCTCCGCTGTCTCTGCCGCTGTCCGAGCGGGGGCACGGGAGGGAGCAAGCAGCCAGCTCCAAGCCAGAGGAGCAGTGCGGAGCCTCCCCCCCCCCCCAAGCCTCGTCAGGGGCGGAGGGCAGGCACAGAGGTGGGAGAGATGCAGGTATGCCACCAGCCCCTGACTGCCCCAGAGGCAGAGATGGGGAAGGGGGAGGGGAAGGGGCAGGCTGGCCACCTTTCCCCGAGTACCCCGAACACAGAAGTGAAGGCAGAGATGGACACGGGCAATTGCGGCGGCATTCCCCGGTACGGAGAACCGCAAGTTTCCAAGCCAGAGACAGGAGGAGCCGCTCGCTCTCCCCACCCTGCGGCGCGGCCAATGTTAAAGCTGAGGGCAGACAGGATGGCCCCGACCCAGGCGCCTCTTTCAGAGCTAGGGATGGGAGAAGCTGCTTGCAGCCCCTGCCTCCCTACCCCTCCACTGCACCAAAGAGCGAGACAGTCCCTGATCAACATTCGGCTGGAACAATCTTTAAAACCAATAAAGCAATTTCAATCAAAAGTGAATGGGATGATTCTGATACAGATGGTTCTCACGGGGAGGGTGGTAGAAGAAGGGGCAGGATAGCACGAGAAGCTATGAGAGCAGTCAGTCCTGTCGCTAAACACACAAGGTCCAAAGCAGGTAAAGGGGGAAGGAAGAACTTGCATTAGAAGCACCTCTGAGACAGGCTGTGGGAAATCAAGGAGTGATTTATATAACGACACCATTTTCCCTCGGAGAATTACAGCAGTGGAAAAACTCAATTGGGAAGTACAGGGACAACCCGGAGAGAGTAGCTATGCATGTAGAAATGGCCATAAAATCCCAAAACCCAGATTGGGGTGATCTAAATGTTATGCTAGATGAATTATTGGATAAAACAGAGAGAGAAATGGTTAACAAAGCTGCTATATCTGCTATAGAAACTCAAATTGCAACTGGGAGTCTCCAAGGGTCAGTTAATGATATCTATCCCCGAGCAAACCCTGGCTGGGATCCCAATGTCCCAGAACAGATGGAAAAGCGGAAGCGATACCAAAAATGGGGGGTTGTTGGGTTAAAATGTGCCGTTCCTAAAGCAGTGAATTGGGCTAGGTTATATGAGATCAAACAAAATCCAAATGAGACCCCCACAGAGTTTCTAAATAGGCTTAAAGAGGCTGCACAAAAATACACTACCTTAGACCCTGACTCACCTGAGCAGCAGATCCACCTGGCCTGTTTATAGGTCAATCTGCTAATGACATAAAGAAAAAGCTGCAAAAGATAGATGGGCCAGCGGACATAAGTAAATTATTGAATGTGGCCTGGAAGGTATACCAGAACAGAGACTTAGCAGATAAAGATAAACATAATAAACCCCACCTCAAGAAGAAGTATGATAAGGGAAAGTCATCTGACACATCAAAAAGGGGTCCCCCTTTTCCCCTAGCTGAGGATCAATGCACAATTTGCAAAAAGTGGGGGCACTGGAAAAATGAGTATCCATCGCGAGCAGAAAAGAAGCCCCCAGTTTCAGAACTAACTGTAAATACAGACTGACGGGGACTGAAGGTAACTACCCCAGCAGAGCCTTCGGTTGTAGCTAAGTTGGGGAACGATGATGTTGAATTTCTGGTTGATACAGGGGCAACATATTCTGTGTTAAACACTTTAAAAGGTAAACTGAGTCAAGACACTGTGGATGTGATCGGAGCTACAGGGGTAAGTGAAACAAGGCCTTTTCTCCAACCTTTAACATTTAAATTGGGAAAACACTGGGTCACTCACCAGTTCCTGTATATGCCAAATTCCCCAATGCCATTATTGGGCAGAGATTTATTGGAAAAATTGGAAGCAGAAATTAAGTTTTCCAAGGAGGGGGGAGTGAAAGTTATAAGCCCAGAATCTAAAATTATCGAAGCAGCTGCTATACTTGTACAGGAATGCCATGGAAAAATTCCCAAAGAAGTTGAAGAGGCTGTCATTCAAATAGTGTGGGCCAATGATTCTCCTGGGAGATCCAAAAAAGCTGAACCTGTGAGTATCACACTCAAAGCAGGGGCTACACCAGTAAGGCAAAGACAATATCCTCTGAAATTAGAAGCTCGCAAGGGATTAGTACCTGTGATTGAAAAGTGTTGGGGTTTTAGTTTAGTCTGTTTTTTTCTCTGTTAAAGGAATTTTCTCCCATATGCATGTTGCTAGGGGACAAATAGCTGTACTTAAGAAAGACAAAAGGGGAGTGGGGCGGACCTGGCTACTCCTTTGTCTACACCTGGGTGTGAGTTCAGTTCGCTCTGAGCGTCCGGAGAGAGAAACTGCAGAGAAAGGAGCTGCTGCTTCTTTCTTTTTGGCCGTTCTTTCTTCCTGCTGGAAACAACGCCGGGACCCCAAAAGCCGCTTTCCCTGCCCTGCTGGAGACCGAGCTGTGGCTGCCCTGCTCCGCTGCTGCTTCGAGCTTTCGCTACGCTGTAGCCCTGCTCGCCCTGCCTGCCTGGGCCTCCGTGGGTTTTTCCCATCTGGATACATCTCGTCTGCCACCCGGGATTTGCGTTTGTCCCTGCCGTTCCAGCCTGCTGTTCCTGAGAGCCCGGGATCAACTGCCCAGCGGTTTGTGAAGCCTTTGTTCCATCCCTTCCCGGGATCCCGGGGCACCAGTGCCGCGGGTTTCCCGAGCTCGCTCCGGAGCGCCCCCTGCAGCCGCGGGGGAACCATCGCACCTGCCCTGCTCACCGGGAGCCGCCAGCGCCCCTGCCGGCTGCGAGCGGAACTGCACCCGAGGGGAAATAGCCTGACAGCCGAGAAGGCTGGCACTGGGTTTGTGATTGCTGTTACTGCCATAGTTGTTGTTGTTTTGTTTGACTGGTTATATACATATATATATATAGTAAAGAACTGTTATTCCTATTTCCCACATCTTCGCCTAAAGGCTCTTGATTTCAAAATATAATAACTTGGAGGGAAAAGGGGTTATATCTGCCACTTCAAGGGGGGCCTCTGCCTTCCTTAGCAGACACCTGTCTTTCAAAACCGAGACAAAAAGTTTCTCAAATTTGGGTTGTTAGTAGAATGTGAATCCAGGTACAACACACCAATCTTGCCAGTAAAGAAAGCTGATGGTAAAAGCTACAGGTTGGTACAGGATTTGAGGAAAATCAACAAGATAACAGAGGACATATACCCAGTGGAAGCGAATCCTTACACACTTTTGACAACACTAACAAATGAATTAGGGTGGTTCACTGTTTTAGATCTCATGGATGCCTTTTTCTGCATTCCTGTGCATAAGAATAGCCAAGAACTCTTTGCTTTTGAGTGGGAGAATCCTGAAACAGGGAGAAAGACCCAGCTCACCTGGACAGTTTTACCACAAGGATTCAAAAACAGCCTGACCATATTCGGAAACCAGCTGGCAAAGGAGCTTGAGGACTGGAGGAAACAAGAACCAGGAGGAGCGGTTCTCCAGTATGTTGATGACATCTTGATAGCAGCCAAGATGAGAGACGACTGCATGAAGCTCACTGTAAGTCTGTTGAACTTTTTAGGCCAAAGTGGGTATCGGGTCTCGAAAGAGAAGGCACAGGTTGCCAGGGAAACAGTAGTATACCCGGGCCTGGAAATTTTCCGTGGACATCACCAACTCAGCAGAGAGCAGAAGGAAGCCATCTGTCGACTTCCAGAGCCCCATACTGTAAGGGAGATGCAGGCCTTCCTGGGAATGGTAGGTTGGTGTCGCCTATGGATATCAAACTATGGTATATTGGTAAGACCTTTATTTGAGGTCCTTAAAGCAGCTGAAAAAGGGACAATCATGTGGACAGAGAATTCCAGGGCTGCATTTAAACAGCTGAAACATTCCTTGATGTCAGCCCCAGCTCTGGGACTGCCGGACTTGACTAAACCTTTTGAACTCTTTACACATGAGCGACTGAATGTTGCTCTGGGGGTACTGGCACAGCACCTTGGAGACCAGCGAAGAGCTGTGGCCTATTTCTCAAAACAACTAGACAATGTAGCCTAGGGTTGGCCAGGATGCTTGAAAGCTGTGGCAGCCACAGTCCTTCTGATAAAGGAGGCCTGTAAATTCACCGTTGAGCAGCACATTGTCATGTATGTACCCCATGCAGTGATAAATGTGCTGGAGCAAAAGGGGGGACACTGGCTCTCCCCTAGCAGGATGCTCAAATACCAATCTGTGTTGTTAGAACAGGATGATGTTACTCTAAAGACAACTTCTGTGATAAACCCTGCGATGTTTTTATCATCCACATTACTTGACAGTGTGCCTGAGCATGATTGTTTGCAGACAATAGAGGAAACTTATTCCAGCAGACCAGACCTGACAAGGCAAGGCAGTGAAATGCTCCACTCCCCAGGCATAGAACCAGCATCCCAGCCCCACAGTGTCTGTCAATCAGGGTACACCAGGGGCAGTGCTACACTCTGCCCTAAACCAGCTCCTGAGTGGCTGAGTGACTGGAAGTCCCACCTGAGAGGAGGGTCCATGGAGGCCCTGGGGTTTCAAAGGCTGACCATGAAGTGACCATGTGTCTGACCCTGCCTCCTCTTGGAATCCACACTGGAACCCAGAAGTTGGTAGCTATATGTGTGTTTTTCTATATCTTTTCTGTCTTTCTCTCTTTCTTCTCCTAATTCTCTTTTCATGGACCATTTTGGGTAATGTAACATTAAACAGTTTAAAGCTTGCTAAATTAAATGGGCTAAGTTAATACTATGATAAGTGTTTTATGTTGAATTGGATGTTGTATTAAATCCTTTGCCAAAGTTCCTTGATTTTCTATATTTTACCAGTAAACTTTTGTGTAATTTTGACCTCTTGAGAATATCTGGTCGGTATTTCTTCTGTGCACTAACCCAGAGTAAAGGAACCTCGGTTTATCCCCTTACATTTAAATGTTCTGGGGTATTACAATCCTTTAGTCCTCTATTCCAGAGAAATCAGCTTCTCAGTTACGGTGGTTAATATAGTCCAACCAGACCCCATGTTTTCCATTCAATTAAAGACTACTGTCACAGGAATCTGTTGATTTCCAAATGCAGCATTCACGTCTCCTAATTTTATGATTTATCATTAGGCTTATCTTCATTGCTGAAAGTACAGTAAGACTACACAGTGAGAGCAGTTTTCCAAATTTATGCTTATAAGTCAATGAAACATGGACATTCTATACTACTAGTAGCATTAATTACACACAGAAAATCATTACATCCCCCATCAGACAAATGGTCATACCTAATCTGAGCACCTAAAAGAAGGCTTCATGAGAATCCAGTCCCCTCCCTCTCCTACAAGGAAACATTAGTCATCAACACAATTTCATACCACTCATACCCTGCTTTCTACTTAAGGAAAATTTCCTGCAATACAGAAGGTTAGGAGATACGTAGTTACTATGCCTGACTCTGGATTAGCAAGATCAAGGAAAACTATACTTACAGTATAGTGAAAGACTGTCAAATATTCAAGATGAGGATCCCAATTACATCAGATCAGTGCTACTGAACATTAAGTCAGTAAGAAACCCAACTTCTCTACCAAAGTAATCGCAAAACACAGTAACAAATAAGTTCCGCTGATAACAAAAATAGCTTTTCATTATCATCTCAACATTTAATCAACTACTGGTATTCTCCTATGCATTTAGATACATGTTACTAAGCTTATATTAATATATTAAGACATTACAAGGACATGAAAATAAAGATTAACTATGTACCACAGGAAGAATAAACAATTATCATAATTCATTTTCTATTATTGAAAACAGGTTTAAAAAAATATTTAATTTGCTACCAAACTATCAAACCAGAAGCATTCATTCTGAAAAAGTAAATTTCTGTATCCTAGAGACACATGACCTAATAGCATTCCTGAACCTCTAATACTTACATAGCAATCACTAACTGCAACTAGAAATAATTAACAGCAGTTTATCAGGTTTCAGATATGCTATTTCAAACTACAAGCAATTAAACTATCAAATACCAGTCACCAAGCATGATTCTGAATGAAAATGAAACAACTAAAATATCAGAATAATTTTGAGAAATACTTTTTATTCTTTCTCAGTGTACTCAAGAAGCTCCAGAACTGGGGGGAAAGGGGGTGAATCAACAATTCAACACCAAGTTACCAGATGCAACAAGTGCCAGATAGAAGAAAAAAAGCTATCTGCAGGAAGTTTGTGTTACACACTTCCTAGTCATAAGACAAGGAGCTCACCAACTTCCCTTCCCAAAGCACAATATACCAAAACATTCCCAAAACAATATCAGCATCACTATATTCTCCACCACCAGAACTGGAATTCAAGCTGCTGAGATGTACTCTACAGCACATTTCCAAACATCCCTTGGCCTACCTCCTTGCCACCACCTTCCTGTCTCTGCCTGGTTGGCATGTTAAGCCTCTTACTAGTGAATAAAACACCTTTTTCAAAGTCCTGAGCAGAGACTGGTACCTCTACAGACTACTAGAAGTACACTTAAATGAGCACTTCTAGATGCTGTTGCCGTGCACCATAAACTCCTGAAAAAGTTAAATCTTGAGCAAGTTTAAAAGTTTAAGCAGCTTTAAAAAGAGCTTTAAAAGAAATTAGCTTATCTATTTTAATTTTCAGATGACTACCATACATATCAGACATCCAAATGTAAAAATCTGGGGTTTTTTCACAATCTTTTTCCCAAAATACATAAAGTTGATGTAATCAATCGGGTCCTTTTTTTCAAAATCCAACTGTGTTTAAAAAAAAAAATCTATTTTTAAGCTGAATATTAGTAAAGGAAACTTAATATTTGTCATCCTCAATTCAGTTTGAAAGCAAAACATTTGGTGGAATAAGAACATAAATACTAAGATTTAACACTACTGCTCTAGGAAGTTATGTGCTACACAGGTCTAGCTTTTCCCCCCACCCCCCCTCCAGTCAAATAACTGGCTATTTAACAGTAACACAGAAAAGCATGCTTTTTGGCAAGCATTAGTCATAATTAATATATTTCATAACTCTGAAAGCTACAAAAATATTTTTCTTCTTCATCTTCTAAGGCAAATAAGCATAATACTGGATCTTTTAACATTAGGCAGAAACAGGACCCTGCTTTAGAGAAGGAAATACATAATACAACATTTTCTTTTACAATTTTTGTACAGAGACATGTTCAGAAAGTACAGTCAAAGAAATACTACCCTCTCTTTCTAGTGCAAAGACTATGATGGATGCTGCTGCCTTTCTGAAGCTGGTCTGGGGTCTTAGGCTGACCCTTGGGAAAACTCCACCTCCTCCACAAGCAAACTGTATCCCTACCCACAGAAACCTCCAAAATAACAGATATGAAAAGCTGTGCATTGCAATCTCAAATAAAACCAGCTTGTTTTCTTATTCGTAACTTCTTTCCCTGGCTCCACAGTGTTGCACTAATATAACTAACTTTAATATTAAACAACCTACAATTTATTTGGCATACCCATATTTACCTTCACCAGACATTAGCCTACAAATATGTAACACCCAAAAACATGTCAATACTGAAATAGCACTTACTGTAATCACAGCCTTGCTCAGACAGATAGAGCCTCTGCAGCCATACTCTGTTTCATCTTCAGACTTGTAATAACTGAGTGTGTTTCTTTTCAGAACTACCCATCGATCCTGCCACCCATGAATATAATTGGTCCACTGTAAAAAAAAAAAAAAAAAAAATCAAAGATCAGCTAATAAAAAAACAACAATAAAAAAGTTTGGCTGATATTTCCCAGGCTTCAGGAAACACACTTCCACATCGAAGTTCCTTCTTTATATTCACCTTAAAATTATAAGCAGGAAATACAATGGGGAAAAAAACCCCAACACACTGGAGTTCTGAAACATTTAAAGAGACCGGTAGGATACACTTCTGTAAGGCCCTAGAAAAATCTCTCAACAAGACTGTTAAAAGGGCTTACAGTTTTTCATATACTCTGAGTTAGATGCAAGGGAGAAATACCAACAAGATATTATCAAGAGTCAAAACAACAAGAAAAACTTTACTGGCAACTTCAGAAAATTAGAGAACTTCGGCAAAAGTTTAGAGCAGCATTCGACATAAAACATTCCACAAAACATTAACTTAGCCCATTCAACTTAGCAAACTCCAAACCCATCTGATTTTAAGTTACTCAAAACTCCAAGAAGAAGGAATTAGAAGACAGAAAAGATATAGAAAAGAACAAATCTAGCTACCACTCCTAGTTCCAGCGGTGTTCAGCTGATAGAAATTCCAAGAGGAAGTAGGGTCAAGACGTGCTCGCCTCATGTTCTGGGTTAAATACCCTTTAGCTTTCCTGGGTCCTTCCGGGTTATCTGGCCCTCTGGGGCTAGACTAGGGCTCCAGGGGTGGGGTGTGGGGCATTGCTTCCGGTGTGCCAGTGATTGGCAGCCACTGCAGGGCTGGAATCCAGGCCCGGGGGGGGGGGGGGGGGTGTACGGGGCAGTGCATTGCCTCACCAAAGGCAAGGCTCGACCTGCCCCTTTCCCCACACACGCACCCAAAATGTTTAGAGCCAGCGATCCTTCCAGTCTCACAACTTCTAATAAGATTCTCTTACCAAATTATTCCTTTTCCTTCAAAGCTTTGCTCTTTACTAAAGGGCAGAACTAAAACAGTAGTGCATACATAGAACTGCAGCCTACTTTTATTGATTTAAAATGTAATTATATACATTAAGTTATTAAAAGTAAATATTTCTTTAGTAGAAAGTTTGGTATGCTACCATTTCATTTTAATTAGCTTGTCTCAAGTATTGCTGAGGCATCAACTAGCAAAAGGTAAACGTCCCTCAAGTATATTCACTGCAACAGGTTTCACCATACTTGGCTATTCACATTCCATTCCACGTTCTCACAGAAAAGGCAACATCAGCTACACTCAGCACAATCATCCAGAAACGTTTTCATGTACATAAGCTACAGAATGTCAGAAGAAGCCATGGCTTCACCTACTACACCAGTAAAATACAGTACTAGGACTTATTAGATTATAAGATTTTACAGATGAGAGCCAATGGCCTTCTTTTCTTCTAGCTCTTCCTCCCATCTCTAGGCTTAGAAACATTTTCAAGACTGAGGGAGTTCACAGAGTCCCTCACAAAAAACAGAGTAACCCTATCACAGCTGTTCTCAGCATCCAGGGTCTACTTATAATTTCAGTACTCTATGATATGTGCCTTCTACACAGGTCTCTGTCTGGCCTTATTGCATAGGAAAGAAATTCAAAACATAGTGCTTTAATTCTAAAGATATTTCAACATTATTCTGAAACTTTCTGTTTAAAAAATTCTGCTTTCAAAACTTAGTGATTCAGTATTCAGCTTTAAAACACTCCTTAAATTTCCCAGTATCATCCAACACATATTTGCAAGTCATTTAACTTTCAGCGATATAAGAGCAAAAAGTGATGTTTATTTTTAAAGGGGGGAAATAAACTTCAATGTCATTTTTCTTCAACTCCTCCCCACCTCCTGTATCTCTCGCTGCAGGGGTATTTTATTGCCCTGTTTTGATAGTCGGACCAAAGATTGTGCCATTCGTGCTGGGACCTGCTTCTAGGAAGTGACCACGAGTTGCGCCTGCCTTTAGGAGCTCCCGGGCAGGGATGTGTGATGTCGCGACTCCAGACCACACCCAGGCCCGACGTCAGCTTCGGCCAGGAGCCTAAGGAGTGGGGGAGACACTTCCCCGCGCGCACTTGGCTGCCCCCTCGTGGGCCTCTTTCCGGAAGCTCACGCCAGGCAGCCAGCGGGTTCGATACGGGGGCAGGGGGCGGCAGGGACTACCAGCCGCCAACCCCTCCCCCAGCCGCGGCTGAAGCCGCACCCGCGGCTCTTCCTCAAGAAACTGCTTCCTCACGCCGCCTCTCGAAGGTTGCGAGGGGTGGGGGAAGGACGGGCAGGCACTGAGCAGATGAGAGTATAAGCACGTGAGCCTCCTCCTCCCCCCCCCCCCCCCCCGGTCCAGCGGGGATGTGGTGGTGCCTCCGGTTGAGGGAGGGGGCGCAGGGGATTTGCGCCGGACGCCAGAGCGGCTGCCTAGCAGGCTCCGCGCCATCAGGTGGTGGCTGCCTCGGCCATGACGGCGCCTCCTACGCCCCCACCAGGCCCCTCCACCAGCGCCGGGGAAGGCAGGAGCTTTAGCCTGATCCTTCGGAACAGCGGGGTGGGGAGGAAACAGGCAGCCGGGACTGACAGCCCTCAGCCAGCTGCAGGATTAGGGTTAGGGCCAGCTACAGGAAAGGGACTATAGTGCGACGCGGAAAACGGAAGCGAGAGGCCGTCAGGCACAGGCTGCGGGGAGGAGGAAAGGCAGCTTACCTTGCTGAGTACCCCACAGAGCTCAACAGGCAGCCCGAGCTCTGTCTCGGGGTCGTCTTCGGAGCCAGAGGAATTCCAACTCTGATTGTCCGACATAGTCGAGCAGGGAAGAGCCGAGCGATCCCCGCCCACAGCAGCCTTAGCCTCCTCCTGCTGAAGGGACGGGAGCAGCGGGCTCTACCTGAGTAGCACCAATCCGCACCCGCAGTACCACCAGCAACCGGCCGGCGCCGAGGCACGCAAGCCTGGGCTTCCTCCTCACTATTGCTCCACGGCCCCTGCTGGCGGCAAGAACCACAGCACAGAGGCGGCGAGGAGACACAAGTACGCGTCTGCCTGCCACGCAATCCACTTAGAGCGTAGCCACCACCACCATCTTACGCAAGGCAAGTGCTGTGTGCCACTATTTATTAGCTCCGCCCCTCGCCTTCCTTCCCAGGTCCTCTAGCCGGGCCGCGCGATGGCTTCTGGGAGTTGTAGTCTTCTTTCTTTCAGCAGTCAGGCTGGCTACAATTGGCTCTTGGAGACGTAGTCCGCTGCAGTGGCTCTCTCCTGTCGCCGGGTGGCTGCCGCCTTGGTGTTCGTCGTTTCTGTGGAGCTAGCGGTAGGTTTCACCTTCGTAACTCGATGAGGTGGTGTGCCGGTTTGGACAAATTTGGAGGAAAATATCCTCTGATAGAAGGCAGGTTACAATCATCCCTCCCCCACCAGGTTTGGGAAAAAAGAGAACTTTTCCTCGGAGGAAAGTGAAAGAGATAAAAACCTATTTATTTAACAAACACACAGGAAAAGGATAATAATGCTAAATGATAAAACCTCTTGCTGTAGGGAGAAACCTGGAAAAATTTCAGAGTCCTTCTGTACGTGTGGTCTCTCTCCTCCTCCTCGGAGCTGGGTCGGTGTGGGCCCACCTCTGGGGCCTTGGTGGAAAATTCTCCTGGTGTGTTCTGATGTTGAAACAGTCCAGAAGAGGAGAAGGGAAAAAAACCAAAGTCCCAGGTGTGAAAAACAAGGTTCACTCTTGGTAAAATTTAAAAAAAGTTTAATAAAAGGGACAATTAGGAGACAATAGCAAAAAGGGTATTACGGCCGGGTGCTTTGGCAGAGAGCCAAAGGCACACCTCTACATCCAAAAGATCATCTTTAAAAGTACATCTCTTATTGCATATTCATCACAATCATGCATGATTCATAAATTCTTTGGACTTTCTGTGTATCATCCCATCAGCCTTATCTTCCTCCTTGGCTCCATTCCGTCTCTGCTCCCTCCATAAATTCTTCTCTCTGGTTTCTGGTTTTCTTCTTCTCTGATAAGATACTCCAGGAATGTGAAGACTTTCTCTGCCTATCTTTTCTAAATTGGCTACATAAAATTAGACATTCTAAATCATGTATTACATTACAGAACCTAGGTAAAGTTTTTCTAACATTATGTAACGTGAAAAGCCAACATCACAATACATTCATAACACAGGAAAACAAAATTCAACTCTCCGTCTCCCTCCGGAGAAAAGGAGCCGAAAGCTGGCTGAAAAGCAAGAAGGGCGCTTCCTATGCTCTTGCTGCAGCAGGACACAGAGGAGTATGTGTATCTGTGTCCTTGAAGAACTGCTTTGAAAAGTTTGCTTAGTTTTTTCCTCTCCCCCCTCTCAGGCTCAGTTTAAAGGCACAGAAAGGCACAAAGTTAATTTCTGGGCATAGAGCAGCGATAGGGGATGCACATCATAAAGTCACCCCAAGACAGGTGGGGAGCTCTGTTTCCTCTGCCGCCGGATGAGGGCAGTGGTGCTGTTTAGGGCGATGTTTGCTTGCTTTTTTTTTTTTTTTTTTTTTGAGGGGGAGAAGGACCCTTTCTTTACTTAGGTAAAGCGTTTCTCTGGCCCTGCTCACTTTCTAGAGTGAAAGAAATAGTATTGCCGTCCCTATGTCAAGCTATCAAGATTTGGGGGGTGTGTGGGAAACCTTACTGGCTGGAGGAACTATGACTCTTAAGACATGACCATAGTTACTAGCTGGGCAGAGCTGCAGAGGTCACACCTCCTTGTGGTCCTGCTGGAATGCCTTCATGGTGATCGAGTTGACCTCTGCCCAGTGAGCCAGTGTTATAGTTGCTTCCTCCCTATCATATGGCTTCACAACAATATCCTGGATGATGTGAAATCCCTGAGATTCAGTATCCCACTTGACAAGGTGCACATGATGTTCAAGTTGAGAAAGGAATTGTCAGGAAAATCCACAAACGCCAGAGGTTTATGTCCAAAATGGAGACAAAGGAGTCCTGCAACTCTATTCGAATAAAGGGAGACAGTCCACCAGGGCACATCCCTGCAGGTGTTCTCTCTGGAGGTTTCAGAGGGCACAGCCTCCCTTTATCCTAAACTCCCAGCCGCATGTTGCCCTCTTCCTTTCCCCATTGGCTGAGGTACTAGGAAAGTACAGCCTTCCCGAACTGCGTACCATATAACCCCCCGAACCTGTAATTTTACCCCAAAGTTCAGAAGTTCAGGCTTGTGCAGACCCTTGTCTATTTCAGGAGCCAAGCTGTCTGGGCCCAGTAACGAACCTGCTGCTCAAAGTCAGTAGAGGCATTAAGACCCATTTCAAAGATGTTAACACTCATCAAATTGTTTGTAAAGACATTAGCACACATCTTTCCTCTCAGAATTACCTGGATGTTATGAATGTATTGTGATGTTGGCTTTTCGCATGTTCCTTAATGTTAGAAAAACTTTACCTAGGTTCTGTAATGTAATACATGATTTAGAATGTCTATTGTTTATGTAGCCAATTTAGAAAAGATAGGCAGAGAAAGTCTCCACATTCCTGGAGTATCTTATCAGAGGAGAAGAAAAACCAGAAGCCAGAGAGAGAAGAATTTATGGAGGGAGCAGAGACGGAATGAAGCCAAGGAGGAAGATAAGGCTGATGGGATGATACACAGAAAGTCCAAAGAATTTATGAATCATGCATGATGGTGATGAATATGCAATAAGAGATGTACTTTTAAAGATGATCTTTTGGATGTAGAGGTGTGCCTTTGGCTCTCTGCCAAAGCACCCGGCCGTAATACCCTTTTTGCTATTGTCTCCTAATTGTCCCTTCTATTAAACTTTTTTTAAATTTTACAAAGAGTGAACCTCATTTTTCACAATTGGTGGCCCGTACAGGGAAAAGGCCTCACCTCTGAGATCTCCCAGGGAACCCAGAGTGGGGGGTGCCCCCACCCGCTTTTGACGGCCTCGCTTTGTGTTTCCTGGCGTGGGTCTGGGGGTTTGCAGGTCAAACACCCAGAGGACAAGAGAGGAGACAATAAATCAAAAAGAAAGGAAAGAAAAAGCTCCCTAAGATACCGCGGTAGTTAAGCACGTAAAAGTCTTATGCATGAAGACTCAGAGAAAGGTGAGTATTTTTTCTTTCCTCTTTTTCCTGGAGGGGGGAAGCGGATACGGGGGATGAAAGTGTGTGTATGAGACATGGGCTGGTTACCCCCAGACCTGCGAAGCGAGTGAGGAGCTTCTGAGGCTGCATTTCTGCTCTCCCAGGAGGGAAGCAGTCAGTAAAGAGGCAGAGAAAGATAAAAGGAGTGAAAGAACCCCCGGGTTAACTGGGACTGGGTTTCAGGGGAGGGATTGGATCCCTTGAAGGAGGGGAGTCAAGAGTTTCCTAGTACAAACCACGAGGAAACAAGACAAAAAGTAAAAGTGCCCCAAAAGATTTGCCAGGTTGAGGATTAGATCCGAGAGATTTAGGTTTTGAGACTACCGGATTGAGGATTAAAAATTCCAAGAAATCTGGGCTTAATTCTGCTAAATTGAGGATTACTCCAAGAAAAATGGGTTTTGAGACTGTCGAATTGAGGGTTGGATCCAAGAAATTTTGGCTTAATTCTGCTAAGTTGAGGATTAATCCAAGAAACCTGGAACATTGGGCCCAGGGGTGAATATTGGCCAACAACTTGAAATTAAAAGGTACCTTAATCTTGTGTGGTTGTGGCTGACAGTGCTTGAGAAAGAGAAATTGGAACAATAAAATTGAGTGAGTGCGAGTGAATGAAAATGTATGTGATAGAAATGTTAAACCCTGAAATATAACTTTATTTTCTGGAGGGAGGCATATTGTATTAAGAGGGGGGAGCTTTGGTATTCTAGGAGAGGAAAAGGGGAAAGAGGGGGTGGGGTCCAAATTGTTTTGTTGGTTTTTTTTTTTTTTTTAAATGTGGGAAACAAAGGCCTGGGAAGGGTAGATAAGATTCTGAGAAAATGGGTCATAAAACTAGTAAGCAGGATTCAGGAAATTAAAAAAAAAAGGAATATAAGCATGTGAGCCGAGATTCCCCAGGAAAGCCCTCTGGGAGTTATGTTAGCTAACTGGAATACTAACCCAAGTACAAGAAAAGAAAGAGCAAAGACAAAATGATACAGTTTTGTATGTTTGATGGGGCCGAGAAGGAAATAAGATCCGATCATGTTTTCTGGCCCAGGTATGGGTCTTTTGAAGTTTAGATCTGTCAGGCTTTACAAGTATTTCTAAATTCAAAAGAACCCTTTAACACAGAAGAAGGCAAGCATGCTTCATGCTGGGTGGGAAACATAGAGCCTAAGGGGATAAGAATTTTTAAGTTGTCAGAGACCCAAGAAAAGGAGAAAAGGGAAAACAAGAAAGAGAAGGGCTGGGAATCCCTGGAAGCATTGCCCCCTCCATTCCCACTTGCCCCACCCCAAGCCCAGGCTCCTGTTGCGCCACTGGCAGCTGCACTGCCGGTCCTGGGGCCCGAGGTCCCGCCTGTCCTGGCGGGCACCACCCACGGCTCCACCACTTGTCCCAGCGGCGGCGGCTCCACCGGTAGCCCCAGTGTTCCAGCTGCCCCCTTCAGCCCCTGTGGGTCCTGTGGGAGCCCAGCCCACCACCTTTGGGGTCCCCCCCGCCCCTACCCCGGCTCTGGCCCTGGTCCCGGCACAGGCTCCGATTCCGATGTCCATGGCCATTCCATCAGCCCCTGCCCCCACTGCGTTGCCTGTCATGGCTCCACCGGTAGCCCCGGCATTCCCGCCTCCCCCTCCAGCCCCTGCGGGTCCAGCGGCAGCCCAGCCCGCCGCTTTCAGTGTCCCGCCCATCCCTAGCCCGGGTATCTGTTCCGCGGCAGCCCAGCCCGCCGCTTTTGGGCCCCCCCCCCCGCCCCTGCTTCTGCCCTGGCCCTGGTGGTGGCCCCAGTCCCGGCTCTGGCCCTGGTTCCGATGTCCGCGGCTGTTCCACCAGCCCCTGCCCCCGCTGCATTGTCTGTCACTGCTCCATTGAACCCGGCTTTGGCCCCGCGGGCCATGCTGGGTCCACTGGCAGCACAGAGTCCTGTCGCCACGGCTGCTGTCGACCATGTGCAGAGAGTCCACGCTAAACTCTGGTATCCGCCGGAAGAACTTGTCCCCTTGGCGGTTCCGGTGGCAGTCCCCGCCTATGCCCCCCCACTCCTGGAGGAATCAGCTTCTGAGAGGACTCCTACCCCCTACTCCTCCTCCTTCGCCTGCACCATTCCCCTGGCAACGACCGCTTCTGCTGTTCCTCTTAAAGAGGAAGCAAGACACCAAAGTATGGGGAGCTCAGTTACAGAACAGCCCTCTCCCGACACGCCCCCAAGACAGGAAAGAAGTATCATAAGAGAAAAAGGACACAAGAACTGGGATGGGGAGGTCCGTTTGTTCCCTTTAAGGGAAGTTCCAATGGGAGCTGGGGGAACAGGATTTGTAAATGTCCCCCTCACTTCTTCAGAGGTTAGAAATTTGAAAAAGGAGATTGTTAGGGACCGAGTCCGGAGAGCTTGCCGGATAAACGACACGTACACCAATACAATTAAGCATCGTTCTCCCTTTATTGTTCAACTATTCCAACTTATATCTACTTTTGCAAAGATTCACGCCCAGTCCCTCTTGACAGCCTCTAATCAGCGGGAGAGCCGACCAGTGCATAACTTGCCAAGGACTCTCAGGGCTGCCTGCCCTGTTCAGGGGCTTTTCCTCAGCAGTGCTGGGTTGTCCAATCTTTCCAGGGGTATCATATGCCCCTGTTCCATAAGGAATCCCTCTACAGGAGATCAAAGGACTATTAGCGATCCTATGGGTACAGCTGAACTTAGTGGGGGGGGGGGGTCCCGGGTGCAGGAGAGCCAGCCTGAGACACGACACGAACACCGATACGATTTGAGCATCGTGCTCCCCTTTTATTGTTTACCTCCACCAAGTTATACTTTTTCAAAGTTCACGCCCCTTTCCCATGAGAAAGCCTCTAAGAAGCAGGGGAGCTGACCAGTGTGTATACCTTTTCCCAAGGCTGTTCAAGGCTGCCGGCTAGCAGGTGCCTTGCAAGCCAATCTTCAGCCTGAGGCCCTGTCAGGGGTACTTCTGCAACAACCCTGGCATGCCCAAGCTCTCCTGGGGTATCCTATGCCCCCACTCCACAAGGAATTCCTCTACACATCCCCCGTTTTCTTTTTGGGCAACCCAGGTCTGGTCGATGATTTTTTGCAGCCCCGCTTTAAGGCAAGAAAAAATACACCCAAGTATTATTAAGCCTAATATAACTACAAATAGCAATCGGCAGCCTTCTACTACCAAGGTACGCAGCCATCCGGTGATACCCAGACCCTTAAGCCAATCTCCAATAGGGTCGTCTGTCTCCCAAAGGTTGTGTAGGCCCCTCTGGAGGGCAGAGAGGTGCTTGTGAATTGAGACAGAGTGGTCAGAAAGATTCATACAGCACATACCCTGGAACTCTTCACGGCCGTGGCCATGAGCTAGTAGTAGAAAATCAATGGCTGTCCTATTTTGTAATACTGCATGCCTAACACTAGTAACATCTGCACTTATCAAGCATCTGAGAAGTTATGTTTAACTCATCCCTCTCCCAGCAAGCAAGTTTATGCAAAATTGCGTGAGCCCTGGCTGCTGAAGCACCAGGTAAAAACATAGATGCTAGCCAAATTGACTGCCTTCACTCAATCTAAATGGGCGGACAGCTGATTGAAAATGTCCGCTAATGCTCCTGTCTCAAGACAGTCAAAAAACAATTTCTCACTCTACCTCTGTGTCTGGTGCTATACCCAAAAATTTATGCAACTCTCCTTAGTTTTGCCTTCAGAGAGGGTTCCCCGACACCCACCACAAGTCACTAGCAACCACCCAGGGCAGCTGTCACATTCACCCCAGAGTCTCGCTATTTCTCCTGCTACGGAGAGTGGTGGACCTGGCAAGTCCTCAGCTCCCTCACTCAGCCACGTCTGCAGCCTCTCCCAAGACTTCTCCAGACAGAGGTCCCAGAGTTCCAGCTGTTGTAGTAGTGGCGTCACTTTCCTCAGGAGCTGATGCTGTCTGCGCTTTCTCGCTTCGGGGTCCTGCATGCGTAGCACGGCACCACCTGCTGGGCACCCCTCTGGTCAGTGCTGCAGCGATGACTTGTCCCTGTTGTTGCAGCACATTCTGCAGTGTTGCAGTAAAAGCAGCTGTTCGAGATGACTGTTCTGCATGGGTAGCACGCACGAGCATCTCGTCTACTCCTGTTCCCTGGGGCAGCGTGGCAAGAATTGTCTTAGTTTGCCTATTCGCATTTTCAAAGGCAAGTGTTCGGAACATTTGCTCTTGGAGCTCTTCAGAGAGCTCAGTTGTGTCCTTCAAGGCTGCTGACAGACGGTCGATGAACTGACCATATGGCTCTGACAGCCCCTGTCAGACTGCTGCATACGGGGGAGACTTCTTCTTTTCAGGTACTGACAACAAGGCTTTGTGGGCAAGAGTCTGTGACAACTGATGAATGACTACGGGCATGGTCAGCTGTGTTACTGTTGCCCCATAAGCCCCGCTCCCAGTTAGCATGTCAGCTTGGAGTGCATACAGTGGGTCTTGTGTGTCACTTTGATGTTTGCTAGCTTCTTCTTGTGCTAGCCACTTCCACGTTCGCTCCCAGAGCAGGAACTGTGAAGGGGTCAACAACAACTGTGCGATGCTGATGCAATCATTAGGACACAGGACATCTGCTGTAAAGATAAACTGCAGAATGCTTCGTGTAGCTTCAGACCTCAAGCCATGCGTGGTGACCGTTTGCTTTGCTTGCTGCAAGATCTTCCAATCATGGGGTTCCCACTTTGCAGTGTCCCCTTGTATCTGTACAGGGCAAGCGAGGGCATTCACTGCTTGCCAATCACCCTCAATGATTGCATCACGGATAACTCCATTCCAGCTCCTTCGCAACGGGTCAGTCCTCTCCCTCGGGGCTGATGGAAACGACGGCTGCACCTCCCCTCGTGGGAAGGGAGGGGCTGTAGGCACTGTGCCTGATTCTCCCAACGGGAACGTAGGAGCTTTGAGTGCTAACTTGACCGGTGGGGCCATGGGACGCCACGGTGCTGATGGTGTAATATCACAAGCTTTGGACTCTAGTGTGTCTTGTGGTGTAGATAAGTCAGCAAGCTTTTTGATTACTTCTTGCATCATTTCTTGGTGCTTCTCCCCCTCTTGGGGCTGACCCCCGGCAGCCCTGGCTGGCTCTGGCTCTGCAGGCGACGAAACCGCAGAAGCTGCTTTGCTGCCGGATGTTGCTCCGCTGTCCGGCAGAGGGGGGTTGCGCTCTGCCGCTTTCGGCCGGGAGCTAGGACCGCCTGTTTCTCCTTGGCCCACCTGTGCCCTGCCCCCTGAGTCGGGAGGCTCTGCTTCCGTGTTCGCAGCCATTTCTCTCTCAGATGTCGGAGGGATAACGTCCTTCCCTGCCGAGTCCAGCAACTCCCGCAGTGAGTGAACAGGTGCTGCTGTGCCTTTAATCGGTCTTTTTGCGGCCAGCCTGAAGAACCGTGCAACCCTGGACTCCGCCCTGGTCTCTGGCCACCGCTCCGTAAGGCCCCCGTCTGTTCCCTTCCCGGAGCCACCACACCCGGAGCTGCTACTCTCTTAAGCCCCTATGGTGGCCACGGCCAATGTCCTCTCTGCTTTCATCTCTGCAAGAGTGCCAGTTACTGCCCTCCAGGTTAAGCCGAGAGTTTTAGCTTCTTTAGCTTCCTTTCCTCCCTCAATCGTGGACAGCCACAATTCGTTTCCAACTTCCCCCCATGCTTCGACTGAGAACAAAAGCGAAGTATATTTCACACACCCATGTTCCCAGGCCCACGTAATGAGGGCATTCAGATCTCGGTCTTTCACAATCTCACCTCTCTTAGAGAGGATGCTAGCTAGGAGTCGAGGTCCTGCCTCATAATCCATAGCTTCTTTGCTGCAGGTACTCGCTTAGCCACGCGAAAATACGGTCTCCGGCCACTTGGCTTTGAGGTTTAGCCCCCGGCTTTACTCGGCTTTGGGGCTTATCCTCCGGCTTTCTATTCTGCTTTGAGACCAGGCCCCCGGCTTTACTCGGCTTTGGGGCCACCCGCTCTGGTTCCCCTGGCTCCGCTACACCGATACGATGAAATTCGGAGTCTTACCGCATTTAAGCGAACCTGCATGTAGCAAAACTCACTCGGGTCCCTGCCGTTCAGGCGCCACGTTTAGCAGGGGGGGCGGGTCCCAGGTGCAGGGGAATCCAGCCAGAGTCACGATACGAACACTGATACGATTTGAGCATTGTGCTCCCCTTTTATTGTTTACCTCCACCAAGTTATACTTTTTCAAAGTTCACGCCCCTTTCCCATGAGAAAGCCTCTAAGCAGCGGGGGAGCTGACCAGTGTGTATACCTTTTCCCAAGGCTGTTCAAGGCTGCCGGCTAGCAGGTGCCTTGCAAGCCAATCTTCAGCCTGAGGCCCTGTCAGGGGTACTTCTGCAACAGCCCTGGGATGCCCAAGCTCTCCTGGGGTATCCTATGCCCCCACTCCACAAGGAATTCCTCTACAGCTGAACAATTAGATCAGTTTTTAGGTCCAAACATTTTCACTTGGGAAGAGATGCAAGCAATAATGAAAATATTATTTTCTCAAGAGGAACAAGAAATTATTAGAGTTACAGGTATGAGATTTTGAGAAAGAGAAAACCAGCAGGGACAACCAGGAGACCAGAAGATATCATTGACACCTCCTGCCTTGAATCACAATGAAGAGGCTGGGCGAAGGAATATGAATGATTATTGTAATTTAGTAATCAAAGTAATAAAAGAGGCAGCACCTCGAGAGCAGAATTTAAAAAGGGCTTTTGAAGAGCAACAGGGAAAGGAAGTCTCCAACTGAATGGTTAGAGAGAGACTTAGGAGAAATATGAAACAATTTTCTGGGATAGATCCCGAGACAGTAGCTGGGCAGGCTCTACTAAGAGTCAATTTTGGCACTCATGCTTGGCCAGATATTAGGAAGATATTTGAAAAATTGGAAGACTGACATAAAAGATCATTAAATGATTTATTAAAAGAGGCTCAAAAAGTTTATGTCCGGAGAGATGAAGAAAAAGCCAACGTAGAAGCAAAAAATTATGGTAGCCACTACGAGAGTGTTTGGGTTTTAAGAGGTCTAGTTTTTTTTCTGTTAAAGGAATTTTCCCCCATTCTGTTACTAAGATACAAATCGCTGGGTGCTTAAGAGAAAACAAAAGACCTGGCTACTCTTTTGTTTCACCTGGGTGTGGGGTCAGTTCGCTCTCAGAGTTGGGAGAGAGAGGAGCTGCTGGTTCTTTTTCGGCCGCTTTTTCTTTCTGCTGGAAACAACACTGGGATCCCAAAGCCGCCTTCCCTGCCCCGCTGGAGGCCGGGCCATGGCCGCCCTGCCCTGCCACTGCTTCGAGCCTTTCGCTGCATTGTAGCCGTGCTCGCCCTGCCTGCCCAGATCTCCGGGGGGTTCCCTGCTTGGATATATCGTGTCTGCCACCCGGGATTTGTGCTCGTCCCTGCCGCTACAGCCCACCATTCCAGCCTGCTGTTCCCGAGGGTCCAGCCAGGGGTTTGTGAAGCCTTTGTTCCATCCTTCCCCGGGACCCCAGACCACCAGTGCTGCGTGCTCCCAAAGCTCGCTCCGGAGCGCCCCCTGCAGTCGCGGGGAAACTGTTGCACCTGCCCTGCTCACCAGGAGCCGCCAGCACCCCTGCCAGCTGCAAGCAGAACTGCACCCAAGGGGGAAAAAGGGCCCGACAGCCAAGAAGGCTGGGAGTGAGTTTGTGATTGTTTGCTGTTACTGCCACAGTTATTGTTGTTTGTTTGACTGGTTATATATATAATAGTAAAGAACTGTTATTCCTATTTCCCACATCTTTGCCTAAAAGCCCTTGATTTCAAAATTATAATAACTCGGAGGGAAAGGGGTTACATCTGCCATTCCAAGGGAGGCTTCTGCCTTCCTTAGCAGACACCTGTCTTTCAAAACCAAGACAGAGAGAAAGTAACTTTCAAAGAAATCTGAACTCCACAAGGGGAAGGTCCTTTTCAGGTGCTACTGATGACTGAGGCAGCAATCCGGACCAAGGAGCGAGGGTGGATCCACGCCAGCAGAATCAAAGGACCCGTGGAAGAACCTAAGGAGTGGACAATAACATCTAAGTCTGGTGATACCAAGTTAACTCTTAAAAGGGAACTTGTAGGTACAAAAATGCTGTTAGTGAGGATCTTCTTGTTATTTTTCTAAGTCCGTGAGAGACTTTTCTCTCTCACAGAAGAGGTAGCAGGGAATGTAAACAACCAAGCCATCTGCAACCTTGGAAAGTCTTGTTTATGGTATAGTAGAAAAATATTTTGATAATGGATGTTTTAGGATTTTGGCCAATCACCCCCAAGGGGTGGCTGGTCCTTGGTCCAATTAGTCTATGAAGAAAAAAGTCTATAAAAGGTTTGTAAAATAATTGAATAAATCAATCTTGCTGCATAATTCCTGCCTGTTGGATCTTCTCTTCTCCTCCTCCCTATGGCTGCGGGACATGGTGATATACCCTAGGAACCAGGCCTGCTGTAATATTTGGTGCTGCCCGACGTGATCTGCACTCTCTGACGTGTCCTGCACGCTGCGAGCCAAGCCGAATTTCTCTAGAGGTACGCTGTTCCTCTTCCCCCCCTGGGACCAGGAAGTCTGACAGGACTGAGAAATGGCAAACAGCGGCTCACAGAACGATGCTGTCGTACTGGTCTGGAAAGGTGTGTTTAGCATATTGCACACCTCCATTCCTGAAAACTCAGTTTGGGAATTATTAGACTGGGCTACTTTAAAAGGGATTTCCATGGACAGAGATACTGCCCTGGACTTTTCCTTATGGCAGGAACTCGGCTGTGCTGTCCGACACGAGCTCCCGACTGGGGAGCCGGCAGCATTAGAATTATACAAAACCTGGCGTTCGTTATTTATCCTGCCGACAGCCCTTGACTGTGGCAGCAGGGCTGGATCACCTATCTCGGTGATGAGTGACGGAGGAATGTCCGAGGGGGGCCCCGCTGACTGGGCTTCCGGGGAAAATGATGGTGGATTCGGAATAACCCCCCCGGCTCCACAGGCAGAGCCTGCGCCGGCTCACCCTGCACAATCGCAGGACTCCGCAGCCCCCAGGAACCCCTCGCCGCCAGAGGCAGGGGGGTCAGGGCGGAGAGAGGGCGCACACCCTGCCTTGCCGTTCGGCTGGATGGTGGCCACGGCTTATCCAGAGCCGCAAATCAGCGGTTTAGCAACATGGACCCCCAGAGAGGCTCCTAGCTCGGTTCCGTATGCACCTTGATCTAACTTAGCCAGCATAGTGCCGGGCGTGCCTGCCCCGGGACTGCCTGGCTGTGCTCCGCTGCCCTCCTTGGCGCTGGACTGTTCTGCGCAGTCGCAGAACCGAGCCGTGGACCTTTTAATGCAGCATCTGCCTTTGCTGACAGAGTTATCGAACTTATCCCGAAGGATGGAGGACCTGCTCAGCCTGTTAGAGCGGTGGATGCCCGAGCCCGCGCCGGCCGCGCCACCAGCACCGGCAGCGCCGGCCGTGCCGCCCGCGCCTCCCCCGCCAGCCACGGGAGACGCGGCTCCGAGCCAAACGGGGCAGCCAGCGGTGAAACCGGAGGCAGCGCCGCTGTGGGAAAACCCGGAAGCGGCGGCTGCGGAGCGGCGGGCAGAGGCGGCGGCGCCGGGCACGGCCACAGAGAACGGGCCAGAGACAGCAGCGCCGAGCACACCCGGGGAGCGTGAAACGGCAGCGGAAGCGGCGACCGCGACGAATGCGGCTGCTGTGCGAGAGACAAGCGCGGTCCCTGGAGATGGCTGCAGCTCCAGTACCGGCTCGATCAGGACCGGCTGAGACAGCATCCTGTAAAGAGGCTGCTGTCCAAACTGCAGAGCAGCCAACTGCAGTCTGTGCTGTCTGTTCTGGCTCTAGCGAACTTAGCCAAAGTGCCCCTCCTTCCTGTCCATTTCTGTTCACTCCCAGCACCCCAAAGTTGCCTTTGCCTGATGGTTCCTCGTCAGGCAGTGAGGCAGATGAGGTTCTGGCCCCAGGTCGTCAGGCGGCTGTAGCCGCGCGGTGAAGGAAAAGGCGGGGACGGTCTCGCCCCTGGCCCTTTCAGGACTGCATGGTAACAGTGCGTCCGACTCATTACAATCGCTTTCTAGAGTCTATTAAGATGCGAGCATTGGAGGAGGGTGACTGGAGGTTATTAGAAACCCTTGGAATGCCAAATAGATCTGAGGATTCTGGGGGTAACCGGGAAGCTGTTAATCCGCAGGCTGTTCCAGAAGTTCAGGATGGTAGTGGTTCCCCAAAAGGGGAGATCCAAGCTTTCCCAGTGTATAAGGCTCTCCCAGATTCAGGGGAGCACGACAAGCATGAGGTAATTGCTTGGAAAGTTGCCCAGGACCTCCAATCCAAGGTGGCACATTATGGGCTAGGTTCTGCTGAGGTTATGCAAATAATAAGGGTGATAAATACAGATTTGCTTTCTCCATTTGATATCAGACACTTAGGTCAAATTCTATTTCAACCTGTACAATTTACAGTTTTTGAGAAAACCTGGAGAAAGCTGGCCAAGAAGACTGCATTAGCAAATTTGCAGCTCCCTGCTGCTGATCCTAGACAGACAGCAGGAGTGGATGCTTTGATGGGGACTGGTCCCTTCTCTGATCCCAGCCTACAAGGTACCTTGCCCTCTAGCATCCTGCAGCAAGCTCAACAGGTCGGCATGGCTGCCCTGTTGAAAACCATAGAGTTGTCAGCACCCAGAAAGCGATATACTGAAATAGTTCAAGGGAAATCAGAGTCATTCCTCTCTTTTGTAGAGAAAGTCGCTGCTTCTCTTGAGAAGCAGGTTGAGGATGATGGGTTAAGACAGTTGTTGTTAAGGCAGTTAGTGAGAGATAACGCAAATGAAGAGTGCAGAAAAATCATAGGTGCCTTACTAGGGGATCCTGAGGTAACAGACATGGTCGAAGCCTGCGCTAAGGTGGGATCTGGGAACCAGAAAAGGTCTGCTTTGGCTGCGTTCCTGCAGCCTGTTCACGCATCTTCTGGTCGTGAACCAAAGCAACCAAAACAGGTGAAGAAACGGAAGCGGCCTAAGCCGAGCCAAAAAGAGAACACACCGATCCCCCAGTGCAAGAGGTGTGGCAGGCCAGGGCATTGCTCGGACTATTGTAGATCCCTGACTCATGCCGATGATCGGCCTTTGTCGGGAAACTTCCGCCAGGGTGCAAGGAGGGGGAATTGCTCTCCGATGCAGTCGCTCCCCCAGAGAGTGGCACAGGTACAGGCACAGGCCTACCCAGCCACGCTGGAGACAGCACCCAGGGATCAGACGGTTTTGACGTCCACACCGCAGCCTCAGTCGTCTTAGACTCTAGCGGTATTTATAAGGTTCCCTTGGATGCATATGGACCCCTAGCCCAGGGATCCTGTGCAATGCTGGTGGGAAAACCTGACGTTGCCCATCAAGGAATCTTAGTGCACTCAGGAGTTATTGATGCTGACTTTAAAGGTCAGATTTGCGCTATGGTCTCCACTCAAAAACCCCCTGTAACTATTCCTGAAAAGACCTGCCTTGCTAAATTAGTGCCTTTTAAGTCTTGTGTCCCCAGGATAGAACAAACTCACAAAGATAACGGCAGTGAATTTACGGGACTTCCGCAGGCCTTCTGGACTGCAGACATCTCTGACCAAAGGCCACAGATGACATGTACCCTGATCCTGCCGAACGCCCGTCCACCCCGGACTCAGCTTCGAGGTTTGATTGATACAGGTGCTGATGTAACTATCATCTCCTTCTCTGCGTGGCCTCCCTCATGGCCTTTAGCCCCGGTGGGATCGGCCATCGCAGGATTAGGAGGAACCACACAGAGCTATTTAAGCGAACGGCCTGTGGTGGTGAAGGACTCAGAGGGGCACACAGCTACAATCAGGCCTTATGTTGCTACCACTTCCCTTAAACTTAGGGGACGGGATGTGTTGGCAGCTTGGGGCGTACGGATTGGGACGAATTTTTAGCAGGGGTCACTGTGTGTAAGGGCGCACAGCATCCTACACTGCCTTTGCGGTGGCTGACTAACACACCAATCTTTGAGCCGCAGTGGCCCCTACCAAAAGAGAAGTTAGACGCCCTTCATCAGCAGGTTCAGGAACAGTTGCAACAGGGGCACCTTGAACCTTCTACTAGCCCCTGGAACACTCCTGTTTTCGATATTAAGGAGAAATCAGGGAAATGGAGATTATTGCAGGACCTCCGGAAAGTTAATGCAGTAATGGAAGGTATGGGGGCATTGCAGCCAGGCATGCCCTCTCCCACCATGATTCCTACGGGGTGGGACATCTTGATAATTGATTTAAAGGATTGTTTTTTCACAATTCCTTTGCATCCTGATGACAAACCAAAATTTGCCTTTACTGTGGCTGCCATTAACAATGCTGAACCTGCTAAGAGATACCAATGGAAGGTCCTCCCTCAAGGGATGAGGAACAGCCCAATTATCTGTCAGTGGTATGTCGCCCAAGCTTTAGCCGGAGTTCTCAAGCAGTTTCCTGATGCACGCTGCTACCACTACATGGATGATATCCTGGTGGCAGCATCCACTCGGGACGAGCTGCTGAGAATACAGCCTCAGCTGCTCGCTGCTCTGCATGCCTATGGATTAGAGGTAGCTCCGGAGAAAGTTCAACAGCATCCTCCTTGGAAATATTTAGGAGTGAAAATTTTGGACCAAACTATCCAACGCCAAGAGGTGCAATTCCCGGATTCGATTAAAACCTTGAATGATGCTCAGAAGCTGTTGGGTGTCATCAATTGGTTACGACCTTATTTAGGTCTAACTATAAAGCAGCTTTCCCCTCTTTTTAATACATTAAAAGGGGACCCTGATCTGAATTCACCTCGGGAGTTGACTCCTGAAGTGCGACGAGCGCTGCAGGAGGTCCAACGGGCTGTTTCTGCTCGTCAGGTTTATCAAGGGGATCCCTCCATTGCTATCACTGTTTTCATTACTATTCCAGACCTCCATCCTACAAGTATCATTGGCCAGTGGAATGCACAATGGCCTGACCCTTTGCATATCCTAGAATGGGTCTTTTTGCCTCACCAGCCGAAAAGGACGGTGACCACAGTGTTTGAATTGGTCGCTTCTCTGATAATCAAATGCCGTCAACGGTGTTTGCAACTGATGGCTGCGGATCCTGCAGTAACTGTCATTCCGATCTCAAAGGAATACTTTGAGTGGAGCCTCATCCATAGTGCTCCTTTGCAAAGCGCGCTGCAAAATTTTTCAGGGCAGATCACTTACCATCTGCCCAGCCATAAATTACTGCAGTTGGCAAAATCGACCGTACTTTCCTTGTGGCCGAGAAATAGCCGAGTGCCGGTGCAAGGACCCACCTGCCTCTGCGTCCTTTTTGGAGCAGTTCCCACTTTGCCCGGTCAGCTCTGGACGCAGGAGGCTGCGGGGGCCAGCCTCCGGAATCCGGGAGACCAGAGGTCTGGCTCGTGGGTCCTTCCACAGGACCGTGGCAATAGAGGCAGGTGGTGGAAGAAGGAGGCAGGCTCAATTGTGGATGAAATCCGGAAGGTTTATTGTGTCTCCGAACAGGGAACCTCGCCCCGCGGGGGTGTCCAGCAATGAGCAACCCTGAACGCGCCTGCCAGGGCTTTTATGGGGGGGTGGCGACAGGGGAGGGATGACAATGGCATCGAATCAGGGAAGGAGAAGGACGGGTCTGCGGGATGAGGGACACACAAGGTAACCTATCTTGGGAAAGGAAGGGAGGGATCCTCCCCCCAAGACCAATCACTCGACGCCCCTGCCAGAACTTTCTAGAAGCTTGGGAGGGGTGCTGGAACGATTGGCAGGGGTCTGGGAGGAGACAAATAGAGAAAGCAGGGTTATGAACACGAAACCAGGAGGGTATAAACTGGGATGGTACAGTAACACGAAACCCAAAGGGGAGACCCGGACTGAACCAAACAAGACACACTCCCACACCCACCGTCTTTACGGATGGTTCAGGGAAAACTGGGAAAGCCATTGTTACCTGGAAGGAGGGATCGGAATGGCAGGTGCTGAAGGAACACGAGTCAGACTCTGCTCAGTTAGTTGAATTAAGGGCTGTTACCATGGCTTTTCAGCGATTCTCACAGGAACCTTTGAATTTGGTGACTGACTCTGCTTATGTAGCAGATATCACCCAACGCTTAGATTGTTCACTTCTGAAGGAGGTGAACAATGCGGCTCTGTTTTCGCTGTTGCAAACCTTGTGGTCTGCAATTCAAGCTCGAGTGCATCCGTATTACATTCTGCACATTCGAAGCTACACCAATTTACCAGGGTTTCTAACAGAAGGCAATGCCAGGGCTGACATGCTGGCCAACCCTGCGTGGGTAGGGCCTCAGCCTGACAAAATTGCACAAGCTAAGGCATCGCACGGTTTCTTCCATCAAAGTGCACATACCCTGCAGAAGCAGTTCCATTTAACGCCAACCGAGGCGCGCGACATTGTCAGTGCTTGTGCTGACTGTCACGGACTCGCTGCGCCTTTGCCAGCGGGGGTAAACCCCAGAGGGCTAAAAGCCTTGCAGATTTGGCAAACGGATGTAACTCACATCCCAGAATTTGGTCGGCTGAAATATGTGCACGTGTCTATTGACACTTTCTCCTTGGCTATGTGGGCTACTGCTCACACTGGAGAGAAGGGCCGTGATGTCATTGCCCATTGGAAATTGGCTTTCTCAGTCCTGGGCGTGCCAGCTTCTGTGAAAACCGATAATGGTCCTGCCTACGCCTCGGAGAAGACGCGGCAGTTCTTACACCTATGGGGTGTAGACCATACCTTTGGTATCCCACATTCTCCTACTGGCCAAGCCATTGTCGAACGCGCTCATGGTACCTTGAAGCGTGTTTTGGACAAACAGAAAAGGGGAATGCATGGAGAAACCCCACAGAGCCGATTAGCAAAAGCTTTGTATACAATTAATCACCTTACAGTACCACAAAATTCAAATAATCCTGTTATTCTGAATCATTTTCTCTCATTGCAGTCTGCAGGTGACACACAACTGCCCCGGGCAAAAGTCTGGGTACGGAATTTACTCACTAACCAGTGGGAAGGCCCTCATGAGCTTATCGTTTGGGGTCGTGGGTATGCTTGCGTTTCCACAGATACTGGGCTACGGTGGCTACCTTCAAAATGCGTTCGCCCTGACCTACGGCACCCGAGGCAGAACAGGCAACCTCCAAATGATGACCAGAACGCCAACCATCCAAATGGCGACCAGAATGTAGATCATCAGCCTAATGACTCTTCTGATGATGACCAGGATGTCAACCATCAGGCGGATGGTCCTTCTACAAGCAGAGACTGGGATGGTCCTTCCACAAGCAGAGACTGAACTTTAAATTTCTTGTTATGGAGTCAGATAGTTAAGGCCTTAAGGACATATTTAGAATTAATAACTGATGTAGATTTCTATTTAGGATTAATAGTAGGGTTGTTATCTTATAAAACAAAAAGGGGGAATTGTAGGTACAAAAATGCTGTTAGTGAGGATTTTTTGTTATTTTCTAAGTCCGTGAGAGACTTTTCTCTCTCACAGAAGAGGTAGCAGGGAATGTAAACAACCAAGCCACCTGCAACCTTGAAAAGTCTTGTTTATGGTATAGTAGAAAAATATTTTGATAATGGATGTTTTAGGATTTTGTCCAATCACCCCCAAGGGGTGGCTGGTCCTTTGTCCAATTAGACTATGAAGAAAAAAGTCTATAAAAGGTTTGTAAAATAATTAAATAAATCGATCTTGCTGCACAATTCCTGCCTGTTGGATCTTCTCTCCTCCTCCTCCCTATGGCTACGGGACACGGTGATATACCGTAGGAACCAGGCCTGCAGTAATAGGAACTGGGTGGTAATGCACGGGGAAGGCCCAAATGATCCAAGAGATACACCAAGAAACACACCAGACTGGGAAATAAGGCCAAGCTTATATCAGTGGTTTCAAGCGTTGCCTGGACAAGTCCTGAGACACCTCCGATACCCCCCTTGGGGAGGAATACTTCCACTCCAAACAGGAGGATCAGGACTATTTCAGTCTGAGAGTTCTCATATTCTGGCCTTAGCCTGTGACTTATTAAAAAAAAAGAGGTGGAATTGCCACTTCCAACAGTGCCATACCATATACCCTGTCTGATTCATCCCAATACTAGACATGCTAGCTGGGTTAAATGTAAATGTCCATACTGTAAAAAATATTGGTATTGTAGTTCACTAAAATTACACTCTCATTGCATGAAGTGCCGAATGCCAAAACTATTCTCCATCCAGGTAGAGCAAAGAACAGCTGAAATAGCAACCTTGCTTTGTGGATGGGAATTACAAGTGCCTGTTGAATGGGAGATACCTGAGGAACGGTGGGAAGCTACAATTAAGAAGTGTCAAAAGCAATTTGCCTGGAAATTAGCGAAAAGGAAGTGACGAGGAAGTAGAGGGCAAGACCGAATTGACCACTGTACTTGCCACCAAGAAGATCACATACCCCTGCTGTGGGTAGCAATCCCATAGGCATGGGAGGTGGAGGTATAAGCCATATCTGACCTCTGTTATTCCTTTATCTGTCACTCCTTTTTTGTCTCTTTCCTCTGGGGACACCGACATAGCCATGCCATGAGTGTTACCAAAAGCTGTATATGGAAAAACACCGAGGTTCCTTTTTCATTGCGCATACCCATGTCAACAGTCACTGTTACAACCCATCCAAAATAGAAAACTGTATGCAAAATGGGAAAAAGTACTGGATTGTAGAAAATTTAGGAACAAGTGGTAGCAGGTTGGGAAGTAAATGTCCAAAAGGGGAAAGATGGATTTGTTTCACATATATTGTTGGGAGTAAACTCTCAGGCTTAGTAAAAGAACAACTGGTAAACAAGAAGGCAAAGCTAGCACAGCAATCTAACTCTATATCAACCCCAATTCAAGACATGTATGTGAAACTCAAACAACAAATAGAAAATGAAAAGGATATCTCAAAATTTGGAAAAAACCTGTTTGTGGAATTAGGGGAAAGGATAGGTAAAGAGCTTGATGTAACCAGGTGTTGGGTCTGTGGAGGGCCTCTGATGACAGAGGAATGGCCATGGAAAGGCAGTAGCTCAAGCCCAATAGAACTCCTTAAGTGGAATCGGACAAGGATAAGGGGAGAAAACAGCCCAGAAGGGTGGGTACTGAGTTCAACAGTGATAGGAGAGGAGTGTCTCTGGCATACCGGGAACAATTTCCTTAACGAAGTAGGAAATACTCCCTGTAAGAGATATAAAGTCAGTAATGGAACTTTTACATGGTGGGTCCCCGAGAAACCAGCTCTGTATTGGACTCAGGAAAAAACAAAGGAAAATAATTGTAAGTACAATAATAAGGTCAAACTCTTTCAATGCAATGATATAAACAAAAGTCCTTATTTTTGGGATCCCAGACATTTCAGAATTTTGGGAAAATATAAATCAACAAAAAATTGATTACTGGAGGGCAGCAGATGGCCTATTTTGTATATGCAGAAAAAGGGCATATGCAAAGCTCCCCTCTCGGTGGGAAGGGAGATGTACCCTGGGAATCATACACCCAAGATTCTTTCTTTTACCAGAGCCTGATGGAGATGAACTAGGAATACCAGTGTATGAGGATCTAAAAAGAAATAAAAGAGAATTGATTGGAAGATCTCAAAAATGGGGAGATGAGGAATAGCCCGCTGAGCGCATAATTGAAACGTATGGGCCAGCCACCTGGGCACTAGTTAGGAGTTGGGGATATTGAACCCCAATTTACATGTTGAATCGGATTGTAAGACTTCAAGCAGTTGTAGAAATAATAATGAACCAAACTGGTCAGGCGTTGGAATTACTAGCTAGCCAACAAAGCCAAACAAGAGCTGTGGTGTATCAGAATAGGTTGGCTTTAGACTATCTATTGGCTGAAGAAGGAGGTGTTTGTGGAAAATTTAATACATCAGACTGTTGTTTGAAGATAGATGACCATGGGGATGCCATCCTAGATATAGCCAAAAATATCAGAAAAATTGCCCATGTACCAGTCCAAAAGTGGGAATCCGCACTAAAACTTAGCTGGTGGGATAATGTATTGGGAATAGAATGGTGGAAGAAGCTAGGCTTCTTCCTTTTATGTGCCACCACAGGCTTGATATTTCTCCCTTGCCTGATCCCCTGTTTCATTCGATTAATATCTTCTGTGGTCCAAGGCATGAAAATAGTACCAATGCCTGTGGAACCAAAATTGGCTACATCTGGAACAGCACGAAAGATCATGGTGTTGAAGAAGCAAAATGACATCAAAGATCCCTTTGAAGAAGTAAGATTGACTTGTGAAAAAAATGAGCAAATAATAAAGGCTAGAAAACATGGGATACTGCTCAAGCCAAATGATCTGTAAAAAAAGGAAAAGGGAGGTATTGTTATGAATATGTTGTGATGTTGGCTTTTCGCATGTTCCTTAATGTTAGAAAAACTTTACCTAGGTTCTGTAATGTCATACATGATATAGGATGTCTATTGGTTATGTAGTCAATTTAGAAAAGATAGGCAGAGAAAGTCTTCACATTTCTGGAGTATCTTATCAGAGAAGAAGAAAACCAGAAACCAGAGAGAAGAATTTATGGAGGGAGCAGAGACGGAATGGAGCCAAGGAGGAAGATAAGGCTGATGGGATGATACACAGAAAGTCAAAAAAATTTATGAATCATGCATGATTGTGATGGATATGCAATAAGAGATGTACTTTTAAAGACGATCTTTTGGATGTAGAAGTGTGCCTTTGGATCTCTGCCAAAGCACCCGGCTGTAATACCCTTTTTGCTATTGTCTCCTAATTGTCCCTTTTATTAAACTTTTTTTAAATTTTACAAAGAGTGAACCTCGTTTTTCACACTGGAACATTCAAGGGCCTTGGTGTTTTTTGATCAGTTGGCCAAGTGGACAACTTGGCATTCCAAGCCATGATCACGGTGAAAGAAATCTTAGTTTGAGGGATCTTATTGAAATATATCCCCACTATTTCCAGTTAATGGAACCATTCCATCTTTGGTTGCTCTCTGGTATCATCCCAGACATGGTGAAAGGGTGTGGACCATCATATTATCGCCTTGACTGCAAGCATGTACGATAACATCAAGAAATATATTGATCTGAGGAATGAGCACTCAGATTGATACGCGGAAATGACTCCACTACTGGAATAAGTAGTAAAGTAGGTATGTTTATTCCAGCGCTGGGACGCACGGGGGATAGCTCCTCCAAAGTCATGCGTGCCGACAGCTGCGTTCAGCTTGGTATATATCGGGTTACAAACTCCATATTCATTAAATTTCCCAATACACCTATGCATATTCATTACCTAGCCCCGCCTAGCCTCATATTACAATGAGCCCAAAAGTCATTTATATCCGCGTTGCGCTTGCGCAGTGTTGTTTGGTGGTCGTGGGCAGGGGTCACTTGAGATGAAGTAAAGAGTCTTCCTCATTCTGAACTTTTCACTTTGCTTCCCTGCACATGCTCTTTATGTCCCTGGCCCAAGTCCAAACTTCAAGACTGGTTTAAGTTAGTTTTAGGTTCGAAAACAGGATCTTTGGTCAAGATTCCTTCCCTTTATCAATAGTCTTCTATCTTCTCATCCTGCTTTGGTAGGCACAATAAGTGTTGAGCAAGCTGTATGCATTGTTTTTAACAAACAACTTCTTAGCAGATTGTGATGGGTTAACAAGCATAATCCCAGAAGTGATGTTCTTGCAAAGGGGTGCTTACAGCTTCCTCTGTGACCTGACAGAACCTATCAGCTGGCCAGTTTGAATATGGACAATTCTTTAAGCCACTTAAAGTTGTGACCGCCTCTGTGATCCACACTTAAGAAAAGACACACCCCAGGCAGAGCTCTGTCTTGTTTCCAGTGCTGGGACAGGTAGCTGAGGGCCCCGTGCAGGGGCCAGCGGGCCCAGCCCATGCCCTGCTCGGGCCAGGCCGGGCCGGGCCACAGCCATCTTGGAGCCGATGGGCCCTGTTCCACCCACGGAACCCCCCCCACAGCCCTGCTGTGGGCAACCGGAGCGGCTCGGCTCCCCCTCTCCTGTGCGGCCAAGATTCAGCTAAAGCTCCCCTGCTGTCTGGCAAAAGATCATGTGACCAACAGCAATAAGCGGCATTCCAGCTGCAAGGCCTGGGTGAGATTAACCCTTTTAGTGCTATGAAGAGCTGAAAACCTGAGGGAAGGGAAAGAGGAGATGCTTAAAGCTGAAATTCGGTTGTAAAGCTATGATATATCAGAGTACCCATTGTAATTTCATGAAGATATGGGGGGTGGAGCGTTCAACTTGTGAGCAAAAGCACCTGTGCTGAGATAGGCAGATGCTGACGCAGCTGTAATTTAATGAGAAATTTGAACAGGGAGAGATAGAAGCGATGAGGACTTCTGCTCCAAATGGGAAAGGAGAAAACCTCAGTTCCTAGAGATGCTCCCAGAGATAGTCCTAGAGATGAAGATGAGGAGGACCCTTTGCTCCCAGGGAAGGAGAAGGGCCTCTGTTCTTAGAGATGAAATGCTCCCAGAGATGGGTGAAGAGAACTTTTGTTTCTGAACGGCTCAACCTTAAAATTGTACCCCAAAAACTTCAAGAGTGGACCCTCGAAAGCAGTTGTGGGAAAAGCTGCAGGTCGGGGGAAGGGACTCGCATGCGAGCAGAGAACCAACCCGGGCGGCTGTCTCGTTGTGATAATGTTTTCATAGCATGGGCAAGAGAGACTCCTCTTCCTAAATGGACTGAACGAGGTTATTATGGAAGTGATAAACAGACTGAACATCTCAAGGGTTGTCTTTTTACATTGTCACTGGGAGAATGGAGAAAGGTGGGGGGGAGGAGAAGTGTTCTGAAGGTGTGGTATGATTTTTTTTTTCTTCTTTTAGGTCTGTTAATAAACTTCTTTATATTCTTTCAAGTTTGGTGCCTGCTTTGCGTTTCTCCTAATTCTTATCTCACAGAGGGTAAACAGTAATGAGTGTTTTGGACCAAACCACTACACTAAATTGGTGTTTCTGCCTGGTTACAAACCGAACCTGCTACACGGATCATTTAACTTCTGCTTCCCCCTCTTCCCCTGATTCACCGTGTTCGAAATATCAAAATGCAAATTCAATTGTAATCATCAATTCATTAGTCAGTACCCCCACCCCGTGAATCCCAGAAATCAGTGTTTTTTAATGCGTAGTGGGTGTGAGGGATATCACAATATTGTATCTCTTAGATGTTGGTTCAATATGTTTTTAAATTAGTTATAGAATTATACAGCGGGTTTTCACTTTTAAATTCTATAGAGGGGTATCCTCAACAGGTACATGTATTAACGTGTCAATCAGCTGAATTTCAAGAGGATTCCCAGCTCTTGTAGTATAATTTATTAACTTTGCATCCTGGAATAAATGTGAAGGTATTTGTTGAGGATGTGTGTTTTCTTCTTGGCTGCACTCACATATAGTTAGAAGAATTTTATTGGTACTCCGCTGGATAATTCTATACATTATAAAGGATTAGTTTTTATGATACAAAATTAACACATAAAACATTTCCATGCAAAATGTTTTCATGCAAACATATCTTTACATTAAGGCTATGCTCCTTTTCCCAGGAGACAGATTATAGCACTGTTGTCGTTCAATCTTGACACAAACCAGAAAGTGTGGCTTTTCTAGTTGGTGGGATTACAAATGAAATTAATTTCCTTTCAAACTTATCCTAGGTAGCTTTTTCTTATGGACTTTATTGGGTAGGAGAAGTGAGGCAAAGTTAACATACTCTCTTAAGACATATAGCATGAAATTCAACAGTACATTAGTTTGAGAGCTGGTAGAAGGCTTTTCTGTATTCCTCCTGGTTTAGGAAGAGGGATTCAATCATTTCTTATGTAGCATTTGCTTGTGTTTTGTCAATATTCTTTAATTCACCAATTAGAAAATCCAAAAAATTTAGCCAGATTATAATAATTTTGAAGCCTTCTGAGGCAGAACTGGGAAGATTAGTACATATTTGTAGGATTTCAAATATGTATAAGGTCTTATACCAACTCTCAGGATAATATTGGTTGAGACAAATTATACATACGTTAGACTTTAGCTACAATATTTTTCCAGTAGAAAGACAAAACAAGTTAGACAAAAATTAAACTCAAGAATATGTAGAATGCTTTAACTTCTATTTGATCTCTCACCAATTCACTTGCAATGAAAACACAAATTACAAAATTAACTAACTGACAATGCAAGCAATTATGGTGACACTTTAAATGTCATTGGTTTTCATACAGCTCTATCTCATGTGTTGGTAGATTCCTATAAAAGAAAAGTGAAAATTTGGCCCACTAGACCGATTATTTAAAAAGAAGTAAAACTTCTTGGGGCTAACACAAAGTGACAGTGAAGCAGTGGTTATCACATTTAGGTGTGATTTTGCTGCTTGCAGTTTCTCTGCTCTCAAACTGTTTCCCTTATCTTCTATGCAGGGATGTTTGACATTCCTAGAAAAGAGAAAAGAAACAAACGTCCCCAGCCAAATATGTCTGAGTGAAACAAGAGTTTAATTGCATTAATTTATTCAGGTGGAGTTTTAGCTTTTATTCTATGAAGTGCTTGTTGCACCACTTTTGTTGTTTCCCAGAGGTTTTCAGTGGGGTTTCCTCCAACTGATTCTTCAGCGGAGGGAGTGAGACTGCTCTTAAAAGTTTTGCAAAAGTTGCAGTCTGTGAATCAGGAATTTGAGTTGCTTTTTATTTTCTTTCAGGATTTTAGTAGGCTTCTGCTTTTGACCCTGGAGTAGTTTGCCTTATCAGTTTGCTCCTTTTGTTTTAGTGATTTTCCTTTTGGACAAAATTGAGTTCGGCACCAAGCAATGCTACTGCCTAAAACCCCCTTTCCTTTTTTTTTTTAATAGCACAGTAAAAAAAAAATAGCAACACGGCACGACTGTGGGGTCCAACCCCTGGGGCCTCCAACCACTTAAAGGTACCTTTTCTTTTGCCCAGGACTAATTTTGGGAGACCCAGTCTCCTTGGGACTTTCAACCCACCCTCGAGGACTTGAAACCCGGACCCATGGGAATTTCTACTTAACAAAAAAAAAAAAAAAAGCGGTACAGATGGTCCTTGTCTGCTCCCACTGCGAGCCAGGGGACAGCTGAGCTCCCCCTGAAAATTCAGGGCTGCGGCTGGGAGGTCTGCTTACCCCTGGATCCAGAAGCCGGGCTGTGGATACAAAAGTGCTGCTAGCAAGGATTTTCTTGCTATTTTCTGTGAGAGACTTTTCTCTCTCACAGAAGAGGTAGCAGAGTTATGTAAACAACCAAACACCTGCAGCCTTGAAAAGTCTTGTTTATAGTATAGTAGAAAAATATTTTGACAATGGATGTTTTAGGATTTTGGTCAATCACCCCCAAGGGGTGGCTGATCCTTCTCCAATTAGACTATGAATAAAAAAGTCTATAAAAGATTTTGTAAAATAATTAAATCAATCTTGCTGCAAAATTCCTGCCTGCTGGATCTTCTCTCCTCCTCCCTACGGCTGCGGGACATGGTAATATACCCTAGGGCATTTTAATACGGGGCAGAGTTAGGGTCTCATCTCAGGGTGCCAGTTGAATCGCCCTGAACCGGACCAAGAGACACTTCAGAGACAGAGTCTAAGAAGTGGGTATTTGCTTTATTTGGCACCGGGTGCCTGGGGGATCGCTCCTCCAAATACACAAAAGGAAACTAAAAACACCTGAATCAGTTTACTATCACCTCCACAGTTTCCTCAGAGAAAAGTGCATCAAAATTCCCAAGAGTCCGGGTCCCCACAGAAGAAACCTCAGCCTCCACAACCCCCTCAGAGAGGGCTGCGTCGGAATCCCTAGGAGTAGCTGAGACCATACTATTGTCAAAAGGCACTTGGAATCAGAGGATAGTATGCTTGCCAACTATGCCAATAAATGTTATGATCTAGTTTTAAGGTTCTTAGAAATTCCTTTGCCCGAATTAAGGTGCAAACGAGACCATATGCCAGTGACAATAGTAAGGGTTTTATTTGATGGTAAATATGAGAGAGAGAGAAAGAAAGAAATAGAAAATAGGTGGGGGGGGACAGAAAGAGTGACAGGGACAGAATAAGGAAAATATCACCACTCTGTGGACCCCAAGATGTTCTGTTGATCCTGTGCAGCTGGTCTTCTTGGTGGTGAAGGTCCCTCCAGAAACATAGAGTCCCATGGGTATATATGCTCAGGCTAGGTAGCCATGTCCGGGAATGTCCCCCTGGGGGGGGGGGGGGCAGTCTCTTACAGCAGACTCTGGGTCTGTTGCATCACGTGCAGTCCTGTGGGGCAAAGCCTTTCACATGAATGCCCCATGGATGTGGCCTGTGGGGTTGGGGGTTCCATAGCTGGGCCAGTTTGTGTAATCGGAGGATGGATGTTTATTGCCTCTCATCAGAGGTTGCACCATGCACCCAAAACCTCCTCCTCCCCTCTCGGCTGGGGGAAGTCTGTGTAAACCTGGTTTCTGTGAGCTGTGCTCTCCCCCCACCCCAAACTCAGCCCAGCTGGTGGCTTTGGCCTTTTGTGGATGCATACCTTTCCCTCAGCCTGACATGATTAAACAATGTGTTTCCCTTTATCTAATCAACAGTTTGACTTTCAGTTCAAAGTCCCACTCTTCAGGGAAGCTTCTTTGGTTGTAGCTTCTTTATAATGAGCAAAACTTTATATCAGTGTTTGAGGCATGAACTATTTTCAGTCTCTCACTTGTGAGAAAAATTTAACATCTATGACTGTTGCAGATGACCTTGTTTTTTTAAGTGGATCATGGGAGAGAATGAAGACAAATATTGAAATCTTAAATGCTTTTTGTGATCTTACAGGCCTCAGGATGCAAGGGGAGAAGTGCTATGACTTCTATATCAAGCCTGTCAGGGACTCATATACCATCAATGACTGTCCACCAGGGACAATTAACGGCACACCCCTCAATATGACTGATCGTGCTAACTGAGAAATACCTGGGATTTTGCACTGATCCATGGGTAGGAATATCAAACCCAGACATACTGGGAAAATTGGAAGATTGGCTATATCAGACTGAAAAGGCTCTTTTAAAACCATTTCAGAAGGTAGACATCTTGAAAGGATTTACTATCCCCAGATTGACGTTGGTGATTGAGGCACGAACCCAGACCGGCAGGGAATCTGAATTGTTTATTCAAAGGAATGAGCTGATTTTATACACTTTTCCAAGGCACAGTATTTCCTTATATGGCAATTCTCACTACGTGACCTATCCCGTGTTGCCACATCAGCAACACACTTCCTTCTATGGGATGATCACTCGTTGTTCACCCGTCTGTCAGCTCCTGGCAGGCTCCTCTCCATAGGGGAGACACCTCCTCCCCTCAGGGTCCGGTGGAGACAAACCTCTCTGTGCCGCCATGTGCTCCTTTGTGCTGCCATGTGCTTCTGCGAGCATGTCCCACAGCCCGCAACTCAATTCTATCTCTCCTTACAATTCCCCCTTTTTTGTCTTATACAAACATGAATTATGAAACAAAACCCCTCTAACATTAGAACGTTTGGCTCACTGCCCAAACCAAATAAGCTCTGTTCTTCACAAAAGCAGTATCTTTCTTATGAACAGGGGGATAGATGAAAACACCCAATAACTAGTCTTATGTATGAAGACAGTGATTAAACAGATTGAACTTTGAGAAACAACATAAAGTTGTCTAAAACTTTTACCATCACCCTAGAGCCTGTAATTGCTGGGAGGTCCTATTTCACAGTGAGGACTTAGAGAGTCTTTCTCGGGCAAGACTTCTAAGTTTACCTCGAAAGAGGATCCAGCTTTTATAAGATCAAATCAACAAGTCAAAGTGACTTGATTACACTTTTAGGGCAGAAACACCTGGGTCTGACGGTATAATCTCCAGTCAGCCAGGGCTAGGGCTTGGCCAGAGCCTCAAGCCTTGACTGAGAGGGTTTCCCTAAAATACTTATAGAATTGCTGAAAAACTTTATTAATATCAGTTAGGAACATGACTTCAGAAGACTTTATCTTCTCCACAAGCTGATTATGAAGCTGGAGTATTCAAGGCTGGTTGGACCACTCTTGCAGGTATCCATCTTGGACTGGAATCTGTGGAAACAAAAGCATATCCTTGCCCCCAGGTTATCAACGGAAAGAGACTTTCCCATTTTCTACTTTCAAGATTCTTAATAAGTACCTCAGCTTTTTTTAAGTGAACCTGTGATCATTCTGAATGCGATTGAAAAATTAAGAACATATAAACCTCTTTGCAGTCTTTCACAGGGGACACACCCCATCCCTGCACCCCCCTTTTCTGTTCTAACAATATGTAACACAAACATCTTTCAACTTACTAAATTCAGGAAAATGTGTAATGTAACATGCAGTTTTCTTACTATGAACGGTAAAACAGTACATCTAATAGAACAACAAGTGCGCACTGAGTAAAAATAAGCAAGGTAGTTATCTTCAATTGCTTAAATAATGTACCATTTCACAAAATGTATATAAATCCAGGGCTTGGAAGATTACAATTATAATAACATTAACTCTCTAAGTGGTTTCAAAAGGTAACAAGCCCCGAGTCAGAAGTTGCTGCAGGATGAGAGGGTTACGGTCTTTCATTCCAGTGGTAACCTTTTTCACATCAGGGAAGCAGCAATGTGGGAGCTGTTCTTTCAGTTTTTTCAAGTAGGAAAAGAGTACTTCGAAAACACATATCAGTAAATTTCTGCTTGAAAAGATAGCTTACAAATTAGAATTATTACAGGAGTGTTGGTGTGACCCAGCCACCTGCGGGGCTGGGGCTGCGTAATGCCAATCAATCCCAGCCCCTCCCCTGGATTGAGTTTCCCAAAGAGGCAGACTCAGAGGGCGGGTCAAGGGGCGGCTCAGAAGCCTAAGCCGCACCCCCTGGGCGGTGCCCGGGTACAAGCCGTCTCCCCCGGTTCAGGAAAATTCTTGGTTACTCGGTTGTTCATTGGTTCTTTGTTATAACCCCCGCCTCTCGGCTTACCCCAGTGGCTCTTGTTACATTGTATCCTCCCCCTGGCTTGTAACTCATTGGTTGTTTTCCCCTTTCACCGGGGTTTTCAAATTCCCTATAAAACTGAGGACAAGGCTCCGAGGAGCCATCCCATCCCATCACAATCCCATCATTCCCATCACATCGGATTCCAGCCTTCTGAGCTCGTTCGGGTTGCGAAACTTCTAACAATAAACCTTTTAGAAGCCAAACCTGAACAGCCTCTCTCTTCCTTAGTCTCTGAGCTAACATGAGCCGACATCATCGGCTCCTGCCGTGTTCCCTCTGCCGAGAAGCCAGCTAGCCAGCTCAGCCAGCAGCTCGATTTCTGATGCTGAAGTCGTTTCAGCAACCCGCAGAAGTAGGGCAGCTGGACTCTCTCTGACCTGGGGCACACCAGATTTGGTGCCTCGAGCACCAAACGCTGTGTTAGGTTGGTGCACCAAGCATGGGGCTCACGCGAGTGGATCCCTACGACGTCGTGGCTGTCGGTGGACAGTCAGAAGAAGCAACTTTGGACTGCTGATGCCTCTTGGAGCAGTCTGCTCTGTTTTAGGAGCAGTGCCCTGAGAGAAGGCTGCTAACTCCCACTGATTCTGCACTGAACTGACCTTGGAGAGCAGCCGTGCCTCGGAGAACCCCACCTGTGCCTTTTACTTTGTGACCGGACGAATTTGTGCTGATTTCTGAAACTTGTGTGAGTATCCCCGGTCCCTTATACATTGCTTCTTTTTTCGTTTTGCGGGTGGCGGGTGGAAGAAGTGCTGAGAGAGAGATGGGATCAAAACTCTCTCAGCCCCAAAGAGAGGTTTTTCTCCAAGTTGCGAAATCCCTTCAAGTTAGTGGTTTTAGATTTTCAAAGGATCTGTTAAAACAGTTTTTTCGCTGGGTTTTCTTTTACCTTCCTCAAGTACGTCCCACAAATTTAAAATCTCCTGCCTTCTGGCAGGCTGTGGGGGATAAGATTGCTGATTTAAAGCGAAAGGGAGACTCCTCTGGAGAAAAATTTTTTCCCCTCGTTCTAGTCCTTAGAGATGTTATAAATGAAGTCTGTAATTCGTGCTGTTATGTATAAAAATGAACTATAATGAAACTATACAGAGCCAGAGTTTCAAACCCCCCCACCAGCCTGGCTGAGAGGAAAATTTTACAACACCAGAGCAGTTGAAAAGGAAGTTCTTTCAGCACAGATGTAATCAATAGGTGAGGATTCCACCCCAGGTGGGATTGGATCTTATCACCAGGACATTAACAGTATGATGACTTGATCGCTATCTTCTGATATCTACACCTCAGCCGATAAGGAATTGGACATTCCCGGAACTAAGAATAACTGTTCCAGGAACCAGAGATGGACCATTCATCATCCAAGATGGACAATTCATCAGACCCAGGAGAGGCTTTGTGCAGTCCAACTTCAGGACAAGAAAACATCATGAATGTGCTAAATTGCGAGAAGAATAGAATTAATTCGGACTCTGCCCAAGAACTGTATAAGAAGGAACCAGCCGAAGCAATATTCGTGAACTTGGGAGGTCTGATGCGATAGAGGTCAGATCTGTGTTCAGCCAGCACCGATCTTGGGCTCGGTGCTGACCTTTTTCTGATCGTGGCTTTCTGTGTGACCGATCTTTTGGCCGCGGAATAAAATCTATTTCTTTATTAAATTTAATTTGGCTGAATTTCTTTACTTCAGAGACTTGCATAAAATGGATCAGAAAGTAAAAGAAAAGCACAAATCCCCTTGCAGTTCTTCCCATATCCCTCCTTCCTCCCCTCCTGCTCCTCATCCCACTTCCCTTTCGTTGGAAAAACCAAATGGGGTGATATGCCCAGAGGCACAGTGTTGCTGCCTTCTCTCTGACCCCTCTCGGTCTTTTCAGCCACCCTGTCGAGTTAGCCCTGGCCAAGCTGCCTCGACCTCTTCCCAAACCCTGTATCCCTTGCCCTCTTCCCCAGTTGTAAGCCCAGAAAACTGTTCTAAATGCTGTTTGCCATTGCCCCCCCACTCCACATGTCTGAACAATGGCGCCAACCACATGGCACAGTTCACCCCCCCTTCTTCCCACAATCCCTTTCACCCTCCTACCCCCATCCCCTTCCCTATCCCCGCCCCCAGACGTGACGTCATCGGGTTCCTCCCACACGTCAGGCACCGCCCCCTGCGTCGGGAATCCCTGCCCATCCTGTGACCACGCCTCCTGGTCCTCCAACCCCGCCCCCTGTGGAGGACTTCCTGGTTCCCATGCCCCCCCCCTTTCCGGTTCCCACGGGGTAGAAACCGGAAGCGACGCCATCTTGAAATCGGGTCCGGGAGTCCCCTCAGCCCCTTCCTATACCTTTGCTGCTTCTGTAACATATGATCGAACTGGCAATAATCCCACATGGAAACCCATTGATTCTGCAGGGCTCAAAGAGCTTTGCAAAGCCCAGAAAGAATTTGGGAGGGAGAGTCAGTATTTTAAGAACCTTCTTAACTCTCACCAGTACAGTTCTTGTGCCACATGACCTCAAAAGCATTTTCTCCTGCTTGCTTTCTCCATCCAAGTTTCAAATGTGGGAAGAAGGTTGGAGAAAAGAACTGGGAGAGGTCCTCCCGATTTTACTGCAGGAAGCAACGCCGGGGTTTCTATAGATCACCTTACCGGTGAGGGGTTGTTGTCCAAGCCCCAGAACCAGGCTCAAAATACACCAGAGCCGGTCCTGAATGCTGTAAAGCAAGCAGCTCAGCAAGCGTTCTTAATGATGCCTCCTAAATTAGCACCTCAATTGAATTATACTGAGATTCGGCAACTGCAAAATGAGCCATTTATTGATTTTGTGGATAAACTGAGGCTCGTAGTGGAAAGACAAGTGGAAGATCCGAAAACAAGAGAGCATATTATAACGCAAATTGCAAAAGCTAATGCCAATGATGCTTGTAAAAGAGTGATTTTGGGTCTTCCATTCGAACCTCCACCAACCTTAAGTCAAATGATTCGTGCTTGCACAACATTGGTGCCAATTAACCAGCCAAATTTAAAAACAGGGGAAAACTTAATAGTAACGGCAGCCACTGCAGATGCAATAGCATCTCAGGACAAAAGAAATGCTAATTGGGTCTGCCACAGGTGTGGCAAACCAGGACACTTGGCCCGAAACTGCAGAGCTTTAGCTCCAATTAATCAAGGTTCCCGAGCTGTCTCCCCAGGGCAAATGTCATCGCCTGCCGCCAATGGGATGCACCCAAAAAACTGACCAGACCGCGTGGAGTGGCAGGGCCACGCGGGGGAACAAATCAAGAAATTGCCACCAGGAAAATGGTCACCACAACCTTTGCAACTCAAATGGACTCAGTGACACCCCAGAGAATCGTTGTGAGTTGCGAGAATCTGAGAGACTGTGTTAAAAGATGTTGTACATTCACCAGCTGACATTTGTGTTACACCAGAAATTGTTCAAGTGGGCCCACAAGGGTTCTTTACTGTCAACATCCAGTGTGTTAACCCTCCCTTTTTTCTTGCTGCTAACCAGGTTGTGGCCCAAGCTATTCTCATGCCCAGTAGTCCGCCACAGGACTACAACCCCTCTATCTTCTGGGCTGAGGTAGTTGGGAACGACAAACCCATGCTTAATTGCAAACTTTCTTGCCAAGGCTCAGACATCAGCCTGGCAGGAATGATGGACACGGGAGCAGACGTGACAGTCATTTCTTCCCACAAATGTCCGTCGCGCTGGGAGCTGCAGCTGGCAGAAGGTATCGTGATGGGTGTGGGGGGATCTATATCTGCCCAGAGAAGCAAGGAAGTTGTCCAAATTGAGGGTCCAGAGGGACAGAGAGCATCAGTCTGTCCTTTTGTAATTGACTCTGGATTTACATTGTGGGGCAGGGATCTCATGTCCCAGTGGGGGGCTCGAGTCGAAATTCCATCTCAACCCCAAAATTTTTAGTAAAGGCCACTGTGGAGCGCCCCTTCCAGAAATTAAATTGGATCTCTGACGAGCACATCTGGATTGATCAGTGGCCTTTGAAAAATGATCAATTAAAGGTGCTCGCCGCACTCATGGAGGAGCAATTGAAAAAAGGAAATATCGAACCATGTAATAGTCCTTGGAATTCCCCAGTATTTCTAATCAAAAAGCAGGGGAAAGACCAGTGGCACCTCCTACAGGATTTACGGAAAATAAATGCAGTCATTGAGGACATGGGACCCCTGCAGCCCACAATGCCTTCCCCCTCCATGGTCCCTAGGCAATGGAAGTTAGCAGTCATTGATATTAAGAACTGCTTCTTCCAGATCCCAATACACCCAGATGATGCACCTCGGTTTGCCTTCTCGGTACCTTCCGTCAACCGAAAGGCTCCCATGCAGCGCTACCAGTGGCGAGTTCTGCCGCAAGGCATGAAAAACTCATCCACCATCTGCCAGTGGTATGTAGCTCGCATTCTGTCCCCCATCAGAAAGTTAGCAGCAAAGACTGTGGTGCTCCACTATATGGACGATGTTTTAGTGTGTGCTCCTAACCAATCCTATTTAGACTGGACATTGGGGAAGGTAATCGAGTCCTTGGAGGCAAATGGATTTGAGATCCAGGCTGAAAAGGTCCAGAAAACCTCTCCATTTAAATACCTTGGACTAAAAATCCATGACCAGACTGTGGTTCCCCAACAAGTCAAAATTAATGATAACCCTAAGACCTTGCAGGAACTCCATCAGCTCTGCGGGTCCATAAATTGGGTGAGGCCGCTCCTAGGGCTGACGACAGAAGATCTCGCTCCTCCGTTCAACCTCCTGCGAGGGAAAGATGACCTCACATCACCTAGACATCTAACAGAGGAGGCGAGACAGTCCATCTGTAAGGTACAGGAAGCGCTGTCGTCCCGGCAGGCACACCGCTGCGCCCCAGGTCTGTCTTTTCAATTTATTGTATTAGGGGAAATGCCATACCTTCACAGGCTGATATTTCAGTGGGACGAGGTGCAGAGTGATCCCCTGTTAATCATCGAGTGGGTTTTCCTCTCGCACCAGCCGTCCAAAAGTATCACAATGCCACAGGAGCTCATGGCTCAGCTGGTGATGAAAGCTAGATCCCGCCTCCCCACCCTTGCAGGGTGTGACTTTACATGCATCTACCTACCATTGGCAACCGATTCACTTGATAACCTCCTTCAAAACAATGAGCACCTCCAATACGCCCTAGACAGCTACACAGGCCAAATTTCTATACACCACCCACAACACAAACTGTTTATTTCAGTCTTCAAACTGATTCCAAAACAAATTCAAAGCAGAAAACCATTAAATGCCTTGACAATCTTTTCAGATGCCTCCGGTTATTCTCGCAAATCTGTCATCACTTGGAAGGATTCTCGCACTCAGAAGTGGGAATCTGATGTGCAGGTAGTTGAAGGATCCCCACAAGTGGCAGAACTTGCAGCTGTGGTCAGGGCATTTGAGCAGTTCAGTGAACCATTTAATTTGATAACTGATTTTGCCTATGTAGCAGGTGTAGTTTCCAGGGCAAAGAGCGCCTTACTACAGGAGGTTGCAAACCCAAAAATTCTTAACTTGCTTTCAAAATTAATTCAACTGATCTCCCACCAAAAGCACCCATTCTATGTCATGCATGTGAGATCACACACTGACCTGCCAGGATTTAATACAGAAGGGAACAGGAGAGCAGATGCCCTAGCGATGCCCATCGAGTTAGCGAATCTGCCTAACAGATTCCAGCAAGCCCAGCTGAGACATGCAATGTTCCATCAGAATGCTCCAGCTCTCATTCGAATGTTCCACCTCACTAGAGATCAGGCGAAAGCCATTGTGGCGACATGCCCCAACTGCCAGAAACATCAGCTTCCATCATTAGGTCAAGGGATTAACCCCCGAGGCCTAGGCAGTTGTGAGGTATGGCAAACAGATGTGTCTCAGTTTGAAAGACAGGTGTCTGCTAAGGAAGGCAGAAGCCTCCCTTGGACTGGCAGATGTAACCCCTTTCCCTCCGAGTTATTATAATTTTGAAATCAAGGGCTTTTAGGCAAAGATGTGGGAAGTAGAAATAACAGTTCTTTACTATTATATATATAACCAGTCAAACAAACAACAATAACTGTGGCAGTAACAGCAAACAATCACAAACCCAGTCCCACCCTTCTCGGCTGTTGGGCCCTTTTCCTCCCCTCGGGTGCAGTTCTGCTCGCAGCCAGCAGGGGCGCTGGCGGCTCCCGGTGAGCAGGGCAGGTGCGATGGTTTCCCCGCGGCTGCAGGGGGCGCTCCGGAGCGAGCTCGGGGAGCACGCGGTGCTGGTGCCCTGGGATCCCGGGAGGGATGGAACAAAGAATCTTCACAAACCCCTGGACAGCTGGCCCGGGTGTCCGGCTGGACCTTCGGGAACAGCAGGCTGGAACGGCAAGCTGGAGCAGCAGGCTGGAGCAGCAGGGATGAGCACAAGTCCCGGGTGGCAGACGCGATATATCCAAGCGGGGAACCCCCCGGAGGTCTAGGCAGGCAGGGTGAGCACAGCTACAATGCAGCGAAGGCTTGAATCAGCAGTGGGGCAGGGCGGCCACAGCCCGGCCTCCAGCGGGGCAGGGAAGGTGGGCCGGAGTTCCTGGGATCTTTCTCTGCAGAAAGAAAAACGGCCGAAAAGAACCAGCAGCTTCTCTCCCCAAAAAAAAAAGAACCAGCAGCTTCTCTCTCCGAGAACACCGAGAGCGAACTGACCCCACACCCAGGTGAAACAAAGGAGTAGCCAGGCCCACCCCACCCCCAGTGGGTAGCTCTTTTGTCTTCTTTACGTACAGCCATTTGTCCCCTAGCAACATGCATATGGGAAAAAATTCCTTTAACAGGAAGAAAAACTAGGACTAAACTAAAACCCCAACAAGATGTCACCCACTTCCCCCAATTTGGCCGCCAGAAATATATTCATGTTTCTGTGGATACCTTTTCTGGTGCAACCTTTGCCTCAGCCTACTGTGGGGAGAGGGCCAAAGATGTCATCAACCACCTAGTACAGGCCTTCGCTGTGTTGGGGACACCAAAGAAAACTGACAATGGCCCAGCATACACCTCTTCAGAGTTAAACAGATTCATGACTGAGTGGGGTGTGGATCACATCACTGGCATCCCTCACTCACCCACAGGCCAAGCCATCGAAGAAAGAAAGCATCAAACACTAAAAAGACTGTTAGAACAACAAAAAGGCGGCAATGAGATCGCTGCCCCCATCATAAGACTGTCCAAAGCGTTGTTCACTTTGAACTTTTTAAACTGTTCCTATGAGGAACCTGATCCTCCCATAATGAGACACTTCACATACTCTGCCAAACATAAACTGACTGAGAGACCTGAGGTCCTAATAAATGACCCTGATACTTTACAAATACGTGGCCCGTACCCCCTAGTTACCCAGGGTGGGGGCTATGGCTGTGTTTCCACCCCAGAGGGTCCAAGATGGATCCCTGGGAAGTGGATCAAACCCTTTTTGAGACCACCTGCGGATGCCAGGCAAAGGAAAGAAGCTGCCACAGCCTGGAAAAGAAGAAAAACCAAGCCACCTGGAAAAAAGACTCCTCCTCCAGGCCTGAAAAACAAACCCTCCACCTCTCAGTCTCCTTAAAATATGTCTCCCTTCCCAAAATGACCCCTCAGTTTTGTTTTGAAAGAGGGGGAGTCCAAGGGAGCCATTCTTATTTAAGTTGATTGTATTTGTATTAATTTTATTTGTGTTACACTGTCCCTAAAGTTACCTCCCTTGACAGCTTGGTGACATCCTACCTGCTGCTGTCCCACCTACTGCTGCAGTTCCTCCTCTGCACCGGGAGCTCCAGCAGCCGGATTCCTTCCATTATCAAGGACATTGTATGGGGTTTCTTTATGGAGTCATTAATTTTATTAGCCCTCCCCATTTTTAAGTGGTTGGTTTTGAAATCCCTTAAGCCTTTCCCCTCATTTCAAAGTAATAAAGAAGGGGGAGATGTTGGTGTGACCCAGCCCCCTGTGGGGCTGGGGCTGCGTAACGCCAGTCAATCCCAGCCCCTCCCCTGGATTGAGTTTCCCAAAGAGGCAGACTCAGAGGGCGGGTCGAGGGGCAGCTCAGAAGCCTAAGCCGCACCCCCTGGGCGGTGCCCGGGTACAAGCCGTCTCCCCCGGTTCAGGAAAATTCTTGGTTACTTGGTTGTTCATTGGTTCTTTGTTATAACCCCCGCCTCTCGGCTTACCCCAGTGGCTCTTGTTACATTGTATCCTCCCGCTGGCTTGTAACTCATTGGTTGTTTTCCCCTTTCACTGGGGTTTTCAAATTCCCTATAAAACTGAGGACAAGGCTCCGAGGAGCCATTCCATCCCATCACAATCCCATCATTCCCATCACATCGGATTCCAGCCTTCCGAGCTCTTCGGGTTGCGAAACTTCTAACAATAAACCTTTTAGAAGCCAAACCTGAACAGCCTCTCTCTTCCTTAGTCTCTGAGCTAACATGAGCCGACATCATCGGCTCCTGCCTTGTTCCCTCTGCCGAGAAGCCCGCTAGCTAGCCCAGCAAGCAGCTCGATTTCTGATGCTGAAGTCGTTTCAGCGACCCGCAGAAGTAGCGCAGCTGGACTTCCTCTGACCTGGGGCACGCCACAGTTGGTGCCTCGAGCACCAAACGCAGCGTTACAGGAGCATCTCTAACAAAAAACAATTAGAACAATGCGGGGTGTCACAAGATGGTGTGGTAAAAAAATAATTTTTGAGATAGGGTCTAGCATTTTGCCAACATTTTGAATAACGAAAACAGGAGGGTTCTATGGACCAGCTGCAAGAACGGCATGCCTGGCCCGCAGCCACTCCCGCACAAGCCGGTGCAAATGCTGCAGCCTCCCCACCCCCGAGGAAGGGGCCACCTGTCTCTTCAGGTCTTTTCTCCAGCACAGTATCAGCTCCTGAGAGTCCGCAGGAGATGGGAGCCTGACTGTAGCGGCACGGGTGTGGCAGCCGCGTGGGTCCCGCCGGCTCATCTCATGTCCCACATGCAGAAAGCTGTGCTCGCCCTGCCCGATCCGCTGTGTCGCCGGTGCGGTGTTCACTGCCGCTTCTCAACTCTGCCATGTGCTCGCCGGTGTGTGCTCAGTGGTGCCACGTGGTCGCCTGCGCTGCTAAGTGTCGCGCCCCCGTGGCCCCGCACACTCCCCTCCCCGCCACTAGACTCTCACAGAGGGCAAATGGAGAGGGAACATGCTACCAGGAAGGGCCCCCCCGCCTCCAGCCACTCACCGCGACACGGTTCCAGCTGATGCTGCGTGGCACGGGGGGGAGCGAGCTCTTCTACGATACCGTCCGGTTCCCCTCCAGGGTCAAACAGGTTGGGGGACGAGGGGCCATCTTCTGGTTCTTCTCTCACAGCCCTGACAGACTTACAGTTCGCTGGCGGTGCAGAAGGGCTGGGCACCACTGCCACGGTGGCACAAGCGTCTTTCTTTGTCCGGTCTCTGGGTGCCACATGCGCTGTGAGCGCCTTGCACGCTGTCCTCCACGGACACAAAAGCTTTGTCAGCGCTGCATCGCCGCATGTGACTCGGTCCCACAATGCGTCCCTTAAAGCGTCCCATGTCCGAGGATCAAAAATATTGGTACTATTTAAAGTTGAGTCACAGTCTTTTGCCCAGAACAAGACTCTGTTCAAATCTGTAGACTCAACTTTCCTGCCATGTTTCTTTAAAATCCGTTCCAACGTCTCTGTGACATACTGTTCGTGGGATACACCATCCCCCATCGTTCGCCATGGCTCACCTTCAACTTGCAGGGATTGAATGCTGGCCAGCTTTCCTGCTTCTTTCAGCAGCCCTTCAAGTCCCACGGGGCTCGACAGATGCGCAGATAGGCATATAATAAGCTACTCACACGGGACACCATTTATCGGTGATTGAGGCACGAACCCAGACCGGCAGGGAATCTGAATTGTTTATTCAAAGGAATGAGCTGGTTTTATACACTTTTCCAAGGCACAGTATTTCCTTATATGGCAATGCTCACTACGTGACCTATCCCGTGTTGCCACATCAGCAACACACTTCCTTCTATGGGATGATCACTTGCTGTTCACCCATCCGTCAGCTCCTGGCGGGCTCCTCTCCATAGGGGTCTGCCGTGTGACACCTCCTCCCCCCAGGGTCCGGTGGGCACAAGCTTCTCTGTGCCGCTATGTGCTCCTTTGTGCTGCCATGTGCTTCTGCAAGCATGTCCCACAGCCCGCAACTCAATTCTATGTTATCTCTCCTCACAATTGATCTATTTGGCAGACCAGGCTGATGTGAAAGCCATGGACCTTGAGTCTTTTTATTTGGCAATTAGATCTGCCATCAAGGACTGGTTGCATTTACCTTCAAGTGATGCCATCCTTTATTCCAGCACGAGATGGTGGCCTAGGTATTACCAGACTGTCGGGACTAATTCTCAGTATACAAGCCTGAAGACTCTACAGGATCACACAGTCTTCAGATGAAACAATAAGAGTAATTATGAAGGAAGAAGAAATGTACAGAGAATTTGAAAAACTATGGATAACAGCAGGTGGTGACAAAGTTTCATTACTTTAGGACCCAAAAGCAGTTATGATAGGGAGAAAGTGTGCTAATGTCTTTATAAACAATTTGATGGGTGAGGATATGGGTGTTAATGTCTTTGAAATGGGTCTTAATGTCTCTACTAACTTCAAGCAGCAGGTTTGTTACAGAGCCCAGACAGCTTGACTCCTGAAACAGATGTGGGTCTGCACAAGCCTGAACTTCTAAACTTTGGGGTAAAATGACAGCTTCAAGGGGGAATATGTGGTACGCAGTTCGGGAAGGCTGTACCTTCCTAGTACCTCAGCCAATGGGGAAAGGAAGAGGGCAACATGTGGCCAGGAGTTTAGCATAAAAGGAAGCTGTGTCCTCCAAAACCTCGAGAGAGAAAACCCCGCGGGCTTGTGCCCCAGTGGACTCTCTCCCTTTATTCGAGTAGAGTTGCAGGACTCCTTTGTCTCCTTTATGAACACTAGCTTTTCATGGCGTGATTTTCTGCACAGTAACAACAAGGAGAATCGGTGGAGAGGAACCAGTATTGGAATGGCAGACATCTGCCTTGAAAACCATCTATATGATGCGAGATATGAAAGTAAATCAACATTTTTTGAAGATGTGGCAGCAAAAATAGTAAAGAAGTGCTAACACTTTTGTGATCAAGTACAAGAATTGACAAATGCCACAAATATTACATTCATGGGTTTCCCCCTGGGTGCATGTGGGAAGTGGTTTTGGGGCAATTACGAGTTATTAATTGGTCTCAGTCTCTCCAGTTCCCAGCTGGAAAAGACTGCTTGCACCTTATCAAATAGGGCACTTTTTACCTCTGTTGATATTGTACATATATTTTCTAGCAAGTCACGAACTATTGCAACATCTTAACTGTATGGGTCTTTTAAACTATGAAATAAAAACCGACTGTGGATCATTAAGCGATGTCGCTATGAACGCTATGGTCACCACAACACAGTTCTCTGTTAGGGGCCAGTAATATGTAGGGACACCAATGGGCTCGTGATCATGGAGCATCATCAAAACTACCAATTAAGACAAAATTCACTGGTCTTGACTCAGGTGGATGGGGCATCTTTACTTAACCCTGAAAAGAAACATGTATAAATGATATATGTTTGATAAATAACAGAAATGGTGGCCACAGAGGCCACAGGAAGGGGTAGGAGATGCTGCTGCCTTCCGGGTGAGACATGAGGGGGCGTAGGACTGTCAGAGGTATCAGGTCTGCTGTCTGTGTGGGGCTGGCAGGCACCTGCGCTGCTCCCTGGGGCACCAGGGTGAAGAGGTCTTTGAGGTCTTTGCCCTGTGGGTGGGGGCGATTGCAGGTTGGGTGCAGTGTGCGAAGTAACCATGTTGTGTGGCTGAGCTCATTCCTTCCCTGCTGTTGGGGTGGCTCTGGACCATCCTCTTGTTTTTTGCTTCACAGGCTCAGCCCAGAGGCATGTTACGAGCAGAGTGGAAAGTGGAGGTCAGCAGTCTGCCCCGGCTGTGAGGTAGCAGTGTCCTTTTATTTGCCTAATATTTTCACAGTTTAGGGAACGAAACCATGAATACTTCTGTCTTCAGAACTCATTCTGAGATATGTATCCTTGCTGATATTTATGGGTGGAAAAATATTTGCAGAAAGGAAAAAAAATGAGGCAGTTGAACATATCACTTCACAATTTATGAACAGATGTAGTGGGTTGGAAAGGACTGTCCCATGTCTTTTCCTATGATTTCTTGGGGGGGGAAAAAAAGCGTGTTGAATAGTATTAGCTGAGGAAACTTCAGGTTTGGAACACACATCTGGTTATATTTTAAGAGCAATATTTTAAAATTGTATTTTCTCTGACTTCTACCTTGTCACAAATCATTCTGTAATTTTTCCATGTTATGCTTCTTTGTCTTGGTTTGAAAGACAGGTGTCTGTCAAGGAAGGCGGGAACCTCCCTTGGAATGGAAAAAGAAATATGACCCCCTTCACTCTGGATTATTATAACTTTGAAATTAAGGGGCTTTCAGGCAAAGCTATGGGAAAAGGAATAACAGTTCTTTGCTAGTATGTATATGGATAACAAGGCAAACAAACAACAACAATGGCAGCAACAACAAACAAAAACAGAAACCCAGTAAGAGCCTTCTCTCAGCTGTTGAGCACCTTCCCCTTTGGTGTAGTTATGACCACAGCCGGCAGGGGTGCTGTTGGCTCCTGGCCAGGCAGGGCAGGTGCTATGAGTCCCCCGCTGCTGCAGGGGGCCCTGTGGTGCAAGCTCAGATGCCTCTTCATGTGGGTAATGGTGGGCGTGCCAGCGGAAGAGATTGAAAAGGGGCTTCTTTTACAACCTCACAGGGGGACCTAGTCCCGGTGCCACTCCGTATGGTGAAATCAACCTCCTCTCCACGGCAGATGAAGCAGCTGGGCTGGAGCCTCTTGGTGTGCTTTCTCTCCCCAGCTTGGCTTCCTGAGGTTTGGGGCTGGAACCAGGCAACCCCTCTCCCACCAGACCTGCTTCTCTGGGCTCAGACTAGCAGCTGTTCACCTTGAGGCAGCTGAAAGATCGCTGCTGCAGCTTCTCCAAGCCAGGGGAGGGAAAAGCTTTTTTGCCTGGGCCAACAAAACCAAGCTAGTCAAGCAAAACCAAACTGCACAGTGACATGGAACGCCTGGGCAGCGAAGCTTCGAAAATGCTGGCCAAAAAGCCCAAAGCTCCCCCCTCCCCGGCCCTGCACCCACCCAGTCCCAGTCCTTAAAGATATAGCAACCATTTTGGGGCATAAAACAGAGGATCATGGAATAGACTATTATCATAAATCACTCCAAGACAACTGGGCATGATGTTCTATGGTGTGGAATATCCCTTTGGCCAGTTCCAGTCACCTGTCCCAGCTATGCTCCTTCCCAGTTCCTTTTGTGCACCTCCTCACAGGCAGATCATAAGACGAAAAAAATCCTTGACTTAAGATAAACACCACTTAGCAGCCACCAAAACATCAGTGTGTTATCAACATTATTCTGATAATGAATCAAAAAACCATCACTGTAACAGCTACTGAGAAGAAATTAACTCTACCCTTGATGCCTTAGGATTTAGCTTTTATATTTTTCAGATCCTGTACTGTTTTAGTTTGTAACTCTAAAACTCCATAACCTGTTAGCTACTGTTCTCACATTCTAGTTAGACATAACAAACCCTCTGGGCCTGGACTCAAGGACACCTTGTTGTCCCAGGTCCCGAAACATGTAAACTTTTTACATGTAGACATGTAAAGCCTCTGAACGGGGGAAGCAAACTTGGGGTAATTACATCATTACCTGAAATTGTAATTGGAGAATTAACCCTGATATGCAAATGGACCAAACTTATAAAAGTGTGAAAAACCCGTGACCCAGCGTCCATCTTGGATGTAGCCCCTCGGAGGCTTTTTGACTCCCAAGGTGTTCCTATTGAAAGCCCTCAATAAATACCTGCTTTTATTCTCTTAATCTTGCCTAGCCACTGTTTTCAGGTAGCCACATCAAGGCATCACCCTAGCTGAAACCAGGACAATGCCCACCCTTTATTCCATACCATTTATTTCATGCCAAGTTTCACACTTCCCACTATCCCATTACCTTCCCTCCTTATCTCTTTTGATAGATATACATATAGACATCATTCTCCTTATCTATGGAAAACCTCTGTCTAATATTCATGAAATGTCCACAAAAAAAAAAGTTGAATTAATTTAGCCCATGCCTTTGGCCTTCATCCTAGGTGTACTAGTTTGAAAGCAAACCAGTGAGAGATTCCAAGTCAGAACTACAATTTAATAGGAAAATTAAAATAAATGCCATAGTACAGAAACACTGACAGAGTCAGGATACAACCTGACACCCTGTTGGTCAGGGTGGTGGTAGCAGTCCAATTAAATGATGGCTGCAGTCCTGTTGAAGTGATAGATGTGGTTCTCTTGAAGTGGTGATCCTGTAGAAGGGTCTGGTCTTCCTCTGAAGGTCCAGTGGTGGTTATGTAGCTCTTGTCCTCTAGGAACCCAGTAAGTGCTGGCTGTGGTGTTCCAAACCTCAGATTATATCCAGGTAGGAATGCTTGGTTCCTCCCTCTGGGCAGAGCATCACACAATGGGATGATGTAATTTTATGAGTCATGCAGTGAGACTTGATGGGACATTAACAGAAGATACTCCCCTGGAGGGAGTTATCAGGGATGTGTCATGGAAGAGATAAAGAACACTGCCCTGATGCCTAGGCAGGAGTAAGGGAATAAAGGTAGGCATTTATTTGAAAGGCCTTCAAAGGTACCCCCTGGGGAGCCAGAGGCTATTCTCAAAATGGACCCCAATATGAACAACAGGTCATGAGTTCTTCATACTTTTATAGGTTTGGTTCATTTGCATATCAGAGTTAATTCTCCAATTAAAGCTTCAGTTAATTAACGCCGTTCTGTGCTTGCTGCACTAGCTCTGGCGTGCCCTCGATCAGAGAGTCCAGCTGCGTTACTTCTGTGCATTGCAGAAGCAACCTCGGCATCAGGATAGGCACTGGCTGGGCACGCTCACTGGCTTCTTTGCAGAGAAGACACGGCAGGAGCCAATGATTTAGGCTCACATTAGTTCGGAGATAAAGGAAGAGAGAGGTGGTTCTGGTCTGGCTTCCAACAAGTTTATTGTCAGAAGTTTAACAACCAGAACATGGCAATGATCTTAATCGCGCCCGGAGGCTTTTCCCTCAGTTTTACAGGGGGTTTGAAAACCACGGGAAAAGGGGAAAACAACCAATGAGTTACAAGCCAGGGGGAGGATACAATTCAACAAGAACCAATGGGGGAAACCGAGAGGCGGGAGTTATAACAAAGAACCAGTGAACAACCGAGTAAGAGAGAATTTCCCCGAACAGGGGAAGGCTGTTTGGACCCGGGCACAGCCCAGGGGGGGTGCGGCTTAAGCTTCTGAGCTGCCCATCGACCCATCCTCCGAGTCTGTGTCCCGGGGCAATTCGATCCATGGGAGGGCCCGGGGTTGATTGGCATCTCGCTGCCCCAGCCCAGCAGTGGGCTGGGTCATAACAACAGTTAATGATGTAATTTCCCCAAGCTTGCTCCCCCTCCTTTAGAGGCTTTTGGTTTATACTTTTTGGGCCTAGGATGGTCTGGGTGTCCTTGGAGAGCAGGCCTGGAGAGACTTTGTTATATCTACCTAGCATGAGAGAGCAGAAGTTAACAGGCTACAAGAAACTTCAGTTACACACTAGGCAGTACAGGATTTGAAAAATATGAAAGTTAAAACTTAAGGCATCAGCCCCACCTGGTTTTAACAGATGGTGATAGAATACATACTTTTGGTTACATCTTACATTGTAACCTAAGACATAAGACTAACCAGAATTTCAAAAATGTGACATAGCTACTGTTCATAAGTGTGAAAAAGGGCAAGAAGGTGCTAGAAACTATACAGCTATATATTAAAAATCTGCAAAGCTACAAATATATGAAAAAGCTAAAAATCTTTAGGCATCATTTCCTCCCTTTACAGACTTGGCAAAAATTCCATCTTGTCTAGTCTCTACCACTTACATTTAATGTTAGACCATAAAGATGACCAGAAATGCCAGCATTGAATCATACAGCAAGCTATTATGCAGACACTGACTTCAAATATCACTAGTATGAACAGTTGTTTTATCCAAATCCAGTTTGGTAACCATGAAGTAAGTGTATGGAAGATATATTTTCAAAGTCCAATGAGTCATCTTTGAGAGTTACCTGATGTAAAATTTGAGTTTGTTGCCAAATTTCAGATAAATCTTTATTACTTCTTCTACTCTGATCTATATAAGAAGAACGACTAGTGTTAATAACACTATACAGGCCCCCTTGTGAGGCTAGCAGAAAATCGAGAGCCATTCTGTTTTGCAGAACTGTCTTGGGGTAATTTATGATGTGTATCCCCTATTGCTGCTCTATGCCCAGAAATTAACTTTGTGCCTTTCTGTGCCTTTAAACTGCGCCTGAAAGGGGGGAGAGAGAAAAAGCCGAGCAAACTTTTCAAAACAGTTGTTCAAGGACACAGGTACGCACTCCTCTGCATTCTGCTTCTGCAGCAGCAAGAGCAGAGGAAGCGCCCTTCTTGCTTTTCAGCCGGCTTTCGGCTCCTTTTCTCCAGAGGGAGATGGAGAGTTGAACTTTGTTTTCCTGGGACTTCAGTTTTTCCCTTCTCTTCTGGACTGTTTCAACATCAGAACACACCGGGAGATTTTTCCACCAAGGCCCCAGAGGTGGGCCCACACCGACCCAGCTCCAAGGAGGAGGAGAGAGACCACACCTACGGAAGGACTCTGAAATCTTCCCAGGTTTCTCTCCACAGCGAGAGGTTTTATTATTTAGCATTATTATCCTTTTCCTGTGTGTTTGTTAAATAAATAGTTGTTTTATCTCTTTCCCTTTCCTCCGAGGAAAATTTTTTTTCCCAAACCCAGTGGGGGAGGGCTGGTTGTAACTTTTGCAGCAGCTTGGAAAAAAACACACTGAGACCACTGCTTCTTCTAGCAGGATCTATCTTTATTACACACACTCCAGTATTTATATGTTTCTACCATGGGAAAGTTTTAAAAAAGTTTTGGGAATGTGCAGAGGGAAAGACAAAACAGCTACATCCCCAAACACCTGGAAGGGAGACTTTTCTGCCCTTTACCAGGCACTCATGCCAACATGCCATCTCCCAGCATTCTGGGAGATAAAGGAAAAACATGGTGCTTATAGCTGTGGTCATTTCCCTAGTCTGCATCTTCCCAGGAGAACAAAAGGCCTTTATCAAAGTTAAGATAAACAAGGAACAAGTTGCTCTCTACACGGGGCTCTCGTTAAGGGCAGGATGGCTGCCGCAGGCCTCTGCAGTAACTTGCCTTCTATCGGAGGATATGTTCCTCCAGATTTGTCCAAACCAGCACAAATAATGCTCCACATTGGGTGCCACATTAGTTTTATGACAATACGGAGGGACAATGGCCTTTCCTGTGACATTAACAATCATGCAGGGAACCTTATAATTTTCTTGATCAGGAATTAAGCTGCTTAGGGTTATAGGCAGGTAGGCCTTAGTGACTTGTTCCCACTTCTCATTACGGTTTGTCTCATTCATTAAAACACCAATTAACGGCCAGTTTTTATTCTCGTCAATTGTTGGCATTTGAGTACAAATACAACAGTTGTTTTTATGAAGAGCTTTGGATACATTTTGGACTAGAGTCACATGCAAATTTTGGTTCCAAACCTGAATCGTGGTTACCATTGGTTGTCTTGGGGTGATTTTATGATGATACTTTATTCCCTAATCATCTGCTTTATGCCCAGAAATGGCTGCTGTATCTTTAAGATGGACCCGGGGGGTGGGGTGTCAAGCCTTGGGCTCCTGGGCAATTTGGTTCAATCTCTCTCTCTGGGTGCTCCGGCAGCATGGACCAGGATGCTATATTGTTCCTTTTGTTGGATTAGTTTTTTGCTAGCTTGAAGCAAGAAGATTTTTTTCTTCCCTTCCCCTAGCCTGGAGGCTGTACTGGGAATCCTCTCGGCAGCTTTTTATTGTTTTTGGGTTTTTTTCCTATGAACTGTTTTGGTTTGGCTTGTTTTTTTCTTTTTGGCTTGTCCGGGGAGCCAGCAGGGGGGGCTGCCTGAACCCGAGACATCGGAGAAGCTGAACCAACATGAGACAGGACACTAAAACCCACTAGTTTCACCTGCTGTGAGGAAGAGACTAACACTAAAAAGGTTCCCATCTATTCTGCCCGAGCAGCTACGTGAACTCCTGTTTCGCCCATCCCCTGAGACAAAGAAGGGCAGCCGCCATCTTTGACTCTTGGCCATGTGGCAAGGTGCGGTGTAAGGTTCAATTTTTTTTCCTGTGCTTTCCACGTATCTTGCTTTGTTAATAAACAGTTTTACTTTTCTTTCACTTTCACCCATGGGTATTCAGTCCTCTCATTGGCAAAAAGGGATTATTAGAGCCCTTCTCTTTAGAGGAAACACTCATTCCAGGGCATTTTCTCCTAAATTTGTCTTCAAAACTAAGACAATGGTGCAGATAATAAACACAGAAAGAACAATTCAAACCACATCATCTTCATCTGTATCAGTCTGTTTTTTCACTTGTTTCAGGAGCAGAAGCCTTTTTAACTCTGGAGCAGTGAATTCAGGGTCCTTTTCCGGCGACTTTGACTGCAGTAAGAGTGGTCAGCAGGACTTGGAATGGTACATACACTACAATGTGCTGTCCAAGGGTGAATTTCCAGGCCTTCTGGGTCAAGATGACAGTAGCTGCTACAGTTTTCAAACACCCAGGCCACCCTTGGCTAACATTGTCTAGCTGTTTCGAAAAATAGGCCACAGCCTTTCACCGGTTTCCAAGAAACTGCGACAGTACCCCCAGAGCAACATTCAGTCACTCATAGGTGAACAATTCAAAAGGCTTAGTTAAGTCTGGCAGCCCTAATGCCGAGCTGAAATTAAAGATTTTTTCAACTGATTAAATGCAGCTCTAGTACTATCTGTCCATATCACAGTTCCCTTTTTGTCTGCTTTTAGTGCTCCATACAGAGGCTTTACCAGTAATCCATAATTTGATATCCATAAGCGACACCAAACTACCATTCCCAGGAAAGCCTGCAGTTCTCTGATGGCGTCACATTCTGGGAGACGACAGATGGCTTCTCTCTGATCTCTGCTGAGTTGTCAATGTCCCCAAAAGATCTCAAGCCTCAAATAAATAACTGTTTCCTTGGCAATCTGTGCTTTTTCTTTCGAGACTCTATACCCACTTAGTCTGTCTTGGAGATGGTTTATATCCCATATCCATTTTTGGTTTTGTTTTGTCCCCGGAATGGTCACTGCCTCCCCCAGCTCTGGCAGTATCGCAATGGGTGAGGGGCAGCCCTGGATCCTGAGAGAGTTGAGGGCCAGGGGCTGCTGCTTCCTTCTGGTGGGGTGATTGACTCAGCAGCCATGCAGCGCACTGCCTCTGACTGGAGATCCCGCTACCCTGTGCTTTTTGCCTTTTTCTTTTTTCCCTCTTGGGTTTTTTTTTCCTTTTCTTCGGCACTGTGACTAGGGCTGGCCAGCTTGCTTCTCTGCTCCTCTGCCATTTGGGAGCCCAGGGCTGGTGCGTGCTGTGCTGGGACCCAGGAGCACCCTGTCCCCTGCCAGGCCACTACCTCGTCAGTGAGCCACGCAAAGGAGCAATCCCTGCCCAGCCCCTGCTGTTATTCTGATGTTGCTTCAGGGTTTTTGTTACAATTTAGCCTGACACCAAGCATCTGCCAGGACCCCCGCTGCTTCTGCTTCTGCCACCACTTGGAGCTTAGTGCTACACTTCGATTTGCCGCCCCCAGGGGTCTGTTCGCCTCTGCCATTCCAGCCTGCTGCTCCGAGGTTGCAGCTGCAGTCCATTTCACTGCCCAGACTGGCACCAGGACTGGCTGCTCCCTGTGAGTTTGCAAAAGGGAGCCCCTTATCTCTCTCTCCCACCAGCTGAGTCGTCATCACCATGTGGAGATTCGGCTGAGCTCACACCACAGCATACCCTGCAGCCGTGGGGGAATCATCACACCTGCCCTGCCTCGCCGGAAGCCCCTGATGACTGTGGCCATAACTATACCAACAGGGAAAGTGCTTGACAGCAGAGAGAAGGCTGTTATTTGGATTTTGTTTTTATTTGTTGTTGTTGCTGTTGTTGTTTGTTTGTCTTGTTATACATATATATATATACTAGCAAAGAACTGTTATTCCTTTTCCCATATCTTTGCTTGAAAGCCCCATAATTTCAAGGTTATAATAATTTGGAGGGAAGGCGATCATATTTTCTATTCCAAGGGAGGCTCCTGCCTTCTTTGGCAGACACCTGTCTTTCAAACCAAGACATAGTCCCAAAAGGTTCAACAGACTTACAGTGAGTTAGATGCAGTTGTCTCGATCTTTGGCTGCAATTCTTATATCATCCATGTATTGTACAACAATACCTCCTGGTTGCTGTCTTCTCCAGTCCTCCAGTTCTTTTGCCAGCTGGTTTCTGAATACAGTTGGGCTGTTCTTGAAACCCTGGGGTAGGACTGTCCAGGTGAGTTGGTGTCTTGGTTTGAAAGACAGGTGTCTGCTAAGGAAGGCAGAAGTCTCCCTTGGAATGGAAAATATGACCCCCTTCCTTCTGTATTGTTATAATTTGGAAATTAAGGGGCTTTCAGGCAAAGATATGAGAAAAGGAATAACTTCTTTACTAGTCTGTATATGTATAACAAGGCAAACAAACAACAGTGGCAGCGACAACAAACAAAACCAGAAACCCAGTAGCAGCCTTCTCGACTGCAGGCACTTTCCCCTTTGGTGTAGTTACAGTCGCAGCTGGCAGGGGCACTGGTGGCTCCCAGTTGGGCAGGGCAGGTGCGATGATTCTCCCTCAGCTGCAGGGGGCGCTGTGGCATGAATTTTGGCCAACTCCTTCCATGCGGTAATGGCGGATGCAGCCGGCAGAAATGGATGTAGAAAAGGCTTCCTTTATGAACTCGCAGGGGGAGCTAATCCTGCTGCCCCCTCTGGATAGCAAAAGGAGCTGTAGCAGGAACCTCGGAGTAGTAAGCTGGGAAGGCAGGGATGAGCAAAGTCCTGGAGTGGTAGATGAGATGTATCAGAAACTCAGCAGCTGTAGCTGGAACTGCAGGGCATCCCAGCAGGGCAGGGGGTGCAGAGCTACAATGTAGCTAAAACTCAGAGCAGTGGCAAAAAAAATGGCAGGGGCAGGGCAGCGACAGCCTGGCTCCTGAGTAGGGCAGGGAAAAGGCTCCCTGGGAGGGGAAAAGGCTTGGGATGCCGGGGTTTTCCCCTGAGGCACCCGAGCAGATGGTGGAAGTCTATCACTGCATCCCACAGTGGTAGGGAGGAATTGTGCAGCAAGATTGATTTATTTAATTATTTTACAAACTCTTTTATAGACTTTTTTCTTCATAGTCTAATTGGACAAAGGGTCAGCCACCCCCTGGGGTGATTGGCTAGAAATCCTAAACATCCATTGTCAAAATATTTTTCTACTGCACCATAAACATAGTTCTACAAGGTCACAGGTGTTCATAGTTTACAGAACTCTGCAAATATCTTCATGAGAGAGAAAAGTATCTCACGGGCCTAGAAAGAAGCAGGATAATTTCTTGCTAACAGCATTTTTGTATCCACAGAAGTCCTTTTTTAGTGAGATAGGGCGTTAATAAGGTCCCAGTTCAGTGGCTGCTCTCATGAGAAAAGGCTCACCCATGGCAGAAGAAGCAGGACCGGGCTGGGCTGCAGCCGTGGCAATGAATTCCCTCCCCCAAGCACCAGCTCTGACCATTTTCCTCCGAAACTGAGAGCAAGAGAGCTAGCACCTGCCCTAGCCTCTTCTTTTCCCAGCCCAATTCTGAGGGTATCTCTGCCCCTCCAAGAGAAACCCTCAGATAAGAGAAGTGCAGCCAGATGCCCTTCTCCTCTGAGCTTGGCAACCCCTTTTGTCTCTCTTAAGTACCTGGTCGTTATTGTTCCTTAGCAACAAAAATGGGGGGAAATTCCCTAAGAGAAAAGAAAAACAAAAGTAAAAACCCTAACGTCCAACAGTTGGCTTTTCCTCCCTGTTTCAGGATTTTCCCACTCAAAAGCAAAAAGTTCTTGACTGCTCTTATTCACAGGAATGCACAAGGTGATATCCTTAAGGTCTAAGATAGTAAACCACCCTAAATCGTTTGTCAGTGTAGTCAAAAGGGTTTATGGGTTGGCCACTACTGGGTGGATATCTTCTGTTATTTTTTTAATTGCCCTTAAATCCTGCACCAATCTATAGTTCCTACCATCATCATTTTTTAATGGCAGGATGGGCATGTGGTATTTGGATTCACATTCTACCAACAGCCCAAATTTAAGGAACTTTTCAATTATAGGGACTAACCCTCTACAACTTTCTAAGGGTATTGCTTTTGTCTTCTTGCTGTGGTTCTTGGTTTGAGTGCAATGCTTACAGGTTCTGCTCTTTTGGATCTCCCAGGACAATCTCTAGCCCACACTACTGAAATGACAGCATATTCAACTTCTGTGGGGATCTTGCCATGGTCCTGCTCTATGAAAAGGGCAGCCACTTCTACAAAGTTTCAGGAATTATAACTTGGATTCTCCCCCCTTCGCAAAACTTAATTTCATCTTCTAATTTGTGCAATAGATCCCTACCCAGAAAAGGCTTAGGAGAGTTTGGCATATAGAGGAATTGGTGAGTCACCCAATGTTTTCCCAATTTAAATTTCAAAGGTTGGAAGAAAGGCCTTGGTTGGAAGAAAGGCCTTGTTTCACTTACCCCTGTGGCACCAATTACTTTTACAGTGTCTTGACAGTTTCCCTTCCAAAGTATTTAACACAGAATATGTTGCCCCCGTATCCACTGAAAACTCAATTTCATCTTTCCCCATCTTATCTATAACCAAAGGCTCCACTAGGGAGAAAGCCTTCAGTCCCCCTCATTTTCCATCCACAACTAGTTCAGGAGCTGGGTCTGGAAATTTCTTCTTCGCCAAGATTGGACATTCCTTTTTCCAGGGTCCTTTTTTCTTGCAGAAAGCACATTGGCTCTTATCCAGAGGAGTACCCTTTCAAGGTTCCTTAGATGTCTTTTCCTGATCAACCCCCTTATCAGGCTGGCGTTTGGATCTACTACACTTGTGGCTATTCTCCCCATCTTTTGGATCTCCAGTTTTTGAACTCCTATTTCAATATACCTTCCAAGCCATATCTAACAGTTTACCTAGATTTTCCCTCTGCTCTACCTTTTGCAGTTTTATCCTTATATTGTCTGGACACTGACCTATAAACAGATAGACCAGGTGTGCCTTCCCTTCAACTGATTTGAGGTCCAGAGTTGTGTACTTACATGTAGCCTCTTTTAGCCTATTCAAAAAGTCTGTTGGAGTTTTGTTTTCATTTTGCTATATGTCGTATAATCTTGACTGTTACAGTGGGGATTCTGTAACACGATGTATCAAACAAGGAGGCCTGTAGAAAAGAAATATATATGGACAGATTCTTGGTAGATGTTTCAGAGATGTTTATTTCTCCAGCCGCATGGCCGGAGCTCTGCCAAGGAACTGTGGCAATCACGGGACCCGAGGATCCTTGCCCGCGCAGGGGAACACAAACCAACCAATGGGGAACGAGGCTGACCAGGGGCTAGGGAAACCCCGTGCGTCCCCCCCCAAGGCCCCTCTCCCAGGGCTACATGGCAGGGGGGAAGGGACCCCGACATTTCACCCGTTTATTTTTAACAAAAAGAGATTTAAAACTTAACATTGAAAACAACTGGATAAACATAACAAGAACAGTTTTAAACAAAACAAGCCACCCTCCTGAGTCTTTAAATGTCCAAACAGATTCTCTGGAACATCTTAAGGCTGACAGAAGGGAGACAGAATTCTCTGAGCATGCTTTGTGGGGAAACTGAGGCAGGAGAGGGTTTAATTTCTTCCCTCCTCCTTTTCATCCCCCACTCGGCATTGGAAAGGGGTTTTTGGGGAAACAATTTGCAAAGGTATGGTTTTGTGAGGGAAACCATGGATGAAAAAACGGATTGGGAATACACTGGGGGTAATAGGACATAGGGTAAAAGGGAAAGGTGGGATTAGGAAAGGGAGACTGTAGGGGGGGCCTACAATGGAGACACTGTCTAACATGACTACAATTTTTAGCATATATACGGCTTTTTACAGAAACACCATCAGGCCCAGTGACCTGCGATGCTTGTAACCCTTTTCTACCTCGGACAATTTTGAATTCCACCACCTCTCCATCTCCCAAGCTTGGGATGTATTTTTCAGGGTTATTCATTTTAATAGCAGTTCTATGAATGAATATGTCTTGCTGGTTGTCACATCTCGTTATAAAACCATAATTTTGTTTAACATTATACCATTTTACTATTCCTAAAACTTTAGCTATGATGATTTTTTCCTTTTTCCGAGTGGCTGCTGTTTTCTGTCTCGCTGCGTTTTTGCTTTCTCTTTCGCTTGCTCCTGTGTTGGAATTGCCAGGGCTGCTAGTGCTGCCGGGGCCACCGGAGCTGCTCGTGCCTGCGCGCTCTTCCCGGGCTCACATTTGGGGCCACACGAGCCGGGCCGGGCCGGGCCGCTCAGTTCTCCGTGTGTCGCCGCTTCTGCTCTCAGCTGCGTTGCCTGGCGCTGCAGCCACGTCTCGGCCGGGCTCCCAAGCGATGATCCCCCCGTACCCTGCTCCAGAGCGCATTTTGGCTAGGTGCGGCTCTGCTCCACCGCCACAGCCGCCAGCCGCCGACCGCGTGCCGCCTCTCTCGGCCGGGCATTCACGGGGCTCGCTCCACCACGCGCTGCGCGGGGCCGGGCGGGCACTACCGGGTCGCGCCGCTCCCGCCGTGCCTCGCTCCGCCGCTGACACTGCAGCTCGTGTGGCTCCGCCCGCGCGCGGGAACTGCCTCGCTGCTGCTCGCAGAGGGCTCTGCGCACGTGGCCTGGGTCACACGGTCCCTGAGCCAGGCTTCCCTTCACCAAGAAACAGCTGACATTGCTCAACAGTCTCGGTAATTAAATAATATTCACGAAAATATTCTTCCATTGGCATATATTTTGACTCCAATATTAACTGTGTCCAAACGGTGTTCCAAAACTCTTTGGTAAGAATTAAATCCCAAGAAACATAGAAAAAGTTCTTAAACAACCATGCCAGGAAGTGTTTCAGTTCCTTTTGAGCTTGAATTAAGCTAAAATTTACAAATCATTGTTCAAGAATCTTTTCAAGTTTAAGATAAATGTCCATATGCGGCTCTGAGAGCCAAGAGTCTTTCCACAGTTCCTCCATAATTTAGAGATGGAACAGCAAAACAAAAACAAGAAGAGGAATCCAAAGTTTCTACAGTTTACTCACACATCAGTTGCTTAGGGATCGGGGATTGTTCTGCTTGCAATTCACCACCATTTGTTACAGTGTGGACACTGTAACACGATGTATAAAACAAGGAGGCCCGTGGAAAAGAAATATATAAGGACAGATTCTTGATAGATGTTTCAGAGAGATGTTTATTTCTCCAGCTGCATGGCCGGAGCTCTGCTGAGGAACTGTGGCAATCACGGGATCCGAGGGTCCTTGCCCGCACAGGGGAACACCAAACAACCAATGGGGAATGAGGCTGACCAGGGGCTAGGGAAACCCTGTGCCTCCCCCCCAGGGCCCCTCTCCCAGGGCTACATGGCAGGGGGGAAGGGACCCTGACACTTGACCAATTTATTGCTTTAGGAATAGCATTTCTCATCCAAAAGACCACCCAATTCTGATATCATTTCAACCTTTCCATTTGCTCTGTTACATTGGGGTTTGTTCCGGTTTGGCCAAATTTCGAAATATATCCTCTGAGAGAAGGCAGGTCACCACCCCTCCCCCACCAGGTTCAGGAAAAATAAATTTTCTTCGAAGGAAAGTGAAGGAGATAAAATTATTTATTTAACAAACACACAGGAAAAGGAAAATAATGCTAAATAATAAAATCTCTCACTGTGGAGAAAAAATCTGGGAAAGTGTTTAGAGTCCTCCCTTTGGTCTCCTCGGAGCTGGGGCTTGGCCCAGGGCCAGGCCCTCTGTGCTCGGTGGAAAGTCCTCCCAATGTGTTCTGATATTGAAGCAGTCCAGTAGAAAAGAGAGAAAATCTGAAATTCCAGGGAAGGAAAAAAAAGTTCAACTCTCAGTCTCTCTCCGGAGAAAAAGAAACTGAAAAACTGGCCAAAAGCTGACCGGAAAGCAGCAAGCTGGGTGCTTCCTCCTTCTCCTGCCGCAGCTGGAAAAAAAATTCACTGTGTGACCTTGAACAAGCTGAAAACTGCTTTGAAAAAGTTTTGCTCATTTTTCCTTCCCCCTCTCAGGCTCAGTTTAGAGGCGTAGAAAGGCACAAAAATTAATTTCTGGGCATAGGGCAGCGATATGGGATACCCATCATAAAGTCACCCCAAGACACCGGCCCTCTCCAGGAGGGGAAGAATGGGCTCAAAATAACTGGTTTAATTTGGAGAATGTGACTGATAGAGTATGTTCTTTACAACATGAGACAAAATTTAAGTTTGGCCCAAATAAAACCATAATCTGCTCTGTTTTAGAAGCATGCCTTACGGCAGCTATAGATCACCGCTTTAAGCGATGTAGTGAAGAAAAAGCAATCATAGATTCCCTTCAAAATCTAGTGGAAATTTTATAGAAACAATTAGATGAAGAAAGGAATGAAAATCATTTGCTACGGGCCGCTTTAAAAGAGGAATATTTTAAGAATTCAAAGAATGCCGAGTCAACAAAAGAGACAGAGGAAAAGAAAACTCCACACATTAACCAAATATGTAGGAATCCAGAATGCCGAGAATATTTCTCTGCCTGTTTTTAAGGGTTCTTACCCCCCTGTACAACACTGTTTTAGCTTCAAACCTTGGAAAAAATTACCAACAGTCAGACAAGAACTAGAAAATACAGTGATGTGAATTAGGTGATAGACTACTATGTAAGATTTTCACAGGGTGAAATATTTAGAGGTTTTAGGCTTCTCTTTATAGTAAATAGATAAGAGTAAAAAATATCAAAATGGAGGATTGTTGTTGTTCTCTAAACCATCTTCTCCTTCTTCTTCTACTCCATATTCTGCAGTAAAAGTAGTTTGGATTGATTGGATAGAAAATTCCGCAGTTCCTAGTCGTGTTACTGAATAATTGGTAGGAAAGTGAAAATAGTATACGTTTTTAGTAACTATTGGTTAAAATATCTTTAAAAGCTGTGTAAATCTTGATAACGAGAGCTCACTCCTGCTTTTCTGTCTTCTATGCTGTACCTGGGTCACGCTAGTGGCTCTGTTCCTCTGATAAGACTTAATAAACCACTATCTGGAAACATTGAAACTCCAGGAAAAGTCTCGGTTTATCTTTGAAACTCCTTGCAAGGACTTTCAGCAAATTCTCTCCCATCCGGAGGGACTTGATTTACGGCACGGTTCAGGGTCAAAGGCTTTCTAAGTGGGAGATTATTTTTTGTTGGGCATCTCTCACTTCTTCTATTTCATCTCCTCCCACAAGGATATCATCAATGTATTGACGAATAGCTACATTGTCAGCTTTGGGTATTTTTTCTAACTCTTGGGCTAAAGCGTGATGAGCCAGGGTAGGAGAATGTTTGTACCCTTGGGGAAACCTAGTGAAAGTGTATTGCTGACCTTCCCATGTGAAAGCAAAACGGTCCATATCTTCTGGCTGTAAAGGTATCATAAAAAACATGTCTTTGACATCTATAGGTGGCATGATTGAATCAGCCTTTTCTTGAATCAGTTATCAATTCTGCCAGATTTGGGACTGCTGCTGTAAGAGGGTCTGTGTTGGCATTTAGCCTGCGAAAATCTATTGTCAGCCTCCACTTTCCATTAGGCTTTCGCACTGGCCACACCGGAGAATTGAAAGGAGATTGAGTATTAACTATTACTCCTTTTTCTCGCAGCTCCTGTATCACTGGCTTGATACCCTCTTTGGCACCCAGGGGGAGGGGGTATTGTTTCACATATTAGTTACTTTGCTGAATGGTAGGGAGGGTGCAGCTTGGAGCAGTCTGATGTTAAAGCGTGGTGTGCCAAAAGACCACAGAAGACCCTCTGAGTCCTCCCACTGCCTCCTAGCAAGGGCATTCATCCCTAATAAATTGGTTGGAATATCTCCAATCACCATATTAATAGAAAGTTGGTTTTCCTCTCCAGGCAAAGTGAGCTTGACTAAGGCCACATTCATAGATTCTGTTGTTCCCAAGGCATTTAAAACTAAATATCGGTTCTTTGTTGGAACAATTCCACACCTCTGGGCATCTTTCTTTGTCAGCGCAGAAATTTGTGCCCCAGTGTCAATCAGAAAAGTTACAGGTGCCTGTTTAGGGCTGGTAATAGCTGTGACCATTATATCTTCTGTTTTATTTTTAGTGAGCATTCTTAGGTATACCCATGCTCCGCTTCTTCGCTCACTAACAAGAAGCGGAGAATCTAGTTTCCCTGGTTTTGAGGAAGAAGTTGCTTTGGCTCACTGCCCAGATTCTGAGGGAGGAGGGGTGCACTGGGTTGAACTGACGGAGTTGGTAGAATGGGTTTTCGGCAGTGCCAGTTAGACACTACCTTACTCAATTTATCAAGGGGTGAGCCATCCATCACATCTCTGGGGACCCCCTTTTTGATACCTAATATCCACCAATGCTGATGGTTAGGGTTCTGTTTTACATTCTCTGGTTTTTCGCTATGAGGAGCCCTAATGTACCTGACACCTTTTGTTTTGTCTGATTTTTCCTCTGGGATTTTTATAGGTCCATATTTTCTACTGTAATTAATCAGATCTTCTGCAACCTCACTCCATGTCCAAACTTTGTGATCACCGGCAGGTGAATTCGATTGTGAACCTGGCGGCTGAGAGGGGGTTGAATATGGAGTAAACCCAGGATCAGTAGATCCAGTTCTGTCACTTGGGTTTCCAAGGAATCTATCCAACCTCTCTACGGCACCTACAGCTGCTATGGTTTTTTGAAGGACAATTGCTGTAGGTTTGAGTGATTCTGGAAGGCCTCGAATTAAAGGGGTCATCAGTTCAGGTTTAACAGGTAATTGCATCAGGGATTCATATCCAGGAGTTAATTTCCTTTCATGGATCATTTGCAGACAGGCGGCTTTGTGGACGCTTTCTAGAAGTTGATCGGGGGTACCAACTATAGCTAAAGGGTCTCTCCCCTTTCTAAAGGATTGAGTCCCCCGGCCCAGAAAGCTGCGCATATGGACGCTTAGCCCAGGGATCCAGTGCGATGCTGGTGGGAAAACCTGATGTTGCCCATCAAGGAATCTTAGTGCACTCAGGAGTTATTGATGCTGACTTTAAAGGTCAGATTTGCGCTATGGTCTCCACGCAAAAACCCCCTGTAACTATTCCTGAAAAGACCTGCCTTGCTAAATTAGTGCCTTTTAAGTCTTGTGTCCCCAGGATAGAACAACAAACTCACAAAGATAACAGCAGTGGATCTACGGGACTTCCGCAGGCCTTCTGGACTGCAGACATCTCTGACCAAAGGCCAGAGATGACATGTACCCTCATCCTGCCGAACGCCCGTCCACCCCGGATTCAGCTTCGAGGTTTGGTTGATACGGATGCTGCTGTAACTATCATCTCCTTCTCTGCATGGCCTCCCTCGTGGCCTTTAGCCCCGGTGGGATCGGCCATCGCAGGATTAGGAGGAACCACACAGAGCTATTCAAGCGAACGGCCTGTGGTGGTGAAGGACTCAGAGGGGCACACAGCTACAATTAGGCCTTATGTTGCTACCACTTCCCTTAACCTTTGGGGACAGGATGTGTTGGCAGCTTGGGGCGTACGGATTGGGACAAATTTTTAGCAGGGGTCACTGTGTGTAAGGGCGCACAGTATCCTACACTGCCTTTGCAGTGGTTGATTAACACACCAATCCGAGTCAGGCTCTGCTCAGTTAGTTGAATTAAGGGCTGTTACCATGGCTTTTTGATAATTCTCACAGGAACCTTTGAATTTGGTGACTGACTCTGCTTATGTAGCAGATATCACCCAACGCTTAGATTGTTCACTTCTGAAGGAGGTGAACAATGCGGCTCTGTTTTCGCTGTTGCAAACCTTGTGGTCTGCAATTCAAGCTCGAGTGCATCCGTATTACATTCTGCACATTCGAAGCTACACCAATTTACCAGGGTTTCTAACAGAAGGCAATGCCAGGGCTGACATGCTGGCCAACCCTGCGTGGGTAGGGCCTCAGCCTGACAAAATTGCACAAGCTAAGGCATCGCACGGTTTCTTCCATCAAAGTGCACATACCCTGCAGAAGCAGTTCCATTTAACGCCAACCGAGGCGCGCGACATTGTCAGCGCTTGTGCTGACTGTCACGGACTCGCTGCGCCTTTGCCAGCGGGGGTAAACCCCAGAGGGCTAAAAGCCTTGCAGATTTGGCAAACGGATGTAACTCACATCCCAGAATGTGGTCAGCTGAAATATGTGCACGTGTCTATTGACACTTTCTCCTTGGCTATGTGGGCTACTGCTCACACTGGAGAGAAGGGCCGTGATGTCATTGCCCATTGGAAATTGGCTTTCTCAGTCCTGGGCGTGCCAGCTTCTGTGAAAACCGATAATGGTCCTGCCTACGCCTCGGAGAAGACGCGGCAGTTCTTACACCTATGGGGTGTAGACCATACCTTTGGTATCCCACATTCTCCTACTGGCCAAGCCATTGTCGAACGCGCTCATGGTACCTTGAAGCGTGTTTTGGACAAACAGAAAAGGGGAATGCATGGAGAAACCCCACAGAGCCGATTAGCAAAAGCTTTGTATACAATTAATCACCTTACAGTACCACAAAATTCAAATAATCCTGTTATTCTGAATCATTTTTTCTCATTGCAGTCTGCAGGCGACATACAATTGCCCCGGGCAAAAGTCTGGGTACAGAATTTTCTCACTAACCAGTGGGAAGGCCCTCATGAGCTTATCGTTTGGGGTCGTGGGTATGCTTGCGTTTCCACAGATACTGGGCTACGGTGGCTACCTTCAAAATGCGTTCGCCCTGACCTACGGCACCAGAGGCGGAACAGGCAACCTCCAAATGATGACCAGAACGCCAACCATCCAAATGGCGACCAGAATGTAGATCATCAGCCTAATGACTCTTCTGATGATGACCAGGATGTCAACCATCAGGCAGATGGTCCTTCCACAAGCAGAGACTGGGATGGTCCTTCTATAAGCAGAGACTGGAATGGTCCTTCTACAAGCAGAGACTGAACTTTAAATTTCTTGTTATGGAGTCAGATAGTTAAAGCCTTAAGGACATATTTAGAATTAATAACTGATGTAGATTTCTATTTAGGATTAATAGTAGGGTTGTTATCTTATAAAACAAAAAGGGGGAATTGTAGATACAAAAATGCTGTTAGTGAGGATCTTCTTGTTATTTTTCTAAGTCCGTGAGAGATTTTTCTCTCTCACAGAAGAGGTAGCAGGGAATGTAAACAACCAAGCCATCTGCAACATTGGAAAGTCTTGTTTATGGTATAGTAGAAAATATTTTGACAATGGATGTTTTAGGATTTTGTCCAATCACCCCCAAGGGGTGGCTGGTCCTTGGTCCAATTAGACTATGAAGAAAAAAGTCTATAAAAGGTTTGTAAAATAATTAAATAAATCAATCTTGCTGCACAATTCCTGCCTGCTGGATCTTCTCCTCCTCCTCCTCCCTATGGCTGCGGGACACGGTGATATACCGTAGAAACCAGGCCTGCGGTAATTAGGTATGACATGTATCCCACCTTGACACTGAACCGTTCTGTAAATCAAATCTCTCCTGATGGGAGAGAGAATTTTAAAAGTCCTTGCAAGGGTTTTCGACAGACAAACGGAGACTTTCAGCCTTCTCTGCTGCTAGATTGTTGTTTATTAAGCCTTATCAGAAGAACAGAGCCACTAGCGTGACCCAGCCATAACATAGAGCAGCAAAAGAAGGAGAGAAGTCTAATTATCAAGATTTACACAGCCTTTTAAAGATAATTTAACCAATGGTTACTAAAAACATATATTATTTTTACTTTCCTACCAATTATTCAGTAACACGACTAGGAACTGCACAATTTTTTGTCCAATCATCCCAAATTACTTTTACTGCAGAATATGCAGTAGTAGAAGAAGAAGGTTTGGAGAACAACAACAATCCTCCATTTTGATGTTTTTTGCTCTTATCTATTTGCTACAAAGAGAAGCCCAAAACCTCTAAATTTTTCACCCTGTGACAATCTTACATAGTAATCTATCACCTAATTCACACCACTGTATTTTCTAGTTCTTTTCTGATCGTAAGCAGTTTTTTCCATGGACAGAGGTCAAAAGCTGTGGTGTTCAGGGGGGTAAAAACCCTTCAAAACAGGCAGAGAGATTCTCTGCACTCTGGGTTCCTACACCACCTGATACCCTAACCTCTTTAGATGAGATTAAAATGCCTGAATCCAAAAAATATCTCCAACATGCTTTAGGATTATTAGTGTTCTGGAGAAAACACATCCCAGATTTTTCCATAATTGCCAGACCTCTTTATAACTTGTTGAGAAAAGGGATAAAATGGGAATGGACTGCTTCTCAAGAAGAAGCATTGCAATTGTTGGTTTTTGAAGCAACAGCTCACCAAGCCCTGGGCCCTATTCATCCTACAGATCCTTTCCAGGTGGAATGGGGATTTGCCTCCTCAGGGTTGTCAGTACCACTAGTGCTAAAAACCCCTCTGAATAAATATGCATGGGTAGCCTCTGATGCCCTAGGGAGAGAGCATCGGATACATACACGCTGGATAATTCCATCATTCTAATTTTCTGCCTTTTGGTGGCAGACTCTGTTGTGTTTACTTTTCACAGAAGAACTCCGAGGGACATGAAGACCACATAAACCATGATAAAACTACTGATATTTTTCTGCATCCTACCACAACACCAGGGCCAAAAACCAGCTGAGTGGCCATGGTCTGAAGCTACCATTAGGTACACTAGTGCTCTAGGATCCTATCCCAGACATCGTCGCCCGAACCCAGCCACTGTAGTACTGCATGACTCTGAGGTATACCATCCAAGTGAATGGGGATGGGACTTGAAGGACTGGACTAGAATCCTAAATGGAACAATTGGTGAAAAAATTAAGGTAGGATGCAGAAAAGTAGAGGGATCTCTTTATGAGAAAGCTTCCGCCATTGCAATCGCCGGAAATTTTCTAATCATTGCAATAGGGCTGAACCATGATGGAGCTGTTCTCTATCCTTTCGAGCATAGAGAATGGGCCCGTCAAATTGGTGAGAAGTGGCAAACTGTTAATCTGGAAACTTGTATTGTCCGGGAACAACAAGGGTTCATCTGTGAATGTAGTGCAATTAGAGCTCAAGACATTTGTTTGGATACAGAACAAAATATCTGTCATTTTGAAATTCAGAAGATTCCTGAAACAGTGCTTGTGTATATAGGTAATGGATGTGCATGCTTAAGAACTGCTTGTGATAAGGTATTTATAGAGAATTTAGTAGTAGATACTAAAAATCATTCAAATTTTTGTGTTTTAACTTTACTAAAATCACAGGATGTGATTTCTCTTATTTAGCCCCAGTTACTTCTTATCACCTTTTACAGTCCAATTACACACTGATCCACCAATTATTGCCTACCCCCATTGGAATGAACCTTACTTTGGTAAAGCAATTGTTGCTTCACCAAGATTTAATTGAAATTTTGGAAAAGATCAAGAAAAATGGACAGAAAACCTTGGTAACTGTTCATCACAATGTGAAAGAAACACGTGTTCTAGAAAGAGGAAAGAAAGATGCTGAACACGGGTGGTGGGATACTCCTTTTGGGTTGTGTCAAGGGTTAGCAAAGCATAGTCTTGGAAGTGATGTTCTTGCAAAGGGGTTCTTACAGCTCCTCTGTGACCTGACAGAACCTATCAGCGGGCTAGTTTGAATATGGACAATTTTTTAAGCCACTTAAAAAATTTTGACTGCCTCTGTGGTCCACATTTAAGAATAGACAAACCCCAGGCAGAGCTCTCTCTCATTTCCGGCGCTGGGACAGGTGGCTGCTGGCCCCGTGTGGGGGCCAGCGGGCCTGGCCCAGGCCCTGCTCGGGCCAGGCCGGGCCGGGCCACAGCCATCCTGGAGCCGATGGGCCCTGTTCCACCCACGGAACCCCCCCCACAGCCCTGCTGTGGGCAGCCAGAGCGGCTCGGCTCCCCCTCTCCAGTGCGGCCAAGATTCAGCCAAAAGCTGCCCAACGCTGCCCGGCAAAGATCATGTGACCAACAGCAATAAGCGACATTCCAGCTGCAAGGCCTGGGTGAGATTAACCCTTTTAGTGCTGTGAAGAGCTGAAAACCTGAGGGAAGAGAAAGAGGAGATGCTTAAAGCTGAAATTCTGTTGTGAAGCTATGATATATCAGAGTACCCATTGTAATTTCATGAAGGCATGGGGGGTGGAGCATTCAACTTGTACTTGTGAGCAAAAGCACCTGCGCTGAGATAGGCAGATGCTGAAGCAGCTGTAATTTTATAAGTTTGAACAGGGAGAGATGGAAGTGATGAGAACTCTTACTCCACATGGAAAGGGGAAAACCTCAGTTCCTAGAGATGCTCCCAGAGATAGTCCTAGAGATGAAGATGAGGAAGACCCTTTGCTCCCAGGGAAGGAGAAGGGACTCTGTTCTTAGAGATGAAATGCTCCCAGAGACGGGTGAAGAGAACTTTTGTTTCTGAACGGCTCAACCTTAAAATTGTACCCCAGTAATTCAAGAGTGGACCCTCAAAAGCAGTTGTGGGAAAAGCTGCAAGTCAGGGAAGGGACTCACATGCGAGCAGAGAACCAACCCGGGCAGCTGTCTCGTTGTGATAATGTTTTCATAGCATGGACAAGAGAGACTCCTCTTCCTAAATGGACTGAACAAGGTTATTATGGAAGTGGTAAACAGACTGAACATCTCAAGGGTTGTCTTTTTACATTGTAACTGGGAGAAGGGAGGAAGGTGGGAGGAGGAGAAGCATTCTGAAGTTGTGGTATGATTTTTTTTTTTTTTCCCTCTTCTTTTAGGTCTGTTAATAAATTTCTTTATATTCTTTCAAGTTTGGTGGCTGCTTTGCGTTTCTCCTAATTCTTATCTCACAGAGGGTAAATAGTAATGAGTATTTTGGACCAAACCACTACACCATTACAGATAGGAAAAGTGAGGGTCTCCATCCAGTGGGACAGGCTTGGTGATTTACCTGCCCAATCTGGTTCATTCTGGTGCTACATCCTTCTCTGAGAAGAATAACTTGAGCTTCACTGGAGATGTCCTGGCATTGTTCTCAGTATAATTTTCTGAAAAAGTAAAATAATACAAGTTTCGGCAGGGTTTGCCCAGACAGGTTACCCCATTAAAAAGAAGGAAAAATCCACGATGCACTAATTCTGTGTTTTGTATCACTATTGCGAGTAGCTTCCCAAGCAAGTAGGCCACTAGATTTAGTCAGGATCATAGCCACAGTTCCAATTTGAAGGTAATTTTACCATAACAGGTCCTCCTGCTTGTAATGCTGTCATATGTTCCCCTTTAATGGAAGGTGGAGAACCTGATTCAGGTTTGGCAAAGAATGCTCTGCTTATAGGGCTCCCAGTGGGTCCATACCAATTATTTAGTTGCTGAAGTATTCTGGGAAGTCAAGCATCCCACCCAGTCCTTTTTCAACAGGCCATTAGCCCTTTCTATGACTCCATTTTACTGGGGGTAATATGGGGTCTGGAATACCCATTGAATTCCTTCCTGTTAACCCATTCTTGTCCCTCCTTACATGAGAAATGTGAGCCATTATCGCTTTGGAGGTGTTGTGGGTTTGGTTTTTTTTCACTGAATTTTCTCCCATTTGTTACCTGAAAAGGAGGATGCAGAGACAAAAGGGCAGTTGATGCCTGGGGGGAATAAATGATGGGCAATAAAGAGATAAAAGACATAGCCGAGTGCCTTGGCATACCATTGGAATGGTTCTGGGATAGGGGGGAGAGCACGGTGGTTTCAGCAGCTGGGAGTGGGCAGTCTTCGCCTGGCTTGGAAGGGAGATGGTTGTGGCGTTTGGTGCTGGACTTCTGCCCAGAGGACTCGCTGCTGCAGCAGCGTGCCTTGTTGCTTCTCCTTACTGTTGGTGGGTCAGCTGCTCACGGGAGTGGCTGGTGGACTGGGGCTTTTCAGTGCCTGCCTTCGCCGAGAGAGACCCTTGCCATCTGTGTGGGTGCTTCAGGGGAAAAACCAGGCCCCCACCTCCTCCCTCTCTCCGGAGAGAGAACCTCCTGGCTCCGGATTGGAATGTTGGCTGCTGCTGTCACTAGGATACCACACTGGACATATGAGAGCCAGGGTGTCCCAGTTTGAGACAAATTGGGAGGAAATGTCTGAAATGAATGTCTCCTCTAATGGAAGGCAGGTTTCAGCAGCCCCTCCCTCACAGGTTTGGAAAGAAATTTCTTGGAGGAAAGTGAAAAAAGCTGTTTATTTAACAAGCAGGGTGCATGCAGGCACGAGAGAATGAATAATGTTAAATAATAAAACCTCTGTCTGTGGAGAAGACCTGGTAGATTCAGAGTCCTTTCTGTAGGTGTGGCTCTGCTCTCTCCGGAGCTGGGGTGCAGCATGGGCCCCTCCGGGCCACGGTGTGGGGGCCTCCTGGTGATGGTGTTCCGGACTGAAGCAAAGCTGAACAGTTCCAGAAAAAAGAAGCCACAGTCCGGGGAAAACTCCTTGCTTCAGCTAGTGAACAAGAAGCTAGCTGAAAAGTAAGAGAATTCTAACTCTCCATCTCTCTCCTGAGAAACAGAGCCAAGAGCTGGCTAAAAGCAGGAAGGTGCTCCCTTGGCTCTGCAGTGGTGAGAACACGGGGGAGCGTGTGTGTCCTTGAACACAAATCGCGCTGAAGAATTTGCTCGGCTTCCCCCCGCTTTCTCTTGGACCCAGCTTTAAAGGCACAGAAAGGCACAGAATTAATGTCTGGGCAATAAGCAGGCAATAGGGGATACAGCATCATAAAGTCACCCCAAGACACAGGGGAAAACCAAAAACACACCCTCCCCCTTCCACCTTCTGTCTCGCCCCAAGGCCTCCATCATCCCCTGGGGAGGCTCAGAGCTTTTATCAGTGTGCCCTCTGAAACTGTGGGGGAGGCACTGCAGCCTCTCTGTCTCTGAAGCTGCCTGAGCCAACAGTGCCTCCTGATGCCACAGGGGAGTCAATGCAGCCCCTCTTCTGCTACATGAGCCAACAGTGCCCCCTGCCGGTTGTGGTCATAACTACACCAAAAGGGAAATTGCTTGATGGGTGGGAAAAGGCTGTTATTGGGTTTTTTTCTGGTTTCTTTTTTGTTGTTGCTGTTGTTGTTTGTCTGTCTTGTTTTTTATATATATATATATATAATAGTAAAGAACTGTTATTCCTTTTCCCATATATTTGCCTGAAAGCCCTGTAATTTCAAAGTTATAATAATTTGGAGGGAGGGGGCAATTTTTCCCATTCCAGGAAGGTTTCCGCCTTCCTTGGCAGACACCTGTCTTTTGAACCAGGACAGGATTGTATCAGGAGTAGGCAGACTTGAGAACCAAGATGATAATCTTCATACTGTTTTCTGACCATTTCAGCATTTAGCTGCCATGAGTCAGCCCAAGACTACTTCCAGACCTGTGAGGATGTATCAGCATCCCAAAGAGGGTCTGAATGGCCCCATGGAATCAATTTGCCATGTAAACCATAAAGCTTTACTGATGTGTAGGGTTGGTGCTTTAGCAGGATGATCTAATTGTAGCTTTAATCTACACTAAGGACATTCTGTAAGGATAGTTTCACAAGTTTTCCTGTTTAGGGGCCAACCTTTGCTCTGTGCAGCAAAATAAAGTGCTTCTTTACCAGTGTGACCTAATTTCTGATGTAACCATTCTCCCAATTGATACCATTTCTGATCTGAGGAATCTTCTATCTTTATCTCCCTGATTTTAGTTAATTCATCCACCTTTCTATTCCGATTCATGGCTGGTTTGTTATCCTTGGCATGGGCTTTAACCCATCCTATTCTGAATGGCATTTTTCTGACCATATTTAATAATAATTGCCAGTCTTGAGATCTCCAGATGGGAGTTCTATTTGCTTCCCAATTTAGTTATTCCCATCGGTGGAGCCACTGTGTGGCACCAACCCAAACAGCATAGGAGTCAACATAGATTATTTTTGCTCCATTCTGAGCTGCTTGAACAACTGCTCTTAACTCTTCTGCTTGTGCACTACCTTCACCTTCTTCTGTTGTTTGTTTGTGCTGATGTTTATTGTAACAGTCTTGTATTACCATTTACCATTTACCCTTTTTGCTGAGGTATCGGTGAATGAAATATCTTCTGTTGTCATCTCCTCAGTAAGGGGAGGTGCATCTAAAATTGGTGAGGGTTTAAAAGGTTGTTGTAATGCTAATGGATCTGTATTTGTAGTAATTTGTAGTTTAAAAACTTTAGTAGGTCCTTCTGTTAATGTCATTCCTGCTGCAGCTGCCATTAGGTAGGCATTCTATTTCCTGACTGTAGATTTTTGTGCAACTCCTTCTGGGGGAGCAGACCCCTTTAAAATAGACTCCAGCAAATTAAAGGGTCCTCTGGTTTGTACAGGCTGCTCCTGATGTATCTTCTCCGCTTGTTTCACTGTTTGGACTAAAGAGAAAAGTCTCTTTTCCCATTCAGAATATGTCTGTTCTGTCTCTTTAAATGCAGTCAAACTAAATACTGAAGGTCTCTTTGGTCCATCAGAGCAAGTTTGAAACAGGTTACAGTAGGTACCTGACACTGATCATGCCGTAATTATGCCTCTCCTGGTGGGAGAGATCTTTAAAGTCCTTGCTAGGAGTTCCAGAGACAAACGGGACTCTCAGCCTTTGCTGCTTCTTGATAGTTGTTTATTGTCTTATCAGAGAAAAAGAGTCACTAGCATGATCCAGACATAGCACGAAGCAGAGAATGCAGGAGAAAGCCGAATTTTTAAAGGTAAATCAACCAATGGTTACTAAAAATATACATTATTTTTACTTTTCTTCCAATTATTTAGTAACACAGCCAGGAACTGCGGAATTCTTTGTCCAGTCATCCCAAACTACTTTTACTGCAGAATATGGAGTAGTAGAAGAAGAAGAAGAAGGTTTGGAGAACAACAATCCTCCATTTTGATGTTTTTTGCTTTTATCTATTTACTACATTAACAACCCAAAACCTCTAAATTTTTCACCCTGTGACAATCTTACATAGTAGTCTATCACCGAATTTACACTAGTGTAGTTTCTAGTTCTTCTCTAAGAGTAGGCAGTTTTTTCCATGGACAGAGGTGTCTTGGTTTGAAAGACAGGTGTCTGCTAAGGAAGGCAGAAGCCTCCCTTGGAATGGCAGATGTGACCCCCCTTCCCTCCGAGTTATTATAATTTTGAAATTAAGGGCTTTTAGGCAAAGATGTGGGAAATAGGAATAACAGTTCATTACTATTATATATCTATATGCGCATAACCAGTCAAACAAACAACAATAACTACAGCAGTAACAGCAAACAATCACAAACCCAGTCCCAGCCTTCTCGGCTGTTGGGCCCTTTTCCTCCCCTCACAGCCGGCAGGGGCGCTGGGCTAGAGGATGGCTGAAAGGGCCCAAGAGACAGTTGTTTGTCTATGAGTTGCTGTAGGTTTTGTAGCCATTCCTGACGTTGAGGCCATTGAGAGACCCAGACAGGGTAATTTGTTTTCCATGTGAGTTTACATATGCTCAGTATCTGTGCTCAGAACGGCTGATCAATGGCCCCTATGAAAAAGAACTTTATGTGAATCTGAGTCAATGCTTAGAGTGGTTCCAAATTGGCCCAAGACATCCCATCCTCACAGTGTTCATGGTACTGGAGCAATGAATGGTGCAATGGGGGCAGTTTGTCCATCAGGGCTGAGAACAAGGCGAAGGTGAGCACTTTGTCTAGGGCATTGCAGCCCTCCTACCCCAATCAGAGTCGAGGCAGGGTCAACTGTGGGCCAGTCACTGGGCCAGTCAGTGCTTTTAATAATTGAGACGTCAGTTCCGGTATCAACAAGTCCTTTGAATTTTTTCCCATCTATAGTGCATACCATGGTTGGCTGAGCTGCTGTGATAGCACTTGTACAAAAAATTTGAGGTTTGCCAGTACCGCCGAAGCCACCAGTGCCACGCTTACCTTTCCCACCTGGGGTTGTGCTGGAGAATGGAATAAGCTGTGCCAAACACTGGCCTGCGGGTATAGAGCAAGGTGGCATGGGCATCCAGAGCATAATTGGTATCTCACCTTCAAAGTCGGAATCAATGACACCAGGTAGCACAAAAAGTCCTAGTTTAGTGGTAGAAGAATGTCCAATTAGCAAAGCATGCATATTTTTGCCAATAGGTCCCCAGACCCCTGTAGGAACTAAACGGACTGAGGTTGTCGCAGGAGTCACTGATTGGCTGGCGGCCAGGTCCAATCCTGCACTTCTGGAGGTGGTGGGGACGAGCTGGTTTGCCAGACTCCTTGCTTAGCATCTTTGATTCTGCAGGGTACGCGAGCACACCCCTTGCTGTTGGTTTACCAACATTACTGGCTGACCTTCTGCAATAGGGCGAGAATGGCATTCCTTAGCCCAATGACTTCCTTTTTTTTTCATCAGGGACAAACAGTAGGAGGAATCCTAGCAGAAGGAGATTTAGATTTATGCAGAAGTAGAGGGCACTGTTTCCTAAAGTGATTAATAGAACTACAGTGATAACAGCTCCCTTCCTGTGGCCCCCATAAATGAGTAGTGTATGCTTCAGCAAAGGAGGCATGGGACAGGGAAGCCACGTTCTGACAGGCTCTAACCATCTCTACTAGATCACAAGTACACCGATTACGAACAGTTAAAAGTGCCTTCTTACAATCATCATTTGCATTTTTGTACACGAGTTGTCACAACAGAAAACCCCGGGCATCATCGTTATCAACCTGTTGAGAGAGTGCAGCCTGCAGCCTATCCAGAAACTACATATATGGTTCCGTCGGACCCTGTAGGATTTTAGTATGAGATGTTAGAATCCCTGCCTGTTCCTGGCAGGTGTCAGATTGCTCTCATAGTGATCTTGGCAATAAGGTCATAAATATCGAGAGGATAGTTCGTCTGCATTCTGGAATTTGAGTACGCACTGTCACCTGTTAGCTGAATAACAAGGACAGGGGGTTCCTGTTGCTGCAGAGCTCCAGCCTGAGCCATGCAAGCATCACAGTAATCTGAGAACCAAACCATATATTGTGTTATGGTTAAGATAACTTTCATCGTGTTTTTCCAATCATTAGGTGTAAGTACATACGTATTACTTATGGAGTCTAAGTAACCTGCAACGTGATGGGAAGACACATCACCCTCCTGTACCAATCTGCACAATTCTCTGATGATAGTATAGTCTAAGTCTTTGCAATAGGGGACCCAATTTTGTTCCTAAATAATTGGGTATGTTTTAACAACTGGAAGGTTTTCGTGTTTGACTGCAGCCTCCTAGCAATTCTGACTGGGAAGTACCATAGCATCATCATTCCGTGTAGGGTATAAATCTGTCGCGTAGTCACAATTAATGGGCCCAGGGTGGGAAAGGGAGGGCGAACTGGGATAGCTATCAGAGGGTAATATCTCCTCAGGAGGGGGGCTGATCACAGAGGCAGCTGATTTGTCAGGAGGCAGCTCTTGGTGAGGGGGAGCCATGTAGCCCGCAGAGTCTGGGGGGCCCAGAAGGGGTGAGGGGCCTGTTGCAGTAGGGGGCCCTACTGGAGCCAGGGGTCCTATTGGGGCAGGGGGGCCTATCGAGGCCGGAATGCCTATTGGGGCTGAAATGCCTATCAGGGCTGGGGGGGCTGTCATTGCCGAGGGGCCTATCGGAGCCAGAATGCCTATTGGTGTTGGGAGGCCTGTCGTGGCCAGGGCAGCCAGGGCGGCCGCTGCTGGTGGAGCAGTTGAGGGGGAGGTAGCCGTCGAGGGAGCTAGTGTGGGGGGAGTTCGCAACAGAGGAGACATTTGTGTAGGAGCTGGCGCCAAAGAAGCCACAGCAGGAGAGACACTCTGCGAAGCGGGCGATGGGGAGGGGAGGAAAAAGGTCGCTTCGGGGGAAGCCAGTGCCAGAGGGGCCGACGGCCCGGGGGAGTCAGGTTGTAAAGGCAACTGAGAGGGCAATTTGGTGTGAGTTTCTCTTAGAGTTGCCATAATTATCCCCCAAGTCACGATGTGCTTAGAAGCATCGGCATCGCCTGTGCTTGCAACATCGAAAAGTTTCTGTCCTACTACGCACCAGGTGTCCAGCTGAAGCATACCAGCTGTGGGGAAGTCTTTTACATGCGTGGACATCCAGTCCAGCAAGGCAAGTAATTTAGCATCAGAAAAGTCTCTATTCTGCCAATGTAAGAGCCGTCGTAAATTCTCTAGGCTCTTGTCGCGGGTTCAGTTTGTAACCGGGCGGAAACACCAATTTAGTGTAGTGGTTTGGTCCAAAATACTCATTACTGTTTATCTGCTGTGAGATAAGAATTAGGAGAAATGCAAAACAGGCACCAAACTTGAAAGAATATAAAGAAGTTTATTAACAGACCTAAAAGAAGAAAAAAAAATTATACCACCTTCAGAACTCTCCTCCTCCCCCCACCTTCCTCCCTTCTCCCACTGACAATGTGAAAAGACAACCCTTAAGATGTTCAGTCTGTTTACCACTTCCATAATAACCTTGTTCAGTCCATTTAGAAAGAGAAGTCTCTTCTTGCTCATGCTATGAAAACATTATCACAACGAGACAGCCGCCCACTTCCAAATATTGTTCAGTCCATTTAGGAAGAGGAGTCTCTCTGCCTGCGTGTGAGTCCTTTCCCCCCGACTTGCAGCTTTTCCTGCAACTGCTTTCGAGGGTCCACTCTTGAAGTTTTTTGGGGTACAATTTTAAGGTTGAGCAGTTCAGAAACAAAAACAGAGGCCCTTCTCCTTCCCTGGGAGCAAAGGGTCTTCATCATCTTCATCTTTAGGACTATCTCTGGGAGCATCTCTAGGAACTGAGGTTTTCTCCTTTCCCATTTGGAGCAAAAGTCCTCATCTGGTTCATCTCTACGGACTGAGGTTTTCTCCTTTCCCATTTGGAGCAAAAGTCCTCATCTGGTTCATCTCTCCCTGTCCAAACTTCTCATGAAATTACAGCTGCGTCAGCATCTGCCTATCTCAGCGCAGGTGCTTTTGCTTACGAGTTGAACACTCCACCCCCCATATCTTCATGAAATTACAACAGGATACTCTGATATATCATAGCTTCACAACAGACTTTCAGCTTTAAGCATCTCCTCTCTCTCTTCCCTCAGGTTTTCAGCTCTTCACAGCAATAAAAGGGTTAATCTCACCTCGGCCTTGCAGCTTTGCAGCTGGAATGTTGAATTTTTCTTATCGCAGTGGAGAGGGGGGAGAGCCAAGCCGCTCCGGCTGCCCACGGCAAGGCAGTGGGGGGGGTTCCACGGCTGGAACAGGTCCATGGCTTCAGGATGGCCGTGGCCCGGCCCGGCCTGGCCCAAGCAGGGCCTGGCCGGGCCCACTGGCCCCCACTCGGGGCCTGCAGCCGCCTGCCCCAGCGCCGGAAACGAGAGAGAGCTTGGAGGGGGAGTTTGCCTATTCTTAAATGTGGATCACAGAGGTGATCACAACTTTAAGTGGCTTAGAGACTTGTCCATATTCAAACTGGCCGGCTGATAGGTTCAATCAGTTCCCAGAGGAAACTGTAAGCACCCCTTAGCAAGGACGTCCCTTCCGGGACTATGCTTGCTAACCTATGACAGCTCTGTTATTGCTCAAGTGACATTTTCACTCCCATGATTAACCCTGGTGCTCACTTTAAGGTGATGAATGCATACGTGTTTTGAGTTCGTTGTTTGAAGTTGAGGATCTATCCGTTCCCTGGATTTGCTGCCTGGGTCTGCTGTCTGGATCCGCGGGGTCTTGGTGCCGACCATAGTCCACTTCTTCTCTGTATTCCAATATCCGTCGTTTGGGCACCAGTTGTGGGAGTAGGAAGCGATGCAGAGTCCTCAGGCAGGAGCAGAAGGGTGCTCTTTATTGCCAAAAATCAGGCCTTTTAAAGCAATTAGGCCCTTATCAGTTGCATATTTTCAAAGGACAACAAATATAATTCAACCAACCACCATAAACCATGATGTGAGCATGTGACGGTTATATAACTTGGTTTTTACGGTTACATAACTTGTTTTCTACCTCTATACCAGCTGAGTCAGTCCCAGAATCCTTTTCTACTTAGCTGAAATACAAGGAGTCAGCCATGATTTTACAAAGGCAACAAGGCCCTTATTCTGTAAGGCTTTGCCTATCTGTGTCTCCGCAGCTGTTCTATTTTCAAGGAAAACAATAACTCAGTCCCTTTCCTAGTTTCCAGTTCAGTTTTCAGTTCTCGTTTCTCTTTAATATTATCTTTTCTGTACTGGCAGGCAGCTTCTAGACAGGTGCCTTGCGGAAGGTATCTTTTCAGCTTTATACCGGCTAGTGCTTGTATTTCAATGCCTTAGAAAGCCTCGAGCAGCCTTGAGAGGTAGCACAGGCGATCTAGCACTTTAGTAGCTCTAAAATCGGTACCTGAATCAGCTGCAGAGCAAATACCATCAGCAGAAGCAAAGAGGGAGAAATATAGCTCCCTGCTCGCTCAATTCCCTGCAGTTAGAAGCCTTCAAATGAGACAGATGACCAGAGATGTTTACAGGAAAGTAGCTGAGCTGAGAGAGAGCCTTTGCCTCCCCTCGACCATCTTTTATTAGGAGAAGGGGAAAGGGGAGGACTGGGGGCGGACCCGGGGTGACCGGCCAATGAGACACTGCTGAAGAGTCTGAGTTACATTTGGCTTTGCCCGCGCTTGGAACAAAGGAGCTATGAGCACATGTCTTTGGGAGGGGGGGAGGGGAAGCTCAAAACAGGCAGCAACAATTCCCTATTTTTTTTCTTTAAAGCTGGGTTGTAACTCTTAGTAACTTAAAAGTGCATAGAACAGTAACAAAACAACAGTGCAAAATATAATTGTAATCTATCGTCCCTACAACTCGACAGTACCTAGATGCCTTTAAACTAGTTCCCCAGTCAAAACTCAGGGGTTTAGTCAGGACATCTATGGTATGGAGTATCAGGACAAAGGTTTACAAAATACAGTGCAAAAACCTGAGTGCAAAACAGTGCAACTTAACTTAAGGGATTAACATAAAGATCTGCAGTAGGGGGTTTACATGAAGGTGCAAAATCAGGATTCTTTTTACGGCGTCTCTTCCAGGAGGCAGTTTTAACCTCCTTAACTTTTGAGGAAGTGACATAAGGTTTTACCCACTTGCCTGGGATCCATCTCAGTCCTTGAGGGGTAGATACACTGGCATACCCACGTCCCCAAGTTACAAGTTTGTACGGTCCTTGGATTTTTTGAGTCTCTGGGTCCCGGATCAGGACTTCTGGATTTTCCTGCAGTTTCTGTCTCCTGGTGTTCTGGAAATGACGATAGATGGGAGGGTTTGGATCCTCAAAGGTGCCATTCAGGAAGTTTATGGTAAACAGTGCTTTGCTGAGTCTGAGGACAGGTGAGTTGAGTTTGGTGGTCCCTGATTGTTGTAGCAGCATTCGCTTGAGGGTTTGATGGGCACGTTCAACAATGCCTTGTCCAGTTGGGGAGTGAGGAATACCTGTAACATGTCGAAATCCCCACTGCTGACGAAAGTTTTTAAACTCCTGGGAGGTGTAGGCAGGTCCATTATCAGTTTTTATCTCCTCAGGTATACCAAGCACAGCAAAAGCTTGGACAAGATGTTTTTCAACATCCTTAGCCTTTTCACCTGCATGTGCAGAGGCATACATAGCACCAGAGAAGGTATCAATAGAAACATGAACGTATTTTAATCTCCCAAATTCAGGGAAATGTGTGACGTCCATTTGCCACACTTCACCGCTATTAATGCCTCTGGGATTGACCCCCATGCCCAGTGATGGAAGCTGTAGCTTCTGGCAGTTGGGACATGTTGCCACTATTGCTTTTGCTTGTGTCCGCGACAGATGGAACATGCGGATAAGAGCAGGAATATTTTGATGGTACGTGGCATGGCTCAATTTTGCTTGTTCAAAAACTTGGGGGAGCTTTGGTAAGTCGGCTGATAGAACTATTTCTGCTGGCATAGCCAGAGCATCAGCTCTACGATTACCTTCCGCAATAAATCCTGGCAGGTTTGTATGTGACCTCACATGCATGACAAAATAGGGATGCTCTCTGTGGGAAACCAGATAAATTAATTTTGAGAGTAAATCATAAATTTTCTTGTTTGAGATTTCTTTTAGGAGAGCATGCTCAGCTCTAACAGTTACTCCAGCTACATATGCTGAGTCTGTGACCAAATTAAAGGGTTCTTTGAACCTCTCAAATGCTCTAACAACAGCTGCTAATTCAGCTACTTGTGGTGATCCCTGGATTACCTCGATGTCAGATTCCCACTTTTGCGTCTTTGGATTTTTCCATGTGACCACGGACTTCTTACTTTTTCCTGAGGCATCAGTAAAAACAGTAATCGCATCGAGGGGTTTTCTACTTTGAATCTCTCGAGGGATGAAAGAGAATGGCAGATTAAACATGTCATGTTTTGGGTAATGATTTGAGATTTGGCCTGAGTAACTATCTAATGCAAATTGTAAATTTATATTATTTTGGAGTAGGTGATCTAATGCGTCAGTTGTTACAGGTAAATAGATGCATGCAAAGTCACATCCTGCCAGGGTGCGGAGCCTTGCTCTACCCTTCATGATAATTTTTGCCATTAGTTCTTGTGGCTGTGTGATGGTTTTAGGAGGTTGCAGTGGAAGGAATACCCATTCAATTATGATGAGGGGTTCCTTCTGCTCTTTGTCCCACTGAAATATGAGGCCATGAAAGCGTGGTACCTTCCCTAGAATGACAAGCTTAAAGGGTAGGGAGGGCTGATACCTGTGCGCTTGTCTGGTGGAAATGAGCTCTTGTATCTTTTTGAGAGACTGCCTTGCCTCTTCTGTCAGGGATCTAGGGGATGCTGGACCGCCTTCCCCTTTTACCAGGTTTGCAATAGGAGCTACATCCTCTGTGGTGAGTCCTAACCAGGACCTTAAATACTTCAGTGTCCCACAGATCTGTTGCACTTCCTCTAATGTTTTTGGGTTATTATTAATGGTGACAGGTGTTGGGGTGATAGAGGTTTCTGTGATTTTGAGTCCGAGGTATTTCCAAGGGCTTGTTCTCTGCATTTTTTCAGGTTGTAATTCAAAGCCCTTGGCCTCTAGGGCCTCAACCACCATGTTAAGTGTCTGCTCGAGATACTGATTATTGGGAGCACACACCAGCACATCATCCATGTAATGCAGGATGATGGCTTTCTCTGCTTTGGCACGGATGGGAGATAGAATTTTAGCAATATACTCTTGGCAGAGAGTTGGGGAATTTTTCATACCTTGGGGAAGCACAAGCCAATGATAACGTTCCATGGGAGTTTCACGATTAAGAGATGGTACAGAAAATGCAAATCGGGGGGCATCTGCAGGGTGGAGTGGAATATGAAAGAAGCAATCTTTGATGTCAAGAACAGCTAAATGCCAATGTTGTGGGAGCATTGAAGGTGATGGCATACCTGGTTGAAGGGGTCCCATGTCTTCAATAACCTTATTAACTTCTCTAAGATCTTGGAGTAGCCTATATTTGTTCTTTCCCGGTTTTTGTATTACAAACACGGGTGTGTTCCATGGGCTGTTAGTTGGAACTATATTTCCTTTAGCCAATTGTTCAGCCACTAATGTTTTGAGTGCCTCTAAGTTTTCTTTTTTTAACGACCACTGGTTAACCCACACGGGTTCATCTGTTTTCCAAGTTAATTTATGTGGATGGCACTCTGCTTCAGTGGCCTGCAAGGGAAAATTTTGATGTCTAGGCGTGATATCAATTTTTGTTCCCCACTGAGACATGGCATCCCTTCCCCACAGGGTGAATTTGGTGTCTAGGACATACGGACGAAGTGTCGCTATTTGTCCTTCAGGACCTTCAATTTGGATGGTGTGTTTGGACTGCTTTGCAATTTGGGTACCTCCAATCCCTTGTATGATGCCCTGAGATTGCAATTCCCATTGCGTAGGCCACTTATCAAATGGAATGACAGACACATCAGCACCTGTGTCTAACATTCCCATTATACTGATTTTATGTGATTTGTAACGGAGCTTACATTCTATTACAGGTTTGTCGTTTCCCAAAACCTCAGTCCAACAGATGGCTGGGATATGACCATCTGTGGGCCGGTACTTGGGCAGTGGAAAGGCCTGTGCAATGACTTGACCTTTAGGCATAAAATACGGCGGATATATACATTGTACCATTAGGTTAGAACACCCGTTCTGATTCATTTTCATGAGTGTGGGTATAACCTCTATCCCAGCAGGTGTTTCCCGAGTGTCCCCAATAACAAAAAGGTATGTAAATTCTGGCATGTGGTCCACATTCTGGAATGAAATGGGTATTACAGTCTGTTTGTTGTTGTTGAAATGGTGTGCTTTATCACAGGTTACCTTAAACCTGAGTCCAGAAGTCCAAGTTGCTTTGTCTGCAGCCCTATTTATGTCTGAACGCGGAGCTGTTAGGACGCGTTGAGTCGCTAGTTTCCCTGCTGTTGACCTGGGGAAACAGTCTTTGGAGAGTTTTTATCAGCAGTTATAATTGCTCTGCAATTGCGAGCTACATGTCCCTTTTTCTGACAACGATAGCATACAAAGTTACCGCGCGATTGAGTTTCTCCTGTACCTGTAACATTCTCCACAACCTCCCCAACCATCCCCACTTTTTTCAAAAAGGGAGCAGCTGTGTTCAGCTGCACCTTCTTCGTACAGACTTCGAGGATGGATTCAACAGTAGGAGGAGGATACAGCGGGAGAGTGAGAATGACTTGTTTGCAAGCATCATTTGTATTAACTTGGAGAAGTTCGAGTAGGAGCGCTTGTTGGAGGTCAGGATTAGGGACCTGGGAAGAGACAGCTTCGTACAAACGGTTATAAAAGTGAATAATATTTTCATTTGGCAATTGCTTGATGGTGGTATAATGAGAATGAGGAGTTTGAGATGGTAATAATGTTAAGGCCTTTTCAGCAGCACGTGTGATTTCAGTAAGAACTGGACGAGGGATAAGCATTGCTTGTTTTTGAGGATTTGCCATATTATTGTCACCAGATAAAAGGTCTAATGTGATATAATTGTTTTCAAAATCCAGGTAATTATCTGGAGTTTGCCACAAAATTTTTAATAAATCAGATAAAATTATTTTCCATTGCTTTTTCCATACCATAAAATCACCAGGTGTGAGAAGAGTTTGCATTAATGTAAGTAAATCATGAGGTACAAGTAAGTGAGTTGCAAAAGTAGCACTTAAAAGGCTCTTAAAATAATTACTATGCATTCCAAACTCCTTAATTGCCTTGCACAAATCCTTAATATCAGAATAAGAAAGGGGTTTCCAGTCAGGGTTAGCTCCATTGCTAGTACGAGAGAGTGTAGTAGAAGCAGTTGGAGTTACTTCCTGGTAGCAATGGGTTCCCGGATTCAGAGGGGCAGTCACAGGACTGTGGGAACCTGGGGCGGGACAATGGGAAGCAGGGGCGGGGAGTGGAGGGGCAGGGGCGGGGAGTGGAGGCGGGGACACGGCCGGAGGAGGGGAGGGGTTGGGGGCGGGGTTGTGGGAGGCAGGGGCGGCACTTGAGCCATGGGCAGGAACAGAGGGAGGGGTGAAACACGACGCTGTGGGGGCGGGGTCGGGGTCAGGGTGTGACGCGAGAGTGGGAGGGGATGGGGACAAGAAGGGATTTGTGGGATGGGGGAGAAAGGGATTGTGGGAGGTGTAGTTTGGAGAGGAAGGACCATTGCGTCCGCCATTACTGGAGACAAACAAACTGGGAGAAACGCGGTTGGGGGGAGGGGTTTTTTCCCGGGCTGCGAGCACGTGGCAATGGCCGTCCCTGGGAACAAAGAGATCGGGGGAGAAGGGGTTTTTACGTGCGCTTGAAACATGAGGGCTAGAAACTGGGGAAAAGGGAGTGGAGAAAAGGGGTTGGGAAGGTCCTGGGATGGGCTCCGGATTCCCATCCAAGGCAGGGTGCTGAGGAAACACGGGTGAGCCAGGAGGACGATAGCTCTCCTGTGCTGAGAAGCAGTCTGCTCTAGCTGTGTTTTCCAGCGTAGGGGAAGAGGGGTCCGGGACACAGGGGTTGGAAGAGGGCATAAGGGAATTAACAGGGGGTTTTTGCAGAGGCTTTTCATGTACTGCCTTTTTCTCCGGCAAAGTATAACTTAGTAACAGGAGAGGAAAGAATTTTGAAACTGTTTCATCTCCTGCACGCCTCAGAGAGGAGAGTTTTCTCCCCACCTTATCCCAAAATTCAGCAGATCTTATGTCTTCGGAGGTCAGATTAGGAAAGTACTGAAAAAGCCATTGTACAAAAGATTGAACTAGATTTTTAGGGTATTTATGCCCAGTTAAAGAAAGGTAACTTTGAACTTGGTGGTATATTTCTCTATGGTGTGCAGAAACTTCAGATCCCATTATAAATGCACCACCAAACCTCAACCCCAACTCGCCAAAAAGGAGGAAAAAAAAAAGAGAAAGTTTGCACCGGCACCAGCTTAAGACAGGAGCCCCTAAACCAGCAGGGAAATACTCACCAGAATTCTGGATTTATCACAGGAAAGCAGGTCTGGAGAAAAAAAAAACGCGAGAAGGGTCTTCTGCTTTCCAGCCGTTCCCTCGCCACGTGGCGTGGGGGAGGGTACAGGCTGAGGCTCTGGGCTCGATGTTACACAAAAAGTAACACCTCGCCACACAGAGCTGGCACAGCAGGACGTGCAGAGCTAACTCCAGCAGACACAGCTGCCGGGACACCCTGAAAATCTCTCAGAACCGGAGTTCAGAGATAGCACGCTGGGCGCCAAATGCGGAAGGTATCTTTTCAGCTTTATACCGGCTAGCGCTTGTATTTCAATGCCTTAGATAGCCTCGAGCAGCCTTGAGAGGTAGCACGGGCAATCTAGCACTTTAGTAGCTCTAAAATCGGTACCTGAATCAGCTGCAGAGCAAATACCATCAGCAGAAGCAAAGAGGGAGAAATATAGCTCCCTGCTCGCTCAATTCCCTGCAGTTAGAAGCCTTCAAATGAGACAGACAACCAGAGATGTTCACAGGAAAGTAGCTGAGCTGAGAGAGAGCCTTTGCCTCCCCTCGACCATCTTTTATTAGGAGAAGGGGAAAGGGGAGGACTGGGGGCGGACCCGGGGTGACCGGCCAATGAGACACTGCTGAAGAGTCTGAGTTACATTTGGCTTTGCCCGCGCTTGGAACAAAGGAGCTATGAGCACATGTCTTTGGGAGGGGGGGAGGGGAAGCTCAAAACAGGCAGCAACAGTGCCTAGCATTTTGGAAAAAATTCCTTTCTCTTTCACAGCCTTCAAACAGCCCCTAGCAACTTTTAGATGTTCCTCCACTGCTTCCCAGTCATGCCAGTTATCCTGAGCCCATTTGTCTGAGAACTTAGGGCTTGGACTTATTCCATGCTTTTGTAAGTAAGCAGTGATATTGCTTGCCATCCGTGCCCAATAAAGAATGGAGGTTTTCCTTTCCCCGCCTTTTGTTATTAATGTGTTTATAAAAACACTTTTTATTACCCTTTACAGAAGTAGACAGACTAAGTTCTAAATGAGTTTTCACCCCTCTTATTTTCTTTCTGCATGACCTAATGACATCCCTAAACACTTCTTTCCTCCCTTTTCCAAAGATGATACACCCTCTTTTCCCCCTGAGTTCCTGCGAATGCTCCCTGCTCAGCCAGGCTTATCTTCTTCCCTTCTGGGTCATCTTTCAGTATATAGGGATGGGCTCCTATTACCACAGGCCTGGGCCCTAGGGTATATCACCGTGTCCCGCAGCCATAGGGAGGAGGAGGAGAGAAGATCCAACAGGCAGGAATTGTGCAGCAAGATTGATTATTTTACAAAATCTTTTATAGTAGACTTTTTTCTTCATAGTCTAATTGGACCAAGGATCAGCCACCCCTTGGAGGTGATTGGCTAAAATCCTAAAACATCCATTGTCAAAATATTTTTCTATTATACCATAAACAAGACTTTTCAAGGTTGCAGGTGGCTTGGTTGTTTACATTCCCTGCTACCTCTTCTGCGTGAGAGAAAAGTCTCTCACGGACTTAGAAAATAGCAAGAAAATCCTTGCTAGCAGCATTTTTTGTAACTACAATTCCCCCTTTTTGTTTTATAAGATAACAATTCAACTATTATTCCTAAATAGAAATCTACATCAGTTATTAATTCTAAATATGTCCTTAAGGCTTTAACTGTCTGACTCCATAACAAGAATTTTAAAGTTCAGTCTCTGCTTGTGGAAGGACCATCCCAGTCTCTGCTTGTGGAAGGACCATCTGCCTGATGGTTGACATCCTGGTCATCATCAGAAGAGTCATTAGGCTGATGATCTACATTCTGGTCGCCATTTGGATGGTTGGCGTTCTGGTCGTCATTTGGAGGTTGCCTGTTCCGCCTCTGGTGCCGTAGGTCAGGGCGAACGCATTTTGCAGGTAGCCACCGTACCCCAGTATCTGTGGAAACGCAAGCATACCCACGACCCCAAACGATAAGCTCATGAGGGCCTTCCCACTGGTTAGTGAGTAAATTCTGCACCCAGATTTTTGCCTGGGGCAGTTGTGTCTCGCCTGCAGACTGCAATGAGAGAAAATGATTCAGAATAACAGGATTATTTGAATTTTGTGGTACTGTAAGGCGATTAATTGTATACAAAGCTTTTGCTAGTCGGCCTCAGTAACCAAATTCAAAGGTTCCTGTGAGAATCATTGAAAAGCCATGATAACAGCTCTTAATTCAACTAACTAAGCAGAGTCTGACTCGGATTGGTGTGTTAATCAACCACCACAAAGGCAGTGTAGGATACTGTGCCCCCTTACGCACAGTGACCCCTGCTAAAAGTTTGTCCCAATCCTTACGCCCCAAGCTGCCAACACATCCCGCCCCCAAAGGTTAACGGAAGTGGTAGCAACATAAGGCCTAATCATAGCTTGGTGCCCCTCTGAATCCTTCACCACCACAAGCCGTTCGCTTAAATAGCTATGTGTGGTTCCTACTACTCCTGCGATGGCCGATCCCACAAGAGCTAAAGCCCATGAGGGAGGCCATGCAGAGAAGGAGATGATAGTTACATCGGCATCCGTATCAATCAAACCTCAAAGCTGAGTCCGGGGTGGACGGGCGTTCGGCAGGATGAGGGTACATGTCATCTGTGGCCTTTGGTCAGAGATGTCTGCAGTCCAGAAGGCCTGCGGAAGTCCCGTAGATCCACTGCCATTATCTTTGTGAGTTTGTTGTTCTATCCTGGGGACACAAGACTCAAAAGGCACTAATTTAGCAAGGCAGGTCTTTTCAGGAATAGTTACAGGGGGTTTTTGCATGGAGACCATAGCGCAAATCTGACCTTTAAAGTCAGCGTCTGTAACTCCTGAGTGCACTAAGATTCCTTGATGGGCAACATCAAGTTTTCCCACCAGCATCACACTGGACCCCTGGGCTAAGGGTCCATATGCATCCAAGGGAACCTTATAAATACCGCTAGAGTCTGATGACTGTGGCTGCGGTGTGGATGTCAAACCCGTCTGATCCCTGGGTGCTGTCTCTAGGGTGGCTGGGTAGGCCTGTGCCTGTACCTGTGCCACTCTCTGGGGGAGCGACTGCATCGGAGAGCAATTCCCCCTCCTTGCACCCCGGCGGAAGTTTCCCGACAACGGCCGACCATCAGCATGAGTCGGGGATCTACAATAGTCCGAGCAATGCCCTGGCCTGCCACACCTCTTGCATTGAGGGATCGGTGTGTTCTCTTTTTGGTTTGGCTTAGGCCGCTGCCTTTTTTTCACCTGTTTTGGTTGCTTTGGTTCACGACCAGAAGATGCATGAACAGGCTGCAGGAACGCAGCCAAAGCAGACCTTTTCTGGTTCCCAGATCCCACCTTAGCGCAGGCTTCGACCATGTCTGTTACCTCTGGATCCCCTGGCAACGCATCTATGATTTTTCTGCACTCTTCATTTGCGTTATCTCTCACTAACTTCCTTAACAACATCTGTCTTAACCCATCATCCTCAACCTGCTTCTCGAGAGAAGCAGCGACTTTCTCTACAAAAGAGAGGAATGACTCTGATTTCCCTTGAACTATTTCAGTATATCGCTTTCTGGGTGCAGATATCTCTATGGTTTTCAACAGGCAGCCATGCCGACCTGCTGAGCTTGCAGCAGGACGCTAGAGGACAAGATACCCTGTAGACTGGGATCAGAGAAGGGACCAGTCCCCATCAAAGCATCCATTCCTGCTGTCCGTCTAGGATCGGCAGCAGGGAGCTGCATATTCGCTAATTCAGCCTTTTTGGCCAGCTTTCTCCAGGTTTTCTCAAAAACTGTAAATTGTACAGGTTGAAATAGAATTTGACCTAAGTGTCTGATATCAAATGGAGCTATCAAATCTGTATTTATCACCCTTATTATCTGTATAACCTCAGCAGAACCTAGCCCATGTTGTGCCACCTTGGATTGGAGGTCCTGGGCAACTTTCCAAGCAATCACCTCATGCTTATCACACTCGCCTGAATTTGGGAGAGCCTTATACACTGGGAAAGCTTGGATCTCCCCTTTTGTGGAGTCACTACCATCCTGAACTTCAGGCACAGCCTGTGGGTGAAGTGTAACAGCTCCCCGGTTACCCCCAGAATCCTCAGATCTATTTGGCATTCCAAGTGTTTCCAATAACCTCCAGTCACCCTCCTCCAATGCTCGCATCTTAACTGACTCTAAGAAGCGACTGTAGTGGGTCGGACACACTGTTACCGTGCAGTCCTGAAAGGTCCAGGGGCGAGACCGGCACAGTCTTTTTCTTCGCCGCGCGGCTACAGCCACCTGACGACCTAGGTCCAGAACCTCATCTGCCTCACTGTCTGACGATGAGTCATCAGGCAAAGGCAACTCTGAGGTGCTGGGAGTGAACAGAAATGGACGGAGAGGGGCACTTTGCCTAAGTTCGCTAGAGGCAGAACAGACAGCACAGACTACAGCTGGCTGCGCTGCAGTTTGGACAGCAGCCTCTTTACAGGGTGTCGTCTTGGCCAGCCCCGACCGAGCAGGTCCTGGAACCGCTGCCGCCGTCTCTGGGGCTACAGCCGCGCTCAGCGCCGCTCTTGTCTCTTGCACCGCGGCCGCGCTCGGCGTCGCGCTCATCTCTGCTCCTGTTTTGCGCTCCCCGGCCGCGCTCGGCGCCACCACTGGCCCATGCACGGCAGGGTGGCTTGGGCATCTGCTGCTCTAGCAAGCTGAACAGGTCCTCCACCCTTCGGGATATGTTCGGTAACTCTGTCAGCAAAGGCAGATGCTGTATTAAAAGGTCCATGGCTCGGTTCTGCGACTGCACAGAACAGTCCAGCGCCAAGGAGGGCAGTGGACCACACCCAAGCAGTCTCAGAGCAGGTACGCCCGGTGCTACGCCGGCTAAGAAGTTAGATCCAGGTGCATACGCAACCAAGCTAGGAGCTGCTCTGGGGGTCCAGTTCGCTAAGCTGCTGATTTGCGGCCCTGGATAAGCCGTGGCTGCCGCCGAGTTGAGCGGTAAGGCAGGCTGTGTGCCCTCCCGCTGCTACCTCTTCTGTGAGAGAGAAAAGTCTCTCACGGACTTAGAAAATAGCAAGAAAATCCTTGCTAGCAGCATTTTTTGTATCTACAGGCTCCTCCTGAACCTTCAACATTCCTTTCCTAATATATGTCCAGCCTTCCTCGGCCCCTTTGTTTTTAAGGGCTGCTTCCCAAGGGACTCTTCAAACCAGGGTCCTGAATAGGCCGAAGTCTGCCCTTTGGAAGTTCAGGGTAGAGGTTTTGTTGATGCCCCTCCTTACTTCAAGTACTGAAAACTTTATCATTTCATGGCCACTGTGCCCAAGACAGCCTCTGACCACCACATCTCCCACCAGCCCATCACAGTTTGTAAACAGCAGGTCCAGCAGGGCTCCACCCCTGGTAAGCTCCCTTACCAGCTGTGTCAGGAGGTTCTCTTCCACACACTCTAGGAACCTCCTAGACTGCCTCCTCTCTGCTGTGTTGAGTTTCCAGCAGACATCTAGCAGGTTAGTCTCCCACAAGAACAAGGGCCAGCAATTGTGAAACATAAGCCAGCCACTTATAGAATAATTCATCTTTCTTTTCATGCTGGTTGGCTGATCTATAAGACTCCCACCAGGATGTCTTTGTTGGCCTTCCCCCGATTCTCACCCATAGGCATTCAACATTATCATCATTATCGTTGAGCTCTAGCTAGTCGAAACACTCTCTAATGTACAGAGATACCCCCCCACCTCTCCTTCCTTACCAATCCCTTCTGAAGAGCTTGGAGCCACCCATTGTAGCACTCCAGTCATACAAATCATCCCACCAAGTTTCCATGATGGCGACTATGTCAGAGCTTTTCTGTGGCATTATGGTATCCAGCTCCTCCTGTTTGTTACCCTGTTGTGACAGGACCTTTCACCCCTGATACAGCAAAAGTTTATTTGTTTTCTCCCCATGGCTAAGTCAGGCTGGAATAGCTTGCCTTGTGGTGAATTATCTCAGCTGAAAAACATCCCTAGCCAGCTATTACGGTATCCCGCAGCCGTAGGGAGGAGAGATCCAACAGGCAGGAATTGTGCAGCAAGATTGATTTATTTAATTATTTTCCAAACTCTTTTATAGACTTTTTTCTTCATAGTCTAATTGGACAAAGGATCAGCCACCCCTTGGGGTGATTGGCTAAAATCCTAAAACATCCATTATCAAAATATTTTTCTACTGTACCATAAACAAAGCTCTGCAAGGTCGCAGGTGTTCATAGTTTATAGAACTCTGCTAATATCTTCCATGAGAGAGAAAAGTATCTCATGGAACTGGAAAGAAGCAAGAAAAATTCTTGCTAGCAGCAATATTGTATCCACAGCCAGCAATAAACATCCTGCCTTGAATGCATGGGGAAGGATAAGCAAAAATTCATGACTGACAGACACAGCACTTTTACAAACAGTAAGACCACTATAATTTTCATAAAATCAGAAATCTCTTACACACTCTGAGTGTGTGGGGAGTTCTCCTTGAAGTCAAGAAGTCAGCATCGAGTTACTTTTCTAGAAGTTGAGGGAAAGGAGACTTCTGTACATCACTATCATTCGTTGGTATGTGACATTGGCTCCTAATCTATACTATTTCTTCGCTAGCTGTAATATAGGTACCTTTATTATCATGCACTGTCTTATGAACCTACTAGTTGTGTTTCTTTTGTTTATCCTGTGTAGTAAGAAGCCTGTTAAAGTCTTATGTCTGCTTTTCCTTGTGTCTATTCAATAAATAATTCATGTTTTAATAGACCTGATCAGTCATTATTAAGAACTTGCAAGCGAGAGTGGGTTTTGGGGTGCTGGCCGCCTCAATAAAGCTGCTGCCTACTGCCAGAAACCTGGGCAAAGGCAGGGACTTGTCTAAACTCTCCCCTCTCATTCTTAACACCTGTCTTAGTTTAAGAAAATTATACAGGGCAGAGATTCCAAAACTAGTTACTTCCCCTTTAGTTTTTTTCCTGGGACAGCTCCCGCCCTAAGGTGTCAGACTCCCTGCTCCCTTTTGGCCCAGCTGGACCCAGTTGGTGTTGGCGCTGCAGTTCTAAGTCGCTGCTGCATTGCAGCAGGGAAGAAATGGTTCTGCAGAGCACTGAAAAGATGTGGGCCCCAGGCTGGACAGTCTCAAGTGGTGGTGAAAAAAAAAGGTATTGCGAAATTCCTCTGGAGCAGTTTAGGATTGTGAAATGTGGCTTTTCTGGTTTTGACTCGGAAACCTGCCCCAGGAAACCCTCTCGGGAGCCTAGAGAGAAACAAAAGGGAGCTCACATGTTCGTTCCCTTTTTTTAAAGGGACCCAGCCCCCCTCCTTTCTGTGAATTGGGTTGTCCTAGGTTACAATGTAAGATGTAACCAAAAGTATGTATTCTATTATCATCTTCACAAGCTGTTAAAGCAGGTGGGGCAGTGTTCCTTATCTCCTACCATGACTCATCCCTGATAACTCCCTCCAGGAGCTATCTCTGTTTAATGGGTTATCAAGGGCCCACCGCATGACTCATAGAATTACATCATCCCATTGTGAGTTGCTCCACCCAGGGGGAAGAACCAAGCATTCCCACCTGGATATAATCTGGGGTTTGTAAAAGCATGAGCAGTCCTTGCCTACTGGATTCCCAGAGGACAGGAGCTACATAATCACCACTGAACCGGCAGAGGAGGACCAGACCTTTCTATAGGATCACTGCTTCAACAGAACCACTTCAAAGAGGACTGCAGCCACCACCCTGCCTGGCAGGGTGTCAGGTCGTATCCTGACTCTGTCAGGTTAAGCCAGTATTTCTGTATTATTGCCTTGTTATATATACTAGTAAAGAACTGTTATTCCTATTTCTCATATAATTGCCTGAAAGCCCCTTAATTTCAAAATTATAATAAATCGGAGGGAAGGAGGTTACATTTTTCATTCCAAGGGAGAGGCTCCTGTTTTCCTTAACAGACACCTGTCTTTCAAACCAAGACAGTGGTAAAACACTCCAGTTCTGCTTCTGGCCCCCTGATTTTAAAGGGATAGTAATAATCTTGGGCAGGTTGATTTAGAGAAGATATGGAATACATGAGTCACCTAGGACATACCCACACTGCTGCATTGGTGTAGATACATTAAGCTGGGCTCTCAGTTTCACCCTCACCACTGGCCTGCTGCCCAGAGGCTCATCTCTAGTGAGCCTGGTCTCATCCCCATCCCCCTTCAAACCTAGTTTAAAGCCCTTTCAATCAGCCCTGCCAACTCACAGGCTGGAATTCTTTCCCCCTTTTAGACAGGCAAACCCCAGCTGTCCCCAGCAGGCCTGGTGCTGCATCAATTCCATAAGGGCACCTGGGAAGGCAAGGGATGCCAGGAGGGGATTCTTCTACCTCTCGAAGCAGGGACCTGTTTCCATTCCCCCTCATCTTTTAGGTCTCCTCCTTCTGCCTGATGGCAAAAATCACATCCAAGTAATGTTTTTTTTCCTTCCATTTTAGCAAGATATACACCAGTTTGAATTTCAAAATCAGTTTATGTATGCACTTTTCTAATAATGTTATATAAGTTTATATCCTAATTTATTTATTTATCTTTTAATATACCAGGATCTTTGGACATGAGCTGACACAACTTTAACACAGCATCTGGTAGCGTACAGCCCTCAACAGTACAGTGGCACTAAATTTTTTCTATTGGCAGCGTTGTTTGCTTGATATAAGCTTTGTCCAGAAGACAATTGTGTTCAGTGACATAGGATCCTTCTCTCTGCATTTAATTCTGCAAGAGATGAAGGGCAGTCACAGTTAGCAGGGTCCCCACTCCTGCACGCGGGGCTGGCGGAGGAGCTGCGAGTGGAACTAGTAACTGCAAAGAGGGAACAGGTGTCATTCAGCTGCATTTGGGGAAACCTACCTGCCAAGAGACCCTACAAGCTTTGCATCATTCTCCCAGTTTTAATAATGATCCTAAATGTAAAGCTGTGCTTAATGGAAGCATACCTGGAAAGTATAAGCAAGAACGCTTTCACTCAGTATCCTGGTTCCAGCCAGGACAGGGTTAATTTTTGTAGCAGCTGAGAGGGGCATGGTGAGGATCCAGAGGTTATTCTATACCATCTCACTCATTGCTGGGGAAAAGGGACTCTCTTCCAGAGAGAAGGGGTTTCTTCCAGTTGATTAAGCATGAGGGAGGAAGTGGTCGGGTATTGTCTGTTGTCAGGGGGTTTCTGTGTGAATCGTTTGCCTATCTTGTACACTTTGTTATTGATATTGTTACTGTTCATTTTCTTATCTCATTGCTGCTTCCAATAAATTGTTCTTATCTCAACCTGGTATCTTTGCCTCTTGTGCCTCCAATTCTCCTCTCCAGCTCGACACGGGGAGGGGAGGGGGAAGGGGGAGTGAGTGAGCAACACATAGGTTTCAGTAGGAACACTAAATTGGGGAATACAATTCCTAAACCACAACACTCAGCCTATAGTATTCTCTCCCATTGCTGCTAAAGACCTTTCTGCATTGTCCTTCAAAGATTTTTGTATGAATTACTCTTCCTCTAGTCTCATCAGTAATGACATCAGAGCTATGAGAAGAAAAACATGAAAAATCATTAAGACAGAGAAATAGCAAAGGAGGTGAAAACTTCAGAGCCATTATAACTGAATGCTGTATCTGCAGATTAAGATTATAAAATGATTTACCCAAAAAAGGGGATTTCTACATATGGACTTCTATACCTACAGAACTGCAGTGTGCATAGCATGTTACAATATGGAAAGCAAAATGTTGTTCTTGATTTTTCAACAAAAATGAACACACCAATATCTGTTTACATTATGGCATCCATATATATATATCACAACTGATTTAATTTTTATTGTTCCAGCAATTAATGTAATACAGAAACAATAGGGCATCCATTCAAAAATGGTTTTGTATTTTAGCTGAATTATATCACATACCAAGTAATACAACTATGCTAAAGAAACTTAAAACTATTAGTTTGATGGGTTGCAGATGAGATGTATAAACAGAAACCCATATGAATCCACAGTACTAAATGCAACAGCAATGAACAAAAAGAATTATTGCTTACTCATTTTTTCCCGTGCTGATGATTATGTGTTATTAGTTTACATTTGCTGTCACATCTTATAAGGTGTTTTTAAATAACAGGAATGAAAGATACAAAGCATTATTCTGTGCTTCAAATCAAAGAGCCTGTACATCCCGGATGCACTGAGCCACTGGCATGATGGAGGCAGTTGTCCTGAACACTTTTGCATATGAGACATTTTACTATAGGCACATGAAGCCTGTCTGTACAGCCAGAACTTGCAAATACAACAAAAATGTAAATCCATTTGGCACCAGTACTACTGATTCTGGCACAGAACATTACCCTGTTCTTGTAAGTTCTGAATTTGGAGGTATTTTATCAATATCATGTAGTCATCTTCACATCGATCTTCATCTGTACCATCTTCCTCACAATCCTGATTGCCATTGTGCACTAGAGTTCTGCTAATGCACCAACCTAAATCAGAACAAAAATGTACAGGGAAAGAGAAATGTTTGTTGGTTTGAAAATAAATCACCTAAAATCAAAGCAAGTGGCCCATTTATCTATTACATTAATTAGCTCGTTCACTCCTGTGTTGAATAGTTTGTGCCCAGGAGGGCTTGTGAAACAACAGTATATGTAGACATAAATAAATAGTGTCCAGTACACTTGAGGGAACCACAGTCATTCAAGGCTTATATTAATAAAACATTTTACTTCTCAATTTATTTCCGGAGCTTTCATCCTTTGACCCTATCACTTGCAATTAGCTGTGAATATTTTTCTGGTAGCACCAAAGCATGATTATTATATTCCTCTGCAATAAATGTCTACCTACTGAGGTAACAGCCTGAAGCTGTGTCAGGGGAGGTTTAGGCTGGATATTAGGAAAAGGTTCTTAACTGTGGGAACGGTGCCAAACAGCTGGCATCTTAACCAAGATTAGAACAAGAGAATATTGACCCTAGAGGCTCTGCTAATCTGTGTGTGTGATTGAAGGTGCTATGGGAAAACTATTTTGGTGGAAAATCCACCATGAGTGTGTGACTTAATGTGATTGAAAACAATCACATGCATGGAATGCTTGAGACGTGTTTTGTGTGCTACAAAATTAGCAGAGGCCCTAGGAACCAATCAGGAGGCAGTGGTTTATCTGTAATGAAATTAAAATAAAAGGGAGCTCGCATGGGAAAAAGGAAAAGGAGAGAAAACCCAACACCTGCAGAGCTAAAAACTATGACACTGCATCAGTGTGGCTTTTCTCCATTGTCAAAGTAGTTATTTTTACATTTAGATTTTTCTTTGCATTTGGTCTCATCCCCAACACTTCACCCAGAGGGTGGTTGGGGACTGGAACAGGCTTTGCCAGAGAAGTTGTCAGAGCACCAAGCCTGACAGAATTCCAGAAGTGTTTGCTGGGAACATAGTGGGATTTCTGAGCCTGTCTTGTGCAGGGCCAGGAGTTGGACTCGATGATCCTTGTGGGTCCCTTCCAACTCAAGGCATTCCATGATTCTATGATTCTATATCATTGTTTTACAATAAATACTTTGCTTTTAAAACTTTCTATTGCATTTTGCTTTTTTGAGGCAAAACAAAATGTTAATGTTCTACTGTAGTGGGTTGATCCTGGCTAGATGCCAGGCACCCACCAAAGCCTCTCTATCACTCCCCTCTGCAGCTGGACAGGGGAGAGAATATATAATGAAGGGTTCATGGGTTGAGATAAGGACAGGGAGAAATCACCCACAAAATACTGTCACAGGCAAAGCAGACTTGAATTAGAGATATGAAGTGAATTTATTACTAACAAAATCAGAGCAGGATGATGAGAAGTAAAATAAGCCCTTAAAAACACCTTCCCTCCATCCCTCCCTCCTTCTCAGCTCTACCTCCTCCTCCCAGTGGTGCAGGGAGACAGGGAATGGGGGTTATGGTCAGTTCATCACACTTGTTTCTTCCACTGCTCAGTGAGAGGAGTCCTTCCCCTGCTGCAGTGTGGGGTCCCTCCCATGGGAGACAGTTCTCCATGAACTTCTTCAATGTGAGTCCATCCCACAGGCAAGAGTCCTCCCTGAACTGCTGCAGCGTGGGTCACTCTTCCATGGGATGCAGTCCTTAAAGGACAGGGTGCTCCAGCATGGACTCCTCTCTCCATGGGCCTCCTACAGGATCACAGCCTCCTTTCAGGCATCCACCTGCTCTGGTGTGGGTGTTGGGGTTTTAGGAGTTCCCCTTCTGTTTTCTTTTTCTGTTAAAGAATTTTTCCCATACATGTTGCCAGGGGGACAAATTACTGGGTGCATAAGAAAAACGAAAGACCTGGTCACAAGGGGAGGGGTCCATCTGGCTACTGTCTTTCACCTGGGCTTGTGAGCTGTTAGTTCCCGGCATTTGGACGGAGAGGGAGGCTGGAAGGAATTCGTCAGCACTGGAGACTTCTGCTTTTTTGGCTGCCTTCCTTCCTTCTACCGAAGAAACCCTGGGATTCCCAAATCCGCCTTCCCTGCCCCGCTGGGAGCTGGGCTGCTGCCCTGCCCCCACCGTTGCTTTGAGCCTTCGCTACTCTGTAGCCCCGCCACGCCCTGCCTGCCGAGACCTCCGGGGGATTCCCACTGCAGCTCTGCAGTTTGGATACACCTCGTCTGCCACCCAGGATTTGTGCTCGTCCCTGCCGTTCCAGCCTGCTGTTCCCGAGGGTCTGGCCGGACACGGGGATCGGCTGCCCAGGGGGTTTGTGAAGCCTTTGTTCCATCCCTCCCCAGGACCCCAAGCCGCCATTGCCGTGTGCTCCCCGAGCTCACTCCGGAGCGCCCCCTGCGGCCGCAGGGGAACCATCGCACCTGCCCTGCTCGCCGGGAGCCGCCAGCGCCCCTGCTGGCTGCAACAGTAACAGCACCGAAGGGGAAAGGGCCTGGCAGCCGAGAAGGCTGGGACTGGGTTTGTGATTGTTTGCTGTTACTGCCATAGTTATTGTTGCTTGTTTGCCTTGTTATACACATATATATAATAGTAAAGAACTGTTATTCGTGTTCCTCATATCTTTGCCTGAAAGACCCTTAATTTCAAAATTATAATAATTCGGAGGGAAGGGGGTTGCAATTTTTTTTCTTCCATTTCAAGGGAGATTCCTGCCCTCCTCGGCAGACACCTGTCTTTCAAACCAAGACAGTGGGTCTCCTCCACAGGCTGCAGATGGATCTTTGCCTCCCCATGGACCTCCATGGGCTGCAGGACCACAGCTTCTTCACCATGGTCTTCACCACGGGCTGCAGGGGAATCTCAGCCCTGGTGCCTGGAGCACCTCCTGCCCCTCCTTCTCCACTCACCTTGGTGTCTGCAAAGTTGTTCCTCTCACATATTCTCACTCCACTCTTCTCTGGCTTCAATTACATCTGCACTAGAACTTTTTTCTTCTTTTTAAATATGTTATCAGAGAGGTGTTACCACCATTTCTCTTTGGGCCAGCCTTGGCCAGTGGCCCATCCATCTTGGAGCTGCCAGGGATTGCCTCTGCTGGACATGTGTGCTAGTTTGAAAACAAACCAGTGGGAGGCACCAAGTCAGAATAACAATTTAATGGAAATTAAAGAAAAGGAGAAAAAAAAAGGTAAAAGAAAACACTATCAAACTGACAGAGTCAAGGTACAACCTGACACCCTGTTAGGCAGGGTGGTGGTAGCAGTCTGGTAGAATGGTGGCTGCAGTCCTCTGAAGCAGTGATCCTGTAGTGAAACAGTCTGCTCTTCCTCTGGAAGTCCAGTGGTGGCTGTGTAGCTCCTGTCCTCTGGAAATCCAGTGGGAAGCCCGTGTCTCTGGTGTTCAGCCTCAGCTTATATCCACGCTGGGATGCTTGGTTCCTCCCTCTGGGTGGAGCATCTCACAATGGGGTAACAAGTCATGAGGCAGAGTGTTGATTAGGCTCATTAACAGAAGATAATCCGGAGGGAGTTATCTCTGAGTCAGGCGGCAGGACAATGATGGGCAATTAACAGAAAGATAGTCTGGGGGGAGGAGGCAAGGAAACACTGCCCCACCTGATTTTAACAGCTGATGGGGATGGTAATAGAATACACTGCAACCCAGGACATTATCCACCCCTTATTCTATTACCATCTACATTATCCCAAATCAATACCTTCTTAAACTCTAAAACACACATACATATATATATATATATATATATATATATATACACAGTGAAACCTACACACCGTTCTCACCTAAGATTAGGTCTCCTTGTGGTACACAACGGGTTTCCCCATCTTTCTGCATTACCCACCAAGTGCAACCAGGTCCTTGAGCAAAGACAATCCCACGGATGGGTTTGTCTTTGCCTGAGGTGGGATTAATCCAAACAGTCTTTCCTAAAATACCTCTCAGGTGTACCACAGGGACTCTATCTCCATCCACTGTGTGCAAGGGTTCAGACTCGGCAGGACCAGCTCGATTGATGGACCCTCGGGTATTGACTATCCAGGTGGCCTTTGCTAAGTTCACTTCCCAATTTTTGAAGGTCCCCCCACCAAGTGCCTTTAGGGTAGTTTTAAGTAGTCCATTGCAGCGTTCAACTTTTCCAGCAGCTGGTGCATGATAAGGAATATGATATATCCATTCAATACCGTGTTCTCTGGCCCAGGTGTTGATAAGGCTGTTCTTGAAATGAGTCCCGTTGTCTGACTCGATCCTATCAGGGGTGCCATGTCTCCACAGGACTTGCTTTTCCAGGCCCAGGATGGTGTTCCGGGCTGTAGCATGAGGCACAGGGTAGGTCTCCAGCCATCCAGTGGTTGCTTCAACCATGGTCAACACGTAGTGCTTGCCTTGGCGGGTTTGGGGAAGGGTGATGTAGTCAACTTGCCAGGCTTCACCATACCTGTACTTTGACCATCGTCCACCATACCACAGAGGCTTCACCCGCTTGGCCTGCTTGATTGCAGCACAGGTCTCACAACTGTGGATGACCTGTGAGATGCTGTCCATGGAAAGGTCCACCCCTCGGTCACGGGCCCATCGGTATGTTGCATCTCTCCCCTGATGACCAGAGGCATCATGGGCCCAACGAGCTAGGAATAATTCTCCCTTGTGCTGCCAGTCCAGATCCACCTGTGATACTTTCACCTTGGCAGCTCGGTCCACCTGCTCGTTGTTGCGATGTTCTTCATTAGCCCGACTCTTGGGCACGTGCGCATCCACGTGTCGAACCTTCACGGTCAGCTTCTCTACTCGGGCGGCGATGTCCTGCCAAATCTCAGCGGCCCAGATGGGCTTCCCTCTGCGCTGCCAGTTGGCCTTTCTCCAGCGATCCAGCCATCCCCACAGAGCATTAGCTACCATCCATGAGTCGGTGTAGAGATAGAGCCTCGGCCACTTCTCTCGTTCAGCAATATCCAAAGCCAGCTGGACGGCTTTAAGCTCTGCAACCTGACTCGATCCACCTTGTCCCTCGGTAGCTTGTACAACTCGTCGTGTGGGGCTCCATACTGCAGCTTTCCACTTTCGATTAGCACCTACAATTCGGCAGGAACCATCAGTGAAGAGGGCATAACGTCTTTCAGTCTCCGGTAGCTCATTATATGGTGGGGCTTCCTCAGCACGGGTCACTTGCTCTTCCTCTTCTTCAGAGGATAATCCAAAAGTCTCACCTTCAGGCCAATTTGTTATAATTTCTAGAATCCCAGGGCGATTCGGGTTTCCAATACGGGCACGCTGTGTGATGAGGGCGATCCACTTGCTCCATGTGGTGTCGGTGGCATGATGCGTGGAAGGAACCTTTCCCTTGAACATCCAACCCAGCACCGGTAGTCGGGGTGCCAGAAGCAACTGTGCTTCAGTGCCAATTACCTCTGAGGCAGCTTGGACTCCTTCATAGGCTGCCAAGATTTCCTTCTCTGTGGGAGTGTAGTTGGCTTCAGACCCTCTGTAGCTTCGGCTCCAGAATCCCAGTGGTCGGCCCCGAGTCTCACCAGGCACCTTCTGCCAGAGGCTCCAGGACAGACCATTGTTCCCGGCTGCAGAGTAGAGCACATTCTTCACCTCTGGTCCTGTCCTGACTGGGCCAAGGGCTACCGCATGAGCGATTTCCTGCTTGATCTGGGCAAAGGCTTGCTGCTGTTCGGGGCCCCAGTGGAAATCATTCTTCTTGCGGGTAACCAGGTAGAGAGGGCTCACGATCTGGCTGTACTCGGGAATGTGCATCCTCCAGAAACCTATGGCGCCTAGGAAAGCTTGTGTTTCCTTCTTGCTGGTCGGTGGAGACATCGCAGTGATCTTATTGATGACCTCAGTGGGAATCTGACGTCGTCCATCTTGCCACTTTACTCCCAGGAACTGGATCTCTCGGGCAGGTCCCTTGACTTTGCTCCTTTTGATGGCAAAGCCAGCTTCCAGGAGAATCTGGATGATTTTCTCTCCTTTCTCAAACACTTCCTTTGCTGTGTTTCCCCACACGATGATGTCATCAATGTATTGCAGATGTTCTGGAGCCTCACCCTTTTCCAATGCAGTCTGGATCAGTCCGTGGCAAATGGTGGGACTGTGCTTCCACCCCTGGGGCAGTCGGTTCCAGGTGTATTGCACACCCTTCCAGGTAAAAGCAAACTGGGGCCTGCATTCTGCTGCCAAAGGAATGGAGAAGAAGGCATTGGCAATGTCAATAGTGGCGTACCACTTCGCTGCTTTGGACTCCAGCTCGTACTGAAGTTCCAACATGTCTGGCACAGCGGCGCTCAGTGGTGGCGTGACCTCATTCAGGCCACGGTAGTCCACCGTCAGCCTCCATTCTCCACTGGACTTACGCACTGGCCATATAGGGCTGTTGAAAGGTGAATGGGCCTTGCTGACCACCCCTTGGCTCTCCAGTTTGCGAATCATCTCATGGATGGGAACCACAGAGTCTCTGTCGGTGCGGTATTGCCGACGGTGCACTGTTGCTGTGGCGATTGGCACCTGTTGTTCTGCAACTCTTAGCAGTCCCACGGCAGAGGGGTCATCTGAGAGGCCAGGCAATGTACTCAGTTGTCTGATATCTTCTGTCTCCACAGCAGCTATCCCAAAAGCCCAACGATGTCCTTTTGGGTCCTTGAAATATCCATTTCTGAGATAGTCTATGCCGAGAATGCACGGGGCCTCCGGGCCAGTCACGATGGGGTGTTTCTGCCACTCGTTCCCAGTTAAACTCACTTCAGCTTCCAGTACAGTCAGCTGCTGGGATCCTCCTGTCACCCCAGAAATAGAAATGGGTTCTGCTCCCACATACCTTGATGGCATCAGAGTACATTGAGCACCGGTGTCAACCAAAGCCGTGTATCTTTGTGGGTCAGATGTGCCAGGCCATCGGACCCACACAGTCCAAAAGACCCGATTCTCCCTTTCCTCTACCTGGCTAGAGGCAGGGCCCCTCTATTCCTGGTCATGTTGCATGTTGCTCCCTTCCGGTGAATACGTTCCTGAGGTCCCTTCAAGAGGATCGGTCATATTATCATTCCGGTACCGTCTGGAGTTCTGTGTGCGAGAGACCGGAGCAATGTTGACTCTAGATGCGCTTCTTGTGGTAGTTGTCCCTCTTTTTAGTTCACGTACCCGAGCTGCTAAGGAGGAGGTGGGTTTTCCATCCCACTTACTCATGTCTTCTCCATGTTCCCGAAGGAAAAACCAGAGATTACCTCGTGGGGTGTATCCTCTCTCCCTGGTTGGGGGTCGCCGGCTCCTAATGGCAGAGACTCTTGTTGGTTCTGGTGGGATGTGGTAAATCTCTTCCTTAAGTTCCTTTTTCAGTTTCTGATGGCCTTCTTCAATCAAGCTCCGGACTTGCTCAGCCAAAAGACTTGTTTCCACGGATGAGACATGGGTGCGAAACGGGGCTGTGACGGTGTCCTAGTAAATCCTCAGTTTGTTCACCAAGACGCCCACCCTGTCCTCGCCTTCCCTCCATTGCAGTGTTGCCAGGTAACGGGAGTATATCTCTGGTCCAAGGCGTGCGAACCTCAGCCACATCTGTGACGTGCACTGGACACCATCTGGGCTCTTAGGAAATCTCTCATCTTCTGAGAAAATGATCTCCAGCACAGCCAATTCCCTCAGGCACCGGATACCTTGTTCCATTGTGCTCCATTTTCCTTGGTGCACCTGGAGGTCTTCTTTACAAAGGTACCTGTCCCTTACACTTGTAAGCAGTCGCCGCCAGAGGCTGAGGGTTTCTTGGGTTCTCCCGATCCCCTGGTCAATGACCACATCCCGGGACAGAGATCCCAGTTGCCTGGCCTCACTTCCGTCCAGAATGGTGTCATTGGCTGCAGCGTCCCAGATGCGGAGCAGCCAGGTCAGGATAGACTCGTTCGTCTGGCGGGTGAATTCCCTCCGCAGGTCTCGCAGCTCACCCAGGGATAGCGACCGAGTGATGATCTCTGGCTCTGCCTCTTCTGCTGGGTGCGAAGGTCCTGCTGCATCCTCGTCAGTCACTATGCGGACTGATTTGCTTTTTGATTTCTTCTTCTGCACGGGGGCAACTGCAATCGGTTTAGGCTGTTCTGGTTCAGTGATGGTTTGCGTGGGGACGCTGACAGTGCTTTTGGTTCCCTTCTCCTCTGTGTCAGTCTGCGTGGACATGGACGCTGTTGTCTTGTGTCTGGGTTCTTTCTCCTCTGTGTCAGTCTGCGTGGACATGGACGCTGTTGTTTTGCATTTGGTTTCTTTCTCCTCTGTGTCAGTCTGCGTAGACATGGACGCTGTTGTCTTGCATCTGGGTTCTTTCTCCTCGGTGACAGTCTGCGTAGACATGGACGCTGTTGCTTTGCATTTGGTTCCTTTCTCCTCTGTGTCAGTCTGCGTAGGCATGGTGTTTGTTGCTCTGCTCTTTTTCCCTCCCTCATCCTGAGGATGCTGTGCCATAGCTCTGATTCTAAGCATGGTGTACATGGTGCAGGCTGTACAGAGAAGACAAAGCAGAACTGACAGCAAGTTTATGCCGTCTTTGACATCCAGAGGGAATTCAATATTTTCAAAAACTGCTGTGCCTGGCCTGAAAGGCTGGAAGAAACCACTCTCTACTCCTCCCACCAGGGGCTGGGTGCGATTGTTGAGGAGATCCCAGACATAGGAGCCCAGACTAGGACAGCCAAACAAAACTGAGTATATACTCCGAATGGTATTCATCGCCTCACAGGTTATTATGCTGTAGACATAATAAACCATTAAAGCAATTCTCATACCATTCCCTGGTTTTAACAGGAGTAATACTACAGGCAGGTAGTTCCCCATGTGAGGAAAAATATAGAGAGCAAGATACAGTACCCACATAGACAAGCTGAGCACCATGGTGAATAGGTTTCCGTTAACACAAAATTGTAATTCTGACTTTCTCTCAGAGCTGCCCCACATTGGGCGCCAAATTATGTGCTAGTTTGAAAACAAACCAGTGGGAGGCACCAAGTCAGAATAACAATTTAATGGAAATTAAAGAAAAGGAGAAAAAAAAAGGTAAAAGAAAACACTATCAAACTGACAGAGTCAAGGTACAACCTGACACCCTGTTAGGCAGGGTGGTGGTAGCAGTCTGGTAGAATGGTGGCTGCAGTCCTCTGAAGCAGTGATCCTGTAGTGAAACAGTCTGCTCTTCCTCTGGAAGTCCAGTGGTGGCTGTGTAGCTCCTGTCCTCTGGAAATCCAGTGGGAAGCCCGTGTCTCTGGTGTTCAGCCTCAGCTTATATCCACGCTGGGATGCTTGGTTCCTCCCTCTGGGTGGAGCATCTCACAATGGGGTAACAAGTCATGAGGCAGAGTGTTGATTAGGCTCATTAACAGAAGATAATCCGGAGGGAGTTATCTCTGAGTCAGGCGGCAGGACAATGATGGGCAATTAACAGAAAGATAGTCTGGGGGGAGGAGGCAAGGAAACACTGCCCCACCTGATTTTAACAGCTGATGGGGATGGTAATAGAATACACTGCAACCCAGGACAACATGGAAGAAGCCTCCAGCCGCTTCTCACAGAAGCCACCCCTGTAGCCCCCCTGTTACCAAAACTTGGCCATGCAAACCCAATACATCTACCATAATAGCTTATCAAATTTAGTGTTATTTCAATCTCATAACGAGGAGGAAAGGCTTTTGCATTTTTCAGTGAATAAATAGTTTTTCTGGAAAATATTTTTCAATTTTGCTAAGCATTATTCCTTCCAAAAGATTGTCTATAGCCTCCTGCCTCATCAAATAAAGGTTGACCACTTGAGTGGCTATCTGTTCTGTCTTCTGCTGTTTCTATAAAATTCAGATAAAGTTTGAATAGAGATTGTAGTTTAGACAGGCTAGTCAAAACTAAGAACAACAAAAAGCTGAAGGAAGGATTTACTGCAGCAAAGCACTTATGCAAAGAGTGTTATAGGTACATTTAAATTATTTGGTTATGGGGTAATAGATTGAGGCTGTTTACACTTAAGGTTCTATTCCTTGACATATATAGGAAGAACTTTTTCATGCTTTTATTCTTATTCGCAGAAAATAAATTTGAGAATACATTTAAGCAATTGATGCCTTAGGTTTTAACTTTCATATTTTTCAAATTCTGCACTGCCTAGTGTGTAACTCTTAAGTTTCTTGTAGCCTGTTAACTTCTGCTCTCTCATGCTCGGTAGACATAACAAAGCCTCTCCAGGACTGCTCTCCAAGGACACCCAGACCGTCCTAGGCCCAAAATGTGTAAACTAACATCTTAAGAGGGGGGTGAGCTTGGGGAAGCTACATCATTAACTGAAGCTTTAATTGGAGAATTAACCCTGATATGCAAAAGAACCAAACTTATAAAAGTGTGAAGAACTCGTGACCTGTCGTCCATCTTGGGGTCCACCTTGGCAATAGCCTCTGGCTCCCCAGGGTGTGCCTTTGAAGGCTGTCTTGGGGTGACTTTATGATGTGTATCCCATGTCACTGCCCTATGCCCAGAAATTAACTTTGTGCCTTTCTATGCCTCTAAACTGAGCCTAAGAGGGGGAAGGAAAAACTGAGCAAAACTTTCTCAAAGCAGTTTGCAGCTTGTTCAAGGTCACACAGAGATAGCAGGTTTTTTTTCCCCAGCTGCAGCAGGGGAGGGAGGAAGTACCCGGCTTGCTGCTTCCCAGTCAGCTTTTGGCCAGTTTTTTCAGTTTCTTTTTCTCCGGAGAGAGACTGAGAGTTGAACTTTGCTTTTCCTTCTCTGGAATTTCAGAATTTTCTCCCTTTTCTACTGGACTGCTTCAACCCAGAGTACATCAGGAGGACTTTCCACCAGGCACAGAGGGCCTGGCCCTGGGCCAAGCCCCAGCTCCGAGGAGACCAAAGGGAGGACTCTAACACTTTCCCAGGTTTTTTCTCCACAGTGAGAGATTTTATTATTTAGCATTATTTTCCTTTTCCCATGTGTTTGGTAGATAAATAGTTTTATCTCCTTCACTTTCCTTCGAGGAAAATTTATTTTTTCCCAAACCTGGTGGGGGAGGGGTGGTTGTGTGTAGGTTATGGACGGAGATCTCTATAGTCTGATCTTGGATCATGCAGTTTATTGCAAAGGGCGTGGGTATAGGGGCACTGCTCAGAGCTGCCAGACTCAGCTCGGAGCAGGCCCAAGAGAGCAAGAGAGTAAGCGAGTAAGTAAGGAGAGAGAGAGAGAGAGTGTAAGAGTGTGCGAAGAGTAAGAGAGGAGTGGAATGGAATGGACTAGAATGCTGAAGTTCTGGTTACAATACAATAAATCATCTTCTGTACTGAATATTCTAATTGTCACTAACCAATCTAATACAAGATACAAATCCTATAGCATTTACATACAGCCTATAAGAGTTCTTATATTACCATAGAGTGTTACATCTTAACTTCTAAAAACTACTCTTTGGACCCCTTCTGCTGAGCTAGTAGGGTCTGCTCTGACCCTTGGACCTGCCTGCAAGCAGAGGGTATTGTTCAATCAAGAGGGGATTACCTTCAGTCGGCCATACCATTGTTTTCCAGTTGTTCAGTAACTAAGACTTGGTATTTCAAAAGTGGCTTTCATTTCGATGTTGCCTGTAGTTTTCATATTCCCAAAATCTTTTGTCAGGCAATCATATTTATAAGGCTTTCCTGTTTCATCTTCCCCAACAGTTGTGCTTTCTCTCAGAGGATATATTTCTAAATTTGGCCAAACCGGAACAAAGGCCTTTCAAATAAATGCCTACCTTTATTCCCTTATTCCTGTCTAGTCTCTGTTTTTAGGTGGCCTCTCAAGGCATCACAATGAAGAACAATAACAGATCTTATTTGTCATGTGTTCACAGATACTAATTGTTTAGCATAAATAAGTTTTAAGCAGAATGAATTACATCGAGTTGTGTCAGGACTTAATGCAGCTAAATTCTCTCAAACACTGTCAAAGGAGGAGGGTCCCATAAGATTAGCTACCACAAGAGGAACTTAAGACAGACACAGATGGCAAACAGGAAGATGTTAATTGCAGGCCTACACAGAGGTAAAAGGTTTGGAATTAGCACAGTGGACAAAATTCCACTGTGCAGACTGTGCGAAAACCACAGATGGCAATAACAGGAAGATGCTAGACCTAGTGAAGCAGATCTGGGTAACTTATCTGGACAAAAATTCCCACCATGGCAAACTGTGGAAAGGAAGCGACTGCTTACACACATGCCATCTGAAGTTGTGGGAACGGCATGTGCGCCTCATGGATACCCGACTCTTGAACTGTATAAAAGTGGTACCTTCAGAAGAACACTTGGGGATCCCCACTACTGAGAAGACCAGAAGAAGGGCTAGTGCAACACTGCAGGTACCCATGTGGTGGTGACTATAATCTCTTTCTCTTACTCCCCCCCTCCCCTATTTCTCTCTCTCTTTACCTCACATTTACTGTTAAATAAAATTCGTACTATTGACTTTGGCATATGGTCTCATTTGCACCTTAATTTGAGCAAAAACATCTTTAGTAATTGGACGCTAATGTTATTTCAGAAGTGGGATCCTGACAAGTTGTCATACTGTGTGATTTAGTAGGGTGCTGTGAAAATCACCACAGCTGATGAGACTTTGCATTGGGTCTTTGTTGCTGCCTGCCCCCGACGTGCAGCACAGCCCCGGGACTGGCCAGACAAGTCCAGATTTGTTTTAACCATGTGCTTTGATTCCCCTATGTTCTAAGCGCGGGTAAAACTTGGAAGTAGCACAGACTCCCCCGAAACAGAGTCCGATTGGCTGGTTATCCCAGGTCCACCCCTAGCTCTCCCCTTTCCCTTCCCCAGAATAAAAGGCAAGCAGAGCGGGCTCTCCCCCCTCTTGCCCTGGCCCCCCTTCTGTAAACAGCTGCTCCTGTCTCTCTCTCGGGACAGGAGGAATAAACAAAAAGGATTGAAGCACAGAGTTTTGGCTGTATTTCTACCTCTTTGCTTCTGCTTTTGACATTAGCTTTACAGCTATCACTTGCTGCATTTTGGAGCCACCGAGTCGCTGGATTGCCCGTGCCGTCTCTCTAGGCAGCTCGGGGCTTTCTAAGGCACAGAACGGTGAGCTGAACGACTGAGCAAGCTGAGAACATCTCCATATTTGGTGCTCAACGTGCTGTCTCTGAACCTCAGTTCTACAGGGACTTTTGGGGTGTCCCGGCTAGTCACGTGTCAGCCGGTGTAAACCCTGTGCGTGCAGTGCCAGCACTGCAGCCTGCTGGTGCTTTTTGTGCAGTAGCTGGCTCAGAGCTTCAGCTAATCCCCCTCCACGCCACGTGGCACGGGGACAGCTGAAAAAGCAGGAGATCCATTTAGCTGATTTCTTTTCTCCGGACCTGCTTTCCTGTGGTGAATCCAGAATTCTGGTGAGTATTTCCCCCCTGGTTTGGGGGCTCGTGTCTTAAGCTGGTTTCAGTGTAAATTTTTTCTCTTTTTTTTCCCCTTTTCTCACGATTTGGGGCTGAGGAATTGTGGTGTTGCTTTCATAATGGGATCTGAAGTTTCTGCACACCATAGAGAAATATATTACCAAGTTCAAAGCTACCTTTCTTGTACTGGGCACAAATACCCTAAAAGTGTAGTTCAATCTTTTGTGCGGTGGCTTTTTCAGTACTTTCCTCATCTGACCTCTGAGGACATGAGATCTTCTGAATTTTGGGATAGTGTCGGGAAAAAGCTCTCCTCTCTCAGACGATTGGGAGATAGTTTCAAAATTTTTCCTCTCCTGTTACTAAGTTATACTTTGCCAGAGAAGAACGCAGTACAGGAAAAGCCACTGCAAAAACCCTGTTAACTCCCTTATACGCTCTTCCAACCCCTGTGTCCCTGTACCCTCTTCCCCTACGCTAGAAAACATAGCTAGAGCAGACTGTTTTCTAGCACAGGAGAGCTATCCACCTCCTGGCTCAGCCGTGTCTCCTCAGCACCCGGCCTTGGACAGGAATCCGGAGCCCATCCCAGGACCTTTCCAACCCCTTTTCTCCACTCCTTTATCCCCAGTTTCTAGTCCACATGTTGTAAGCGTGCAAAAAAACCCCTTCTCCCCTTATATCTTTGTTCCCAGGGACAGCAATAGCAATGTGCTCGTAGCCTGGGAAAAAAACCCCTCCCCCAACCCCTTTTCTCCGAGTCAATTTCTTTCCAATTATGGCGGATGCCACGTGTCCTCATCCCCGAACTACACCTCCCACAATCCCTTTCTCCTCCATCCCACAAATCCCTTCTTGTCCCCATCCCCTCCCACGCCTGCGTCAGAACCTACCCCCGCCCTCTACCCTGCCGCCACAGTGTCGAGTTTCACCCCTCCCTCTGTTCCCGCCCAGGAGGCCGGCACTGCTCCCTCCCCTGAGGGTAGAACCGCCCCCTCCGCCCACAACCCCGCCCCCAACCCCTCCCCTCCTCCTGCTTCCTCTTCCCCTCCACTCCCCGGTCCTGCTCCCCACTGTCCAGCCCTATGTTCCCACAGTCATGTGACTACCCCTTTAGATCTAGGAACCCATGCCTACCAGGAAGTCTCTCCAGTTGTTACTACTCTCCCCCGTAGCAGCACCGGAGCGAATCCTGGCTGGACTCCTTTCCCATATTCCAATATCAAAGATTTGTGCAAGGCAATTAAGGAGTTTGGGATGCATAGTAACTATTTTAAAAGCCTTTTAAGTGCTACCTTTTCTACACATCTGTAAGTGCCTCATGATTTGATTACAATAATGCAAACTCTTCTCACACCTGGTGAATTTGTGTTGTGGAAACAACAGTGGAAGCTAATTTTATCTGATTTATTGCGAGTTCTGTGGCAAACTCCAGATAATTATCTGGATTTTGATAACAATTATATCACACTACACCACTTATCTGGTGACAATAACATTGCAAATCCTCAAAAACAAGCAATGCTTATTCCACGTCCTGTTCTTATTGAAATAACACGTGCTGCTGAAAAGGCCTTAACATTACTACCATCTCAAACTCCTGAATCTCATTATACAAATATTAAACAATTGCCAACTGAAAATATTATACAGTTTTATAACCGTTTGCGTGAAGCAATCTTTTCCCAGGTCCCTAATCCTGACCTGCAACAAGCATTCCTCCTCGAACTGCTCCAAGTCAATACAAATGATGCTTGCAAGCAAGTGATCCTGAGTCCTCCCTTGCGTCCACCCCCAACTGTTGAAACCATCCTCGAAGTTTGTACAAAGAAGGTGCAGCTGAACACAGCTGTTCCTTTTTCAAAAAAAGTGGGGATGGTGGGGGAGGTTGTGGAGAACGCGATGGGTACAGGGGAAACTCAGTCTCGAGGTAACTTTGTATGCTACCATTGTCAGAAAAAGGGACATGTGGCTCAGAATTGCAGAGTAATTATAACTGCTGATAAAAACTCTTCAAAGACTGTTTCCCCAGGTCAACAGCAGGGAAACTAACGACCCAACGTGTCACAGTTCCACGTACCAACATTAATAGAGCTGCAGACAAAAGAACATGGACTCCTTGACTTAGGTCTAAGGTAACCTGTGACGTAACACACCATTTCAACAACAACAAACAGACTGCGATACCCATCTCATTCCAGAATGTGGACCACATACCAGACTTTACATACCTTTTGGTTATTGAGGACACTCGGGAGACACCTGCTGGGATAGAGGTTACACCCACACTCATGAAAGTGGATCAGAAGGGGTGTTCTAGCCTAATGGTACAATGTATATGTCCACCATACTTTATACCAAAGGGTCAAGTCATTGCACAGGCCATTCCACTGCCCAAATACCTGCCCACAGATGGTCATATCACAGCCATCTGTTGGACTGAGGTTTTGGGAAACGATAAACCTGTAGTGGAATGTAAGCTCTGTCATGGATCTCATAAAATCAGTATCATGGGAATGATAGACACAGGTGCTGATGTGTCTGTCATTCCATTTGATAAGTGGCCTGCACAATGGGAATTGCAGTCTCAGGGTATCGCACCCAAATTGCGAAGCAATCCAATAACATCATTCAAATTAAAGGTACTGAAGGACAAATAGCAACACTTCGTCCGTATGTCCTGGATACCAAATTCACCCTGTGGGGAAGGGATGCCATGTCTCAGTGGGGAACAAACCCTTGCGGCCACTGGAGCTGAGTGCCATCCACAGAAATTAACTTGTAAAACTGATGAACCAGTGTGGATTGACCAGTGTTCGCTAAAAGAAGAAAACTTAGAGGCACTCAAAACATTAGTAGCTGAACAATTCGCTAAAGGGAACATCACACCAACTAATAGCCCCTGGAACTCGCCCGTGTTTGTAATACAAAAATCAGGAAAGAAAAGGTGGCGCCTTCTCCAAGATCTCAGAAAAATCAATGAAGTTATTGAAGACATGGGACCCCTTCAACCAGGTATGCCATCACCTTCAATGCTCCCACAACACTGAGATTTGGCTGTCCTTGATATTAAAGATTGCTTCTTTCATATTCCACTCCACTCTGCAGATGCCCCTCCATTTGCATTTTCCGTGCCCTCTATTAATCGTAAGGCCCCCATGAAATGTTACCATTGGCTCGTGCTTCCCCAAGGTATGAAGAATTCCCCAACTCTCTGCCAAGAGTATATTGCCAAAGTTCTATCTCCCACCCATGCCAAGGCAGAGAAAGCCATTATCCTACATTACATGGATGATGTGCTGATATGTGCTCCCAATAATCAATATCTTGAGCAGACACTTAACATGGTAATTGAGGCCCTAGAGGCCAAGGGCTTTGAATTCCAACCTGAAAAAATGCAGAGAACAAGCCCTTGGAAATACCTCGGACTCAAAATCACAGAAACCTCTATCACCCCAACACCTGTCACCATTAATAATAACCCAAAAACATTAGTAGAATTGCAACAGCTCTGTGGGTCATTGAATTATATAAGATCCTGATTGGGACTCACCACAGAGGATGTGGCTCCTATTATGAACCTACTGTCAGGGGAAGGCGGTCTAGCATCCCCTAGATCCCTGACAGAAGAGGCAAGGCAGTCCCTCAAAAAGATACAAGAGATCATTTCCACCAGACAAGCACACAGGTATCAGCCTTCCCTACCCTTTAAGCTTGTCATTCTAGGGAAGGTACCACGCTTTCATGGCCTCATATTTCAGTGGGACAAAGACCAGAAGGAACCCCTCATCATAATTGAATGGGTGTTCCTCCCACTCCAACCTTCTAAGAGCATCACCAAGCCACAAGAACTGATGGCCAAAATCATCATGAAGGGTAGAGCAAGGTTCCGCACCCTGGCAGGATGTGACTTTGCATGCATCTACTTACCTGTAACAACTGACACATTAGATCACCTTCTCCAAAATAATATGAACTTACAATTTGCATTAGACAGTTACTCAGGCCAAATATCAAATAATTACCCAAAACATCAGTTGTTTAATCTGGCATTCTCTTTTGTCCCTTGAGAAATTCAAAGTAGAAAACCCCTTGATGCTCTAACCATTTTTACAGATGGTTTGGGAAAATCTAAAAAGGTCAGTCCTGATGTGGAAAGATCCCAAGACGCAAAAGTGGGAATCTGATGTCAAGGTAATACAAGGGTCACCCCAAGTAGCTGAACTATCAGCTGTCGTTAGAGCATTTGAGAGGTTCAAAGAACCCTTTAATTTGGTCACAGACTCAGCATATGTAGCCGGAGCAACTGTTAGAGCTGAGCATGCTCTCCTAAAAGAAATCTCAAACAAAAAAATTTATGATTTGCTCTCAAAGCTAATTCATCTGGTTTCCCACAGAGAGCATCCCTATTTTGTCATGCATGTGAGGTCCCATACAAACCTGCCAGGATTTATTGCGGAAGGTAATCGTAGAGCTGATGCTCTGGCTATGCCAGTAGACCTAGTTCTATCAGCCGACTTACCAAAGCTCCCCCAAGTTTTTGAACAAGCAAAATTGAGCCATGCCATGTACCATCAAAATATTCCTGCTCTTATCTGCATATTCCACCTATCACGGACACAGGCAAAGGCAATAGTGGCAATATGTCCCAACTGCCAGAAGCTTCAGCTTCCATCACTGGGCATGGGGGTTAATCCGAGGCATTAAGTGGTGAAGTGTGGCAGATGGACGTCACACATTTCCCTGAATTTGGGAGATTAAAATACGTTCATGTTTCTATTGATACCTTCTCTGGTGCCATGTATGCCTCTGCACATGCAGGTGAAAAAGCTAAGGACGTTGAAAAACATCTTGTCCAAGCTTTTGCTGTGCTTGGTGTACCTGAGGAGATAAAAACTGATAATGGACCTGCCTACACCTCTCAGGAGTTTAAAAACTTTAGTCAGCAGTGGGGATTTGGACATTGATGCCATGAAGATTTTTTGCCTTTTCTTTTATACCCCTGTTATACCTTTTTTACAACTTCTGTATTCTTAGTGCTTTTTGCCTACATTCTTGGACTTGTTTGTCAAGCTGAGAGACTAAACATTTTAGAAGCTTCATAGGCAGAGGATAGTGTGCCCCAGACCCCAAGGTCCTCTCCAGAACACATTCTGTAAACTAAGATAGAACCATCCAGGGGAAGGTTCCTTGGGGAGGGGGCTCACTCGAGCCTCTCATTGGGGAATCTTTGATAGATATGCTAAGTAGTAAAACCTATAATGTTATACCCAATCTTTTGGAGGGGGTATTTTGGCGGGGTGCATTTTGATGGATATGACTTGGACGTGTGCACCTAAGGATCCTTAAAATAAATACCAAGGTAAAATCCCTTTTCCCCTTCTAACCATGTATGACTCTTGATTTTAAGACCAGGAAAAGGCATCAACATGTCACAGGCATTCCTCACTCCCCAACTGGACAAAGTATTGTTGAACGTGCCCATCAAACTCTTAAACGAATGCTGCTGCAACAATCAGGAACCACCAAACTCAATTCACCTGTTCTCAGACTCAGCAAAGCATTGTTTACCATAAATTTCCTGAACGGCTCCTTTGAGGATCCGAACCTGTTGGAGAATGGTTAGAGGATCAGGGACATGGATCATTGATAAAGGGTACAAATCAATAACAGAACTGTACAAGCAAAGGCCTGCACAAGAAAAAGCCTCCATGAGAAAATGCCTGCGTGAGAAACAGGCCTGAGAACCAAAAAGGAGTTTTAAGGAGGTACAGTGCTGTGCTGATAAGATGTACTGACCATGAGAAGGGAGGAAGATCTTTGATCTCTCAAGTCAAAACATAAATAATAGAAGCTTGCCAAATGTAGTCTTTTATCTAACTCAATTATGTAGAAGTAAGAATGCACTTTCGTAAGTTTAAACTAATTAAAGAACTGATAAGCATGTACTTTCACACTATATAAGTGCCTCTGTATTGCTAATAAACAAAGCTTGCTTTATCAATCACATTGATTGTCTGCATGTCTTCCCCCGCCAAAGTCAGCATGAACCCTCTGATCTGTCATCATTTCCAGAACACCAGGAGACAGAAGCTGAAGGAAAATCCAGATGTCCTGATCCGGCACCCAGAGACTCAAAAGATCCAGGGTCCGTACAAACTTATAACTTGGGGACGTGGATATGCCGGTGTATCCACCCCTCAGGGATTGAGGTGGACACCCAGCAAATGGGTAAAACCCTATGTCACTTCCACAAAGGTCAAGGAGGTCAAAACTGCCTCCTGGAGGAGACGCTGTAAGGAAAATCCTGATTTTGCACCTCCATTTGAGCCCCTTGCACTGAATTTCAATGTTAATCCCCTAAGTTAAGTTATGCTGTTTTGCACTCACATTCTGTACTTTATTTTGTAGATCCTCGTCCTGATACCCCATACCATAGATGTCCTGACTAACCTCCTGAGTTTTCTAACTGGGGGACTATTTTAAAGACATCTTAGGCAGTGTTGGGTTGTAGGGACAGTGGATTTCAATTATGTTTTGCACTGGTTTTTTATTACTGTTTTGTGCACTTTTAAGTTACTCAGGGTTACAGCCCAGCTTTAAAGAAAAAAAAATGGGGAATTGTTGCTGCCTTCCCCCGACGTGCAGCACAGCCCCGGGACTGGCCAGACAAGTCCAGACTTGTTTTAACCATGTGCTTTGATTCCCCTATGTTCTAAGCGCGGGTAAAACTTGGAAGTAGCATGGACTCCCCCAAAACAGAGTCTGATTGGCTGGTTACCTGGGGTCCACCCCTAGCTCTCCCCTTTCCCTTCCCCCAAATAGAAGACGAGCAGAGCGGGCTCTGCCTCCTCTTGCCCTGGCTCCCCTTCTGTAAACAGCTGCTCCTGTCTCTCTCAGGACAAGAGGAATAAACAAAAAGGATTGAAGCACAGAGTTTGGGCTGTATTTCTACCTCTTTGCTTCTGCTTTTGACGTTAGCTTTACAGCTATCACTTGCTGCATTTCGGAGCCACTGAGTCGCTGGATTGCCCGTGCCGTCTCTCTAGGCAGCTCGGGGCTTTCTGAGGCACAGAACGGTGAGCTGAACGACTGAGCAAGCTGAGAGCATCTCCACAGCTCTTGGCTCTGAATCACGGCTCGAGACTTTGTTAGGCAAAGCTGCACTTGCTGCTACTGCTCTTGCTTAGTCCCTGCACTTAGAACTGGCAAATTTACTTCCTGTTTTCATCACAATTTAAAAAGTTCCTGAAGTGCAATTGCCAAAGTAGCATTTTTAGTGATGGATTGGTGTCTGATATTGTAAATAGATTTTTCTTAAAGTCGCACAAACATGAATGCACTAATTAGATTTAGATTCCCCAATTCAGTGCTCCCACCAAGACTCTCTAAACCACTGTGGTGGTGCATTTCCCTCCCCCTTTTCAGGCTGCACTGCAATCTGAGAAATGCTAGTTAGGCCTCTGTCTTGAAAAACAGCACCTGGGCTTGGGTCTTCCCCAGCTTATCAGAAAGACGGTCTGCTCCCAGGAACTGCTGTCTAATGAGCATTGTTTTCCCTATGAAGAGCCTTGGAAAATATTTTTCTTCCTGTTCTCACACTTTCAAAGAAAGTGTCAACCCAAACTATGGCCAGGATGAAACATTGTTATGACTAAAGCACACTCTCTTTCGACCCTATAAACAGCGGTCCAAAATGAGACCCTTTGAGCTCTCCTGGACTGCAGTGGGCTGCAACCAGCAATCTCCCTCTGAGTGGGATGCCTCTCAGAGCCAGCGAACTCTCGGGTTTGCTATACTTGGAGGATCGCCGAACAATGACGAGTTCTGGGCTGATACCCTTACTCCTCAAGGCCCAACCCTTTGCCCATTTGGAGATGAAAAGGCATCCAAAGTATTTCACTGACCTCTGAGGGGAATTTCTCACAGGTACCTTGCTTGCACTCTCTCTGGGTACATAAACATGTGCATATGCTATAGCAAATCTGGGTGAAATGCTGCTTTCTTAGTAAGGTTAAGCTATAAGCTAAGTTAAATGCTGCTAAGTGTTGTTCTTTTGTTAAGTTGCTAAGTTTGACTTCGAAGTTATAAGTTAGGTTAAGCGCTGTTAAGTGTCTGTCTTGGGGTGACTTTATGATGTGTATCCCCTATCGCTGCTCTATGCCCAGAAATTAACTTTGTGCCTTTCTATGCCTTTAAACTGAGCCTGAGAGGGGGGAGAGGAAACAAAACTGAGCAAACTTTTAAAGCAGTTTGTTCAAGGACACAGATATACACGCTCCTCTTGCTTCTAACAGCAGCAAGAGCAGAGGAAGCACCCTGCTTGCTTTTCAGCCAGTTATTTTCATCTCCTTTTTGTCCGGAGGGAGATGGTGAGTTGAACTTTGTTTTTCCTTGGATTTTGGTTTTTTCCCTTCATCTTTTTTGGACTGTTTCAACATCAGAACACACCAGGAGAATTGTTCATCAAGGCCCGGGAGGTGGGCCCACAACCCAGCTCCAAGGAGGGGGAGAGAGACTACGGAAGGACTCTGAAATTTTCCCAGGTTTCTCTCCACAGCGAGAGGTTTTATTATTTAGCCTTATTATCCTTTTCCTGTGTGTTTGTTAAATAAATAGTTTTTATCTCTTTCACTTTCCTCTGAGGAAAATTTCTTTTTTCCCGAACCTGGTGGGGGATGGTTGTAACCTACCTTCTATTAGAGGATATTTTTTCCTCCAAATTTGTCCAAACCAGCACAGTGTCATTCATTTGTTAAATTGTTAAGGGTAAGCTATAACTTAAGCTTAAGTTATAATTTAAGTAAGGTATAAACTAAGTGTTGTTCCTTTCTTAAATTGTTAGGCTTAAGGTATAAGTTAAGTTACTGTTAAGTGCTGTTAAGCTTTTAGGCTGCATTCCTTTTTATCCTTGCTCTCACTATCCTTTTGTCACACACACACACACACACCCCTAGATAGTTCTCAGTTCATTTCTGTTTTTATTGCCTGGATTTTGTTTGGTTTTGTTGTTGCTTGTTTTCCCTTGGTGTGCCTTAGCTGTCCTGTAAGTAGTAGAGTGAATCTTGCCAATGAACTTTGTCATGCTGTCACTTAATATTAAGTCTGGTTTTTGCTCATACCCTTGCTGGTGATTCTTTAAGCAATCTCAAACACTCGTTTTTAACAACCACACACCATTTTCTCTCGCTCCCCCATTTTCCCTTCCTGCTGAAGGATGGAGAGGAGAATGGGAAGCACAAATGACAAAGTTCACGGGTTGAGATAAGAACAATTTACTGGAAACAGCAATGAGATAAGAAAACAAACAGTAACAGCAACAATACAAATGACAGAGCTTACAAGAAAAAAAATTATTCACATGGGAAAAAAAGCCCATTAGTAGACAATGCCAGATGGTTCCCTCCACCCTGTTTCCTTGACCAGGCTGGAATCACTTCTCCCTGGAAGAGACTCTCTTTCCTCTGCCCCCAGCAATGATGTGAGGTGGTATAGAATAACCTTCATGTCCTGGCCATGCCCCCTCCTGACAACTTCAAAAATTAACCCTGTCCTAGCCAGAACTAGGACAAGTAACTTCTTCCTATTCTGCCTTATTCAGTTGAGCAAATAGTATGCACATCATTGAACCTGTCATTGAGCCTGAAGCTCTTAAAGGTCAAAGCAAAGTGCATTAATAGTAAAGCAAATTTAAAGTAATGAGAAGACTTCTATGCTTGCAGCTTCTCATACACAGATGTCATGGGTTCACCTGGGCTGGATGCCAGGCACCCACAAAAGCCACTCACTCACTCCCCTCTGCAACTGGACATTAAAAATACCTTCCCCCCACCCCTCCTGCCTTCCAGCTCTACCACTTATCCCAGCGGTGCAAGGAGACAGGGAATGGGGGTTATGGTCAGTTCATCATCTGTGGCTTCTCTCGCTGCTCAGGGAGAGGAGTCATTCCCCTGCTGCACTGTGGAGTCCCTCCCACGGGAGACAGTTCTCCATGAACTTCTCCAATGTGAGTCCATCTCACAAGCAACAGCTCTCTGGGAACTGCTACAACGTCAGTCCATCCCACGGGCAAACAGTTGTAGATACAAAAATGCCGCTAGCAAGGATTTTCTTGCTATTTTCTAAGTCCGTGAGAGACTTTTCTCTCTCACAGAAGAGGTAGCAGAGTATGTAAACAACCAAGCCACCTGCAACCTTGAAAAGTCTTGTTTATGGTATAGTGTGGGAGACAGAGGAGTAGAAACTCCTGCAATTAAAGGAGGCTTTGATTTACAACCCTGGAAGAGACTAGGTCTGGCTTAATTGACAGAGATTTGTGGACTTTAAGCAAAAGGATTACAAACTTGTGTTCCTATCATTATAAGTAAAATTGTACACTGGGTTTTTGGTGAAGGGTTTTAAAATATAATAGTGTGATTTTATATAGTTTAAGAATGTAGATGGTATAAGAGAGACATCTGTGTGTACGTGACATGAGAAGTTATTGGTCAAGACATAGCTGCATTGCAGTGAGAAGTGCCACAGGTGATAGGTCATTAATCTAAAACAAAGTGTCGTTTTAAGTATCTATTGGATTAGAAAGTTATAAATTACGATGTAACCCTAAATCTTGTGACTAGTCGCCATTACTCGGAGGTGTTGTAAAATCTCACGCCTCGACTGATGCGTTTGTTATTTTAAACAATAAATTCGTGTAGTTGCATAGTCCCATACCTTAAAGTTTTTTCCTCTGACACGTGAAAGCGCGGAAAGTGGCAGTATAGTAGAAAAATATTTTGACAATGGATGTTTTAGGATTTTAGCCAATCACCCCAAGGGGTGGCTGATCCTTGGTCCAATTAGACTATGAAGAAAAATGTCTATAAAAGAGTTTGTAAAATAATTAAATAAATCAATCTTGCTGCACAATTCCTGCCTGCTGGATCTTCTCTCCTCCTCCTCCCCCTCCCTATGGCTGTGGGACATGGTGATATACCCTAGGAACCAGGCCTGCTGTAATATTTGGTGCTGCCCGACGTAATCTGCACTCTCTGACGTGTCCTGCTGCTGCGAGCCAAGCCGAATTCCTCTAGAGGTACGCTGTTCCCCTTCCCCCCCGGGACCGGGAAGTCCGACAGGACTGAGAAATGGTGAACAGCGGCTCACAAACCGACGCTGTGGTAATGGTCTGGAAAGGTGTGTTTAGCATATTGCACACCTCCATTCCTGAAAACTCAGTTCGGGAATTATTAGACTGGGCTACCTTACAAGGGATTTCCATGGACAGAGATACTGCCCTGGACTTTGCCTTATGGCAGGAACTTGGCTGTGCTGTCCGGCACGAACTCCCGTCTGGGGACCCAGCAGTGTTAGAATTATACCAAACCTGGCGTTCGTTATTTATTCTGCTGACAGACCTTGACTGTGACAGCAGAGCTGGCTCGCCTATTTCGGTGATGAGCGAATGAGGAATGTCCGAGGGGGACCCCGCTGACCGGGCTGCCAGGGCAAATGATGGTGGATTCGGAAAACCCCCCCCGGCTCCACAGGCAGAGCCTGCGCCGGCTCACCCTGCAGAGTTGCAGGACTCTGCGGCCCCCAGGGACCCCGCGCCGGCAGAGGCGGGGGGGTCAGGGCAGCGGGAGGGCATGCAGTATGCCTTACCACTCGGCTTGGCGGCGGCCACAGTTTATCCAGGGCCACAAATTAGCGGCTTAGCAACTTGGACCCCTAGAGCAGCTCCTAGCCCATTTGCATATGCACCGAGACTGCCTGGGTGTGGTCCGCTGCCCCCCTTGGCGCTGCACTGTTCTGCACCGCTGCAGAACCGAGCCATTGACCTTTTAATACAGCATCTGCCTTTGCTGACAGAGTTACTGAACATATCCCGAAAGCTGGAGGACCTGCTCAGCTTGCTAGAGCAGCTGCTGCGGATGCCAGAGGCACCCTGCCATGCAGGGTGCGCCGGGCCTGCGCCGCCAGCACTGCCCGCGCAGCCCGTGGGAGACGCGGCTCCAAACCAGGAAGCGGGGCGGCCAGCGGCGAACACGGAAGTAGCGCTGCCGCGAGAAAACCCGGAAGCGGCAGCAGCACCAAACGCGGCCAGGGAGCGAGAAACAGCAGCAGTTTTGGCAGCGGCGCAGAGCGCTGGTGCGGAGGAAGTGATGAGCACTGCGCCGGGCGCGGCTGCAGCGCAAGGGCCAGAGACGGCACCGAACGATGCCGCGGTGCAAGAGACAAGTGCGGCGCAGGGCGTGGCTGTTGCCCCAGAGATGGCAGCAGCAGCTCCAGTACCGGTTCGGTCAGGACCGGCAGAGACGGCATCCCGTAAAGAAGCTGCTGTTCAAACTGCAGCGCAGCTGGCTGTAGTCTGTGCTGTCTGTTCTGGCTCTAGCGAACTTAGCCAAAGTGCCCCTCTCCGTCCATCTCTGTTCGCTCCCAGAGTGTCTGAGTTGCCTTTGCCTGATGACTCATCGTCAGGCAGTGAGGCAGATGAGGTTCTGGCCCTAAGTCGTCAGGCGGCTGTAGCCAGGCGGCGAAGAAAAAGGCTGCGCCGGTCTCGCCCGTGGACCTTTCAGGACTGCACGGTAACAGTGCGTCCGACCCACTACAATCGCTTCTTAGAGTCAGTTAAGATGCGAGCATTGGAGGAGGGTGACTGGAGGTTATCAGAAACCCTTGGAATGCCAAATAGATCTGAGGATTCTGGGGGTAACCGAGAAGCTTCATCCGCAGGCTGTGCCAGAAGTTCAGGATGGTAGTGGCTCCCCAAAAGAGATCCAAGCTTTCCCAGTGTATAAGGCTCTCCCAGATTCTGGCGAGCGTGATAAGCATGAGGTAATTGCTTGGAAAGTTGCCCAGGACCTCCAATCCAAGGTGGCACAATATGGGCTAGGTTCTGCTGAGGTTATGCAGATAATAAGGGTGATAAATACAGATTTGATAGCTCCATTTGATATCAGACACTTAGGTCAAATTCTATTTCAACCTGTACAATTTACAGTTTTTGAGAAAACCTGGAGAAAGCTGGCCAAGAAGACTGCATTAGCAAATTTGCAGCTCCCTGCTGCTGATCCTAGACAGACAGCAGGAGTGGATGCTTTGATGGGGACTGGTCCCTTCTCTGATCCCAGTCTACAGGGTATCTTGTCCTCTAGCGTCCTGCTGCAAGCTCAACAGGTCGGCATGGCTGCCCTGTTGAAAACCTTAGAGTTGTCAGCACCCAGAAAGTGATATACTGAAATAGTTCAAGGGAAATCAGAGTCATTCCTCTCTTTTGTAGAGAAAGTCGCTGCTTCTCTCGAGAAGCAGGTTGAGGATGATGGGTTAAGACAGATGTTGTTAAGGAAGTTAGTGAGAGATAACGCAAATGAAGAGTGCAGAAAAATCATAGATGCGTTGCCAGGGGATCCAGAGGTAACAGACATGGTCGAAGCCTGCGCTAAGGTGGGATCTGGGAACCAGAAAAGGTCTGCTTTGGCTGCGTTCCTGCAGCCTGTTCATGCATCTTCTGGTCGTGAACCAAAGCAACCAAAACAGGTGAAAAAAAGGCAGCGGCCTAAGCCAAACCAAAAAGAGAACACACCGATCCCTCAATGCAAGAGGTGTGGCAGGCCAGGGCATTGCTCGGACTATTGTAGATCCCCGACTCATGCCGATGGTCGGCCGTTGTCGGGAAACTTCCGCCGGGGTGCAAGGAGGGGGAATTGCTCTCCAATGCAGTCGCTCCCCCAGAGAGTGGCACAGGTACAGGCACAGGCCTACCCAGCCACCCTAGAGACAGCACCCAGGGATCAGACGGGTTTGACATCCACACCGCAGCCACAGTCATCAGACTCTAGCGGTATTTATAAGGTTCCCTTGGATGCATATGGACCCTTAGCCCAGGGGTCCAGTGTGATGCTGGTGGGAAAACTTGATGTTGCCCATCAAGGAATCTTAGTGCACTCAGGAGTTACAGACGCTGACTTTAAAGGTCAGATTTGCACTATGGTCTCCATGCAAAAACCCCCTGTAACTATTCCTGAAAAGACCTGCCTTGCTAAATTAGTGCCTTTTGAGTCTTGTGTCCCCAGGATAGAACAACAAACTCACAAAGATAATGGCAGTGGATCTACGGGACTTCCGCAGGCCTTCTGGACTGCAGACATCTCTGACCAAAGGCCACAGATGACATGTACCCTGATCCTGCCGAACGCCCGTCCACCCCGGACTCAGCTTTGAGGTTTGATTGATACGGATGCCGATGTAACTATCATCTCCTTCTCTGCATGGCCCCCCTCATGGGCTTTAGCTCTTGTGGGATTGGCCATCGCAGGAGTAGTAGGAACCACACAGAGCTATTTAAGCTAACAGCCTGTGGTGGTGAAGGACTCAGAGGGGCACACAGCTACGATTAGGCCTTATGTTACTACCACTTCCCTTAACCTTTGGGGACGGGACATGTTGGCAGCTTGGGGGGTGCGGATTGGGACAAATTTTTAGCAGGGGTCACTGTGCATAAGGGCGCAGAGTATCCTACACTGCCTTTGTGGTGGTTCATTAACACAGCAATCCGAGTCAGACGCTGCTCAGTTAGTTGAATTAAGGGCTGTTACCATGGCTTTTCAATGATTCTCACAGGAACCTTTGAATTTGGTGACTGACTCTGCTTATGTAGCAGATATCACCCAATGCTTAGATTGTTCACTTCTGAAGGAGGTGAACAATGCGGCTCTGTTTTCGCTGTTGCAAACCTTGTGGTCTGCAATTCAAGCTCGAGTGCATCCGTATTACATTCTGCACATTCGAAGCTACACCAATTTACCAGGGTTTCTAACAGAAGGCAATGCAAGGGCTGACATGCTGGCCAACCCTGCGTGGGTAGGGCCTCAGCCTGACAAAATTGCACAAGCTAAGGCATCGCACGGTTTCTTCCATCAAAGTGCACATACCCTGCAGAAGCAGTTCCATTTAACGCCAACCGAGGCGCGCGACATTGTCAGCGCTTGTGCTGACTGTCACGGACTCGCTGCGCCTTTGCCAGCGGGGGTAAACCCCAGAGGGCTAAAAGCCTTGCAGATTTGGCAAACGGATGTAACTCACATTCCAGAATTTGGTCGGCTGAAATATGTGCACGTGTCTATTGACACTTTCTCCTCGGCTATGTGGGCTGCTGCTCACACTGGAGAGAAGGGCCGTGATGTCATTGCCCATTGGAAATTGGCTTTCTCAGTCCTGGGCGTGCCAGCTTCTGTGAAAACCGATAATGGTCCTGCCTACGCCTCGGAGAAGACGCGGCAGTTTTTACACCTATGGGGTGTAGACCATACCTTTGGTATCCCACATTCTCCTACTGGCCAAGCCATTGTCGAACGCGCTCATGGTACCTTGAAGCGTGTTTTGGACAAACAGAAAAGGGGAATGCATGGAGAAACCCCACAGAGCCGACTAGCAAAAGCTTTGTATACAATTAATCACCTTACAGTACCACAAAATTCAAATAATCCTGTTATTCTGAATCATTTTCTCTCATTGCAGTCTGCAGGCGAGACACAACTGCCCCGGGCAAAGGTCTGGGTACAGAATTTACTCACTAACCAGTGGCAAGGCCCGCATGAGCTTATCGTTTGGGGTCGTGGGTATGCTTGCGTTTCCACAGATACTGGGGTACGGTGGCTACCTGCAAAATGCGTTCGCCCTGACCTACGGCACCCGAGGCAGAACAGGCAACCTCCAAATGATGACCAGAACGCCAACCATCCAAATGGCGACCAGAATGTAGATCATCAGCCTAATGACTCTTCTGATGATGACCAAGATGTCGACCATCAGGGAGATGGTCCTTCCACAATCAGAGACTGAACTTTAAATGTCTTGTTATGGAGTCAGATAGTTAAAGCCTTAAGGACATATTTAGAATTAATAACTGATGCAAATTTCTATTTAGGATTAATGGTAGAGTTGTTATCTTATCAAACAAAAAGGGCAAACAGTTGTAGATACAAAAATGCTGCTAGCGAGGATTTTCTTGCTATTTTCTAAGTCCGTGAGAGACTTTTCTCTCTCACAGAAGAGGTAGCAGAGTATGTAAACAACCAAGCCGCCTGCAACCTTGAAAAGTCTTGTTTATGGTATAGTAGAAAAATATTTTGACAATGGATGTTTTAGGATTTTAGCCGATCACCCCAAGGGGTGGCTGATCCTTGGTCCAATTAGACTATGAAGAAAAATGTCTATAAAAGAGTTTGTAAAATAATTAAATAAATCAATCTTGCTGCACAATTCCTGCCTGCTGGATCTTCTCTCCTCCTCCTCCCCTATGGCTGCAGGACACAGTGATATACCCTAGGGCCCAGGCCAGCGGTAATAAACAGTCCTTCCAAAACTGCTGCGCCATGGGTCTCTCTTTCCATGGGGTGCAGTCCTCCAAGGGCAGGCTGCTCCAGCCTGGGAGCAGGGTCATTTGCTCCATGGGTCTCCCACAGGTTCACAGCCTCCTCTAGACATCCACCTGCTCCAGCATGGGGCTCGTCCACAGGCTGCGGGTGGATCTCTGCCTTCCCGTGAACCTCCATGGGCTGCAGGGGGACAGCTGCTTCACCATGGTCATTACCACAGGCTGCAGAGGAATCTCAGCTCTGGCGCCTGGAGCACCTCCTCCCCCTCCTTCTTCACTGACCTGGTTGTCTGCATAGTTGTTTGTCTCACATGTTCTCACTTCGCTCTTCTCTGACTGAAATCAAAACTGTGCCACAACTTTTGTTTTGATTTCTTCTTAAATATGTAATCACAGAGGTGTTGCCACCATTTCTAATTGGCCCAGCCTTGGCAGTGGCATGTCCATCTTCAGAGCCATCAGTGATTGGCTCTGCTGGATATGGTGGAAGCTTCTAGTAGCTTTTCACAGAAGCCACCTCTGTGGCCTCCCTGCTACCAAAACCCAGGCAATGCAAACCCAATACATTGGTTACACTAGTTGTTTTCAATTTTATTCTCTCCCCTGTCCCACTGGGAAAGTGAGTGATAGAGCAGCTTAGTGGGCACCTGGCACCCAGCTAGAGTCAAACCACTACAACAGAACCACTTCATGAAAAATTGCCGTTACATTTTCATAACTATCACCATGAGCTACATTTTTAAGCACAGGTGGGTGCAATGCTTCTTCGCATAAACCCCATCATCAGATTGTAAAGCTCTGCTTTCCATGGTGCTGGCAATGAGGATTAAACCAGAACAAGAGAAGTGTGCTTTCCCTTGGAGACTCCCTCTCCTGGGGGAAGCTGTGTTGGAGGGCAAGGTTGCCACTGCACTGACTGAAAGGATTTCCTGACCTTTATGCTCTCTAGAACTTAATGATACTTCTTGGTTTTTGAGAATATTGTACATTTTTGCAGAGAGATTATACATGAAAACAAGTAAAATAAAAGCCAAATTAATTTAATCATCTATTTGCTCTGTATTATTTGCTCAGGAGTTGGGGGTTGTGGTCTGCCTGTTCACAAATCTGCTCTTCCTCGGAAGGTCCAGTGGTGGCTATGTAGCTCCTGTCCTCTGGGAATCCAGTGGAAAGGGTGTCTGTGGTGTTCGGAATCTCAGATTATATCCAGGATGGAGTGCTTGGTTCCTCCCTCTGGGTGGAGCATCTCACAATGGGATGATGAGCCATGAAGCCAGGCATTGATGGGCTCATTAACAGAAGATAGTCCGGAGGGAGGAGGCAAGGAAACACTGCCCCACCTGGTTTCAACAGCTCATGAGGATGGTAATAGAATAAACTGCAACCCAGGTGAAAGACCTAAACATGAAATGCCTGCCCCAGGTTGCCTTGCATTTTTAAATGGACTTGCTGCACTCTGGTAATATAACTTATGGTAGAAATGGAGGTACTGGCTGTTACAAATGGGAGAGGGGAGAGCTTAGAGAAATTCCTGCCTTTGACAGGTTTTTGGCAGTAGACAGCAGCTTTACTGAGGTGGCCAGCACCCTAAATACACTCTCTCTCACAAGTTCTTAATAATGACCAATCAGGCCTACTACAACATGAATTGTTTCTTGAGGAGACCAAGGAAAACCGACATAAGACTTAAACAGACTTACTACAGAGGTGTCATAGTGTCTTGGGGTGACCTTATGATGTGTATCCCATATTGCTGCCTATGCCCAGAAATTAATTTTTGTGCCTTTCTATGCCTCTAAACTGAGCCTGAGAGGGGGAAGGAAAAAACTGAGCAAAACTTTCTCAAAGCAGTTTGCAGCTTGTTCAAGGTCACACAGAGATAGCAGGTTTTTTTTGCCCAGCTGCGGCAGGGCAGTGAGGAAGCACCCGGCTTGCTGCTTTCCAGTCAGCTTTTGGCCAGTTGTTTCAGTTTCTTGTTCTCCGGAGAGAGACTGAGAGTTGGACTTTGCTTTTCCTTCTCTGGAATTCCGGATTTTCTCCCTTTTCTACTGGACTGCTTTCAACCTCAGAGCACATCGGGAGGACTTTCCATCGGGCACAGAGGGCCTGGCCCTGGCCCAAGCCCCAGCTCCGAGGAGACCAAAGGGAGGACTCTAACACTTTCCCAGGTTTTTCCTCCACAACGAAACATTTTATTATTTAGCCTTATTTTCCTTTTCCCGTGTGTTTGGTAAATAAATAGTTTTATCTCCTTCACTTTCCTTCGAGGAAAATTTATTTTTCCTGAACCTGGTGGGGGAAGGGGTCGTTGTGCCTTCTCTCAGAGGATATATTTCGAAATTTGGCCAAACCGGAATAAATTTAGTGGCGCCCAACTGCGTAGCTCGAAGGAAAGTGAAAAAAACCTGTGCTAATTACATTTTGGTTTGAATTTACTTATTCTGTGTTGGGGTAAAGTAGTCACCATGCTGGTTGAGTTCATAATGTCTCTCTGGCTCAATGTACTCATGTCTTTCTGGTCCTTAGGCTTCATTGAGGTACTAGTGTTTTTTTGGTCCCTAGGGTTGTTTGCCTATCCACAACTTGCTCCAATCTTGTCCCTGATATGTAAATTTTACAGAGCAGGGAGACGAATCAGGATTTCTATCTTCTTGTGCTCAGTGATAATGATTTATAGGAAGTTGACAGAGGTACAGGCAGCTGTTCGAAGCGTGTATGATAAGTGGTTTCTCCGTCCTAACCCCAGTCCTAGCTTCGGTAGCCTGTTTTGGGAATTTATTAGTAATTGCACCCAGATTGTTAGAGGAGGAGGAGACGGGATTTCCCTTCCCTTTAAATTTGATAGGTTATCTTTTGAGAGTGTTCAGTTTCCCCTGGATGTTAAAGAGACCACCTTCCTGGTATTTCTGGTATTTTATGTGGTAAGCTTCCTCTATGTGGTTCGCAGCTTGTCTAGAATGAGAGCTCAGATTTCCCGAGTGACTGCCGAGACACCTGAACCAGAGGTGGAACATCCTGAGTGGTGTGGGGAATGGGAGGACATCGGCCAAATCCTAAAGAAATCCTCTGACCCAATGGTTTGCAATTTTCCCCCTGAACAAGTTCAGAAACCAGCTGAGGTGGCGAAATATCTGAAAGAGAAATACAATGACAATTCTGATGAGAACAAGCTCCTTGCAATATGTTGGGCTTTGGCATATGCCTATCGCACACTGCAGCAGGTAAAGGTAGAGGGGCACGAAGATAAATCAGCAAAGCCTGAAGACACCCCAGTCACTCAGGCTGCAGATAAACCAGACAGCAAGCCCAAACCAGATGGAGAGTCTAAGGCACTGACAGTGGCTCCTGTCACGAGGAAAAAGCACACAACCAAAACTGATCGCCCAGTGAAAGATGATGATGATGCAGGGGAAGGAACCTCAAAACCACCAACGGACTCAGGCACAGAAACCATTACTGAGTCCATGTCCATAAAGGACCTACACAGCCTAAGAAAGGATTACACCCGACGGTCCGATGAATCCATAATAAGTGGGATGCGGCAGGTGATGATGTGATGCTGGACGGTGCTGAAGCAAGGCATTTGGGATCCCTGTCACATGATCCAGTGATCGACCAAGCGATGAAAAGGGAGGCTGACTCTACCAGTGTCTGGAGACGGGTCTTGACAGGCGTGGTCGAAAGATATATGTGCGGAGATGATCTCTACGTGCAGCAAACCCCATGGAAGACCATAGAACAAGGGATCCAACGCCTGAGAGAACTAGGGGTGGTAGAGGTTGTCTTCGCAGATGACCCAGGATTGAGGAGTCCAGACCGGGCCAGAGTTATTCCATACATGTGGCGAAAACTCATATGACTTGGGCCACAAGAATACACTTCTGCTTTAGCAATAATGAAACCGGACAACGCTGCAAATGAGACCGTGCGGGATATGGCAGTGAAGCTCCGAGCATATGCAGACTCTGTGCATGGCCCAACACATGCAAGAATCGCAGCTATGGAAACACATATGCAGAAAATGGAAGATAAGATGGAGAAGAGTCTCCAGGAGATTAAAGAGTGCCTCCTTCGCGGACGTTCCCCAGAGAGAAGGAACATCCCACAAAGTGAGCTGTGGAAATTCCTGTGTGACAGTGGGGAAGACATGAAGAGGTGGGGTGGACAACCCACTTCTGCTCTGGCAGCACGAGTGCGTGAATTGAAGGAACGCAAGTCTCAGAAAGGAAGCTCTACAAAAAAGGAAGCAGCTCCAGTTGCCTGTAGCCAAACGGCTGGAAATGATGGAAAAGACGATGAAATGTCCAATTCCCATGAAGGAACCTCTAAGATGCAGGCCCAGGGAAAGAAGGATAACCAGGCATAGAGGGGCCCTGCCTCTAGCCAGGTAGAGGCCAGGGAAAACCGTGTTTTTTGGACTGTGTGGATTCGTTGGCCTAGTACATCAGAACCACAAAAATATGATGCCTTGGTTGACACTGGTGAGCAGTGTACAATAATCCCATGGCAGCATGTGGGGGTAGAATCTGTTTCTATTTCTGGTGTAACAGGTGGATCACAAAATTTGACTTTGGTGGAAGCTGAGGTGAGCCTGACTGGAAATGAGTGGAAGAAACATCTCATTGTGACTGGCCCAGAGGCCCCGTGCATTTTGGGCATAGATTTCCTCCGGAACGGGTATTTTAGAGACCCAAAGGGACTCAGGTGGGCTTTTGGAATAGCTGCTGTGGAGACAGAGGGCATTAAGCAATTGAACACTTTGCCTGGACTATCAGAGAACCCATCTGCACTAGGCCTTCTGAAGGTGGAAGAACAAAGAGTACCAATTGCTGCCTCGACAGTGCATCGCTGACAATACCGGACAACTCGAGATGCTGTGATTCCCATCCACAAGACGATCTGTGAGCTGGAGAGCCAAGGGGTGGTCAGCAAGACCCACTCACCCTTCAACAGCCCCATTTGGCCTGTGCACAAATCTGAAGGAGAATGGAGATTGACTGTGGACTATCGTGTCTTGAATGAAGTGACTCCACCATTGAGTGCTGCTGTGCCGGACATGTTGGAGCTCCAGAATGAGCTGGAGTCCAAAGCAGCGAAGTGGTATGCCACTTTTGACATTGCTAATGCATCTTTCTCCATTCCTCTGGCAGCAGAGTGCAGGCCTCAGTTTGCCTTCACCTGGAGGGGTGTGCAGTACACCTGGAACCGACTGCCCCAGGGGTGGAAGCGCAGTCCCACCATCTGCCATGGACTGATCCAGACTGCACTAGAAAAGGGTGAGGCTCCAGAACATCTGCAGTACATTGATGACATCATTGTGTGGGGGAACACCGCAACCGAAGTGTTTGAGAAAGGAGAGAGAATAATTCAAATTCTCCTGCAAGCTGGTTTTGCCATCAAGAAGAGCAAAGTCAAGGGACCTGCTCAAGAGATCCAGTTCCTGGGAGTGAAATGGCAACATGGACGGTGTCAGATTCCCACTGAGGTCATCAATAAGATCACAGCGATGTCTCCACCAACCAGTAAGAAGGAAACACAAGCTTTCCTAGGTGCCATAGGCTTTTGGAGGATGCATATTCCTGAGTACAGCCAGATTGTGAGTCCTCTTTACCTGGTTACCCGCAAGAAGAACGATTTCCATTTTAGGCCCTGAACAGCAACAAGCTTTTGCCCAGATCAAGCAGGAAATCGCTCATGCTGTAGCCCATGGCCCAGTCAGGACAGGATCCGAAGTGAAGAATGTGCTCTACTCTGCAGCCGGGAGCCATGGTCTGTCCTGGAGCCTTTGGCAGAAGGTGCCTGGTGAGACTCGAGGTTGACCACTGGGATTTTGGAGTCGAAGCTACAGAGGGTCTGAAGCCAACTACACTCCAACAGAGAAGGAAATCTTAGCAGCCTATGAAGGAATCCAAGCTGCCTCAGAGGTAATTGGCACTGAGGCACAACTCCTCCTGGCACCCCGACTACCAGTGCTGAGGTGGATGTTCAAAGCAAAGGTTCCCTCTACCCACCATGCCACCAATGCCACATGGAGCAAATGGATTGCTCTCATCACACAGCGTGCCCGTATCGGAAAACTGAATCACCCTGGGATTTTGGAAATAATTATAAACTGGCCTGAAGGTGAAAACTTTGGTCTCACTGATGAAGAGGAACAAGTGACACGTGCAGAAGAAGCTCCACTGTACAACCAACTGCCATCAGAAGACACACGCTACGCTCTTTTCACCGACCGTTCTTGTCGCATCGTAGGGATGAAACCAAAGTGGAAAGCAGCCGTATGGAGTCCCACACGACGGGTTGCAGAAGCTACTGAAGGAGAAGGTGGATCAAGCCAACTCGCTGAACTCAGAGCTGTTCAACTAGCCCTGGACATTGCTGAAAGAGAGAAGTGGCCAAAGCTCTACCTCTACACTGATTCATGGATGGCAGCCAATGCTCTGTGGGGATGGTTAGAAAATGGGAAAAAGCTAATTGGCAGCGTAGGGGAAAACCAATCTGGGCTGCTGAAGAGTGGAAGAACATCGCTGCTCGAGTAAGAAAGCTGGTTGTGAAAGTCCGCCATGTAGATGCCCATGTCCCCAAGAGTAGGGCTAATGAAGAAAACCAAAACAACAAGCAGGTAGACCAGGCTGCAAAGATAGAAGTGTCACAGGTAGACTTGGACTGGAAACACAAGGGAGAGTTGTTCCTAGCTTGATGGGCCCATGATGCCTCAGGCCATCAGGGCAGAGATGCCACCTATAAGTGAGCACGAGACCGAGGGGTGGATCTAACCATGGACAGTATCTCCCAGCTTATCCATGACTGTGAGACATGCGCTGCGATCAAGCAGGCCAAGCGGGCGAAGCCCCTGTGGTACGGTGGGCGGTGGTCCAAATACAAGTATGGGGAGGCCTGGCAGATTGATTACATCACACTGCCTCAAACCTGCCAAGGCAAGCACTATGTGCTCACAATGGTAGAAGCCACCACAGGATGGCTGGAGACCTACCCTGTACCTCATGCTACTGCCCGTAACACTATCTTGGGTCTTGAAAAGCAAGTCCTTTGGAGGCATGGCACCCCTGAGAGAATTGAATCTGACAATGGGACTCATTTTAAGAATAGCCTTATTAATACGTGGGCTAGAGAACATGGCATTGAGTGGGTGTACCACATCCCTTACCATGCACCAGCTGCAGGCAAAGTGGAACGGTGCAGTGGATTGTTGAAAACCACTTTGAAGGCACTAGGTGGGGGAACTTTCAAAAATTGGGAACAGCATCTAGCAAAGGCCACCTGGTTAGTTAACACCCGAGGTTCCACCAATAGAGCTGGTCCAGCCCAGTCTGAATCCCTGCATACAGTAGATGGAGATAAGGTCCCAGTAGTGCATGTCAGAGGTCTGTTAGGAAAGACTGTGTGGATAAATTCTGCCTTGAGTACAGGCAAACCCATCCGTGGGGTTGTTTTTGCTCAGGGACCTGGTTGCACCTGGTGGGTGATGCAGAAAGATGGAACAACACGTTGTGTACCCTAGCGAGATCTGATTGTTGTATGAAAACCACCTGTAGTGTGAAATGCCAGTATACCCCTGCTTGCTGATTGTCACTGTCACTGATCGTATATAGCTGTGTATATATATATATATATATATGTATGAATGTGTGTGTAGAATTAGAATATCTTAGTTTGGGCATTGAGCCAACAATATGGGATAAGGGGTGGAATGTCTTGGGATGACTTTATGATGTGTATCCCATATCACTGCCTATGCCCAGAAATAAATTTTTGTGCCTTTCTATGCCTCTAAACTGAGCCTGAGAGGGGGAAGGAAAAAACTGAGCAAAACTTTCTCAAAGCAGTTTGCAGCTTGTTCAAGGTCACACAGAGATAGCAGGTTTTTTTTTTGCCCAGCTGCGGCGGGGGAGGGAGGAAGCACCCGGCTTTCTGCTTTCCAGTCAGCTTTTGGCCAGTTGTTTCAGTTTCTTGTTCTCTGGAGAGAGACTGAGAGTTGGACTTTGCTTTTCCTTCTCTGGAATTCCGGATTTTCTCCCTTTTCTACTGGACTGCTTTCAACCTCAGAGCACATCGGGAGGACTTTCCATCGGGCACAGAGGGCCTGGCCCTGGCCCAAGCCCCAGCTCCGAGGAGACCAAAGGGAGGACTCTAACACTTTCCCAGGTTTTTCCTCCACAACGAAACATTTTATTATTTAGCCTTATTTTCCTTTTCCCGTGTGTTTGGTAAATAAATAGTTTTATCTCCTTCACTTTCCTTCGAGGAAAATTTATTTTTCCTGAACCTGGTGGGGGAAGGGGTCGTTGTGCCTTCTCTCAGAGGATATATTTCGAAATTTGGCCAAACCAGAACACATAGGTTAGCAAGCTGAGTCTCGGAAGTGATGTCCATGCCAAGGGGTGCTTACAGCTTCCCCCCCCCCCATGACCTATCAGATGGCCAGTTTGAATATGGACAATTCTTTAAGCCACTTAAAATTGTGACCACCTCTGTGATACACACTTAAGAATAGACAAACTCCCCCCCCCAAGCTCTCTCTCGTTTCCGGTGCTGGGACAGGTGGCTGTGGGGCCCGAGCGGGGGCCAGTGGGCCTGGCCCCCGCTCGGGCCAGGCCGGGCCGGGCCACGGCTCCAGCATGATCCCCCCCCAACAGGGCTATGGGCAGCCAGAGCGGCTCGGAACCCCCCCCCCCACTCTCCACTTCGGCCAAGATTTCCGGCAGAGGTCAGGTGACCAACATCGATAGGCCACACAGCTGCAAGGCCGAGGTGAGATTAACCCTTTTATTGCTGTGGAGAGCTGAAAACCTGAGGGAAGAGAAAGAGGAGATGCTTAAAGCTGAAATTCTGTTGTGAAGCTATGATATATCAGAGTATCCCGTTGTAATTTCATGAAGATATGGGGGGTGGAGTGTTCAACTCGTAAGCAAAAGCACCTGCACTGAGATAGGCAGATGCTGACGCAGCTGTAATTTCATGAGAAGTTTGGACAGGGAGAGATAGAAGCGATGAGGACTTTTGCTCCAAATGGGAAAGGAGAAACCTCAGTTCCTAGAGATGCTCCCAGAGATAGTCCTAAATATGAAGATGAGGAAGACCCTTTGTTCCCAGGGAAGGAGAAGGGCCTCTGTTTTTGTTTCTGAACTGCTCAACCTTAAAATTGCACCCCAAAAACTTCAAGAGTGGACCCTCGAAAGCAGTTGCGGGAAAAGCTGCAAGTCGGGAGAAGGGACTCAGAATGCGAGCAGAGAGACTCCTCTTCCTAAATGGACTGAACGATATTTGGAAGTGGGCGGCTGTCTCATTGTGATAATGTTTTCATAGCACGAGCAAGAAGAGACTTCTCTTTCTAAATGGACTGAACAAGGTTATTATGGAAGTGGTAAACAGACTGAACATCTCAAGGGTTGTCTTTTTACATTGTCAGTGGGAGAAGGGAGGAAGGTGGGGGGAGGAGGAGAGTTCTGAAGGTGTGGTATAATTTTTTTCCCCTCTTTTAGGTCTGTTAATAAACTTCTTTATATTCTTTCAAGTTTGGTGCCTGCTTTGCATTTATCCTAATTCTTATCTCACAGAAGATAAACAGTAATGAGTATTTTAGACCAAACCACTACACTAAATTGGTGTTTCTGCCCAGTTACGAACCAAACCTGCTACAACAGGATAAACAAAAGAAACACTACTAGTAGATAAAGATACAGTGCACAATAATAAAGGTACCTATGTTACAGCTAGCAAAGAAATAGTATAGATTAGGAGTTAATGTCACTTACCGACAAATGATAGTGGTGTGCAGAGCATCTGCTAATTTCTCTCAATCCCTGGGGAAGTAACTCGATGTGAACCTTTCACGTCGAGGAGAACTCTCTACACACTCCGAGAGTGTATAAGAGATTTCTAATTTCATGAAAATCATAGTGGTCTTTTATAGTTGTAAAAGTGCTTGCGTTCCACAGTCACAAGGTTTTTAGGTTTTCCTTCCTCACCATTCAAGAGGGGATGTGTATTGCTGGCTAAGGAGGTTTTCAGCCGAGATAATTCATCACGTGACAAACCATTCCAGTCTGACTAAGCCATATGTGACGGGGTGTTGGGGTAACGGGTGTTGGGGTAACAGGTGTTGGTGTAAGAAAAGAGTTAAACAAAGACCAGTGCCGGCAGCAGCAGCAGTCTCTCTCTGGACAGCGTGTACCTGAGACAGAACTGGACGAACTAGTTTCTACTTCAACATAGAATGGTACACTCTTCGTGCTCTACTAGCCATGGCTTTGGAGAGAACAATAGAAGATGTCAAGAGGACAGATTTATTGTAGAACTGTGATTAAGCCTGTAAGCTGTAGCCAAAAAAAAGCTCTTAGGAGTAGAGATATATATACTGATGCTTCCGAATAAAACCTTAGATTCGCTCGCATCTCTGCTGGTGGGTTGTGGATACTAAAAAGCTAGGAGCAGAGGAATTTTCCAGCTGCTACAGCATCTTGTGAAGTTTTTCTTTCTCATGCAAGCTAGCTGAAACTAGTTTTAGGATTTTGTAAACCAAGACTTTATCCTGCACCTGCAAACTTGTTTTCCATATTGTTTTGGTACACTGGAAAAAATATTTTGAATGGGCATTGTGGAACCTCCACCGATCATTCTAAGGGGTGGTTGGTCAAAGGACCAATGACCTCCTATCACTCTTGAGAACCACGTTATATAAACCGGTTTATAATTAATTAAATCGAGCTATTCTCCTTGGACCTTTGTCGTGATTCTTGCCGTTTCTCGGTACAACAGCGACATCTGGTGGCCCGAGACGTGTACTACAACTGCAACCGGACTTTGGAGGTACGTGCACTTCCCCACCCCGGGATTACGGGAACGGAACTCTAAACTAAAAGGATGGGGCATAAAAATTCAAAGGAAAGCACGATCCTTGCTGCTTGGAAAGCTGTTTTATCGGCCACGAATGCCGATACCTCTGATGACGCCCTGTGTAACGTATTACGTTGGGCTGCAGAACACGGCTTCTCAGCAGAGCCTGATACTGCGTTTTGCTTGGATACTTGGAGACAGTTAGGGGATAGATTGCTCCATGAGTTCACATACGGAGATATTGGTGTACAGGATCTACTTCGTGCATGGGGTTTCTTATTTGATGTGTTAAAAGAGTTTTATGCGAAACAAGACGGAAAGGAACAGCCCCGTTCAGGGGGAGATACAATTTCCGAGGGGCTAGAGACATCTGAAAGTGTAGAGTTTCAGGGCAGCGTGGGTACCGAGTCTACAGAACTGTCCCCGACGCCATCGCTGGTGTTGTCCCCGGCACCGCCTGAAATGGAGGTCGCTTGCGCAGCTCCGGTACTGGCGGAACCAGAGACACACGCGGAAGCTGCGCGGGGGTCCTACCTTTCGCCCCAGAACTATGTTCCGCCTAAATATCCATCCCTGCGTGAGTTTGTGATGCCGAAATAACCCTCGCCTGCTGAGCAGTTAGCAAAGATAATCGAAAAACAAAAAGGGACGGAGCAACCCCCACCTTTCGCCCCAGCGGCCACCCCTTCCTCTTCCGCGGCGCAGACGGCTGCACAGCCACCTACTTCAGTCGCGGCAGGGGGATCCATAATTCCTACAGCTCCCCCAATGCCGCGGCCGGTGGCGGCGGGAGGCATCCCGGCGATCGCCCCACGGCCAGCCCTGGCGGCGCCGCCCGGCGTGCCCGCGGCGCCTCCGCCGCGGCCGCCTTTAACAACTGGAGCAGCGGCTTGGCCGTCTGGCCATGTCGCTTATGAACTGTATTCCACAAGCGCGGCCGCGGCGCCAGGTTATGAAGAAGGGGCAGTCAATAACTAGCTCATGTAAGCACAAGTTAACTATTGGGAGACAGCAAATGTTAGTTCAGACAGAAAATGTTAATTACAAAGCCTGAGAAGCCGAATTCACCCTAATCTTGTCAAGATAGAGGGGACAAGGATCATCTCAGAGACTGCTGAATCATTCCTCAAAGGACTACGCATGCCCAGGGAGAAAGGTGAAAAGTTCACTGGGAGGATGACTACTGGCCTTCATCAGAAAAGACCCCCGAGGAAGAGGAGAGGTCTTCCTCAGCGCGACCACCAGGACACACAGCGCATGCGTGGCCCATATGCTAATGACTTCCGAGAAATAATTTGTATAACCACACCTGTCCCAAGGAATGTGATGAATATTCATAATTTAACCCTTTAATACTGTGGTGTGGAGAGCACCAGGTGTGTGTGTTTGGAGGAGCGATCCCCACACACAGTCGGTTTGGAATTTAACCTTACTGTCCGAAGAGGGGCAGATTTTAGAGGAGAAAAGATTTTAGTTACTGAATTGAGAACACCCAGGCTCCAACACTTTTCTAATATAACCCCAGCTAATTTCCCTTTTGAAATCCCGTGTTTAGTGTATGAAAACAGTTGTGAAGCTTGTATTTGTGTGCATGTATCAATTGTGAGAGAAAGTGATATTGTACTTCTACTAGATGGAGTGGGTGGTGTCCAAGCTGCCAGAGGAGAGAGCTTGGTATCAGACTAGAAAGAGCAAGAATAAAAAAAAAAAAACTTGGCAGAAAATGAAAGTGCAGATAATGTTAGAGTAAGGGGACAGTGGCAGAGAATAGTGAGAAATCTGAAAGGAACTGGTTAGAAAAGTAAGAGATGAGGAAAAGGCGAAAGCAATGGCAAAGGTGATGGCAGAAGTTGTAAGAAATGTGGACATTGTGATTAATAGGTTTGGGTGTTTAGTTCCCTTTTCTGCTTGGTGTTTTGTGCGGAGCTGTAAAGCTCCTGTTATGTGGTGCTTGTGCAGAGCTGAAAGGCTCCTGTTTGGACGGGACCCATGCCCCTGTGCCTTTTGTGTTTTGTTGTGAAAAGCCAAAATTGGCAGGTTTCAGTTCTGAGGCGAGCTCCTATCTTGTGGGGAGCCTCGCCACCAGTCTGTTGTTTATTGTGGAGAACTAGAATTGGCAGATTCTAATCCTGCAGCCAATTCTGCAGCTGCAGACTTGTGGGGATGGTGTTGTCCCTGTGCAGGCCCAGGTATTTGTCATGCAGCCTCATCTGCCGGGGCTGTAGAGAAACCTACGGGGAAAATGTTTTGCTGTCCTTCCTTGGTTAATTTGTTAGTCACCTCTCTACTCCTGGGGTGGACTTAGTAAAAAAAAAAAAAAAAAAAGAGATAAAGAACAATTGGTTACTAAAAGATAATTGATTGTTAAAAAAAAAAAAGGAGAGAGAAGGGGGTTTTAGGCAGTAGCATTGCTTGCTGCCGAACTTGATCTTGTCCAAAAGGAAAATCACTAGAACAAAAGGAGCAAACTGATAAGGCAAACTGCTCCAGGGCGAAAAGCAGAAGCCTACTAAAACCCTGAGGAAAAAAAATCCAAATGCCTGATTCACAGACTGCAACTCTTGCAAAACTTTTAAAAGCAGTCTCACTGAAGAATCAATTGGAAGAAACCCCACTGAAAACCTGTGGGAGACAATAAAAGTGGTGCAACAAGCACTTCATACAATAAAAACTGAAACTCCACTTGAAAACTCGTTTCACTCAGACATACTTTTCATTTTTTTGGGGGGGGAGGAAAGTTTGTTTCTTTTCTCTTTTCTAGGAATGTCAAATGTCCCAACATCAAAGAAAGCAGTTTGAGAGCAAGGAAACTGCTAGCAGCAAAATCACACCTAAATGTGATAACCATTGCTTCACTGTCACTTTATGTTAGCCCCAAAAAGTTTTACTTCTTTTTTTAATAATCGGTCTAGTGGGCCAAATTTTCACTTTTCTTTTATAGGAATCTACCAACACATGAGATGGAGCTGTGTGAAAACCAATGAAATTTAAAGTGTCACCATAATTGCTCGCATTGTCAGTTGGTTAATGTTTGTAATTTGTGTTTTCATTGCAAGTGACTTAGTGAAAGATCAAATAGTAGTTAAAGCATTCTACATATTCTTGAGTTTAATTTTTGTCTAACTTGTTTGGTCTTTTTACTGAAAAATGGTGTGGTTAAAGTCTTATAGATGTATAATTTGTCTCAACCAATATTATCCTGAGAGTTGGTATAAGAATTTATACATATTTGAAATCCTACAAATATGGACTAACCTTCCCAGTTCTGCCTCAGAAGGCTTCAAAATTATTATAATCTGGCTAAATTTTTTTTTTATTTTCTAATTAGTGAATTAAAAAATCTTGACAAAACACAAGCAAATGCTACATGAGAAATGATTGAATCCCCCTTCCTAAACCAAGAGGGATACAGAAAAGCCTTCTACCAGCTCTCAAACTAAAGTGCTGTTCAATCTCATGCCATATGTCTTAAGAGGATGTTTTAACTTTTCCTCACCCCTCCTATTTATAGCACATTCTGCAATCTCAGTTGTAGGTGCAGAATGAGATGAAGGCAATTTATTCACCAAAAAAAACCCAAAAAAACCCCCTAAGATTGAAAGAGAATTCATTTCGTTTTTAATCCCACCAAAAATAAAGCCACAGTTTGTAGTTTGTGTCAAGATTAAATGACAAGAGTGCTATAATCTCTCCTAGAAACCAGAGCATAGCCCTAATGTAAAGATATGTTTGCATGAGAACATTTTGTATGAAAATGTTTTGTGTGTTAGTTTTGTATCATAAAAACTAATCCTTCATAATGTATAGAATTATACAACAGAGTAAGAATATTATTATAACAAAAACTGTATAAAGAAGCTACAACCAAAGAAGCCTCCTGAAGATACTTGACTAGGACTTTAAAGTGTAAGTTAAACCACTAAGATTAAATAAAGAGAAGAGAAATACCCATAGATAGTAAAATAACAAATCAAGTGATCCCATTAGTAGGAAATGTTGAAATTCCAGAGAGATCCAAACGGGCTCCCCCAGTGATTATTGAACTATTGGAAGGGGCACAACCAGTGTCAATTAAACAATATACACTAAAGCATGAAACGTGAGTAAGAATAGAACCAATAATTACTAAATTTATTAATCAGAGGTTGTTGAGAGAGTGTAGATCTTCCTGCAATACCCCAATTCTACCAGTACAAAAGCCAAATGAAAGTTATTGATTAGTTCAGGACCTGGGGACACTTTATTCACAAAATTACCAAGTGACTGTGTGTGGTTTTCAGTTTTAGATTTAAAAGATGCTCTCTTTTGTCTGCCATTAGCTGAAAGCAGTCAGGAAATTTTTGCCTTTGAATGGGAAAACCCCAGAACAGGGAGAAAAAGCCAACTTACATAGACTGTATTGCCACAAGGATTCAAGACCCATGATATTTGGAAATCAATTAGCCAAGGAACTAGAAGCCTGGACACCGCCACTTAGAGAAGGTACATTTCTGCAGCACGTTGATGATCTACTGATAGCAACAAGGACCCATGAAGACTGCAAGAACTGGACTGTAAGTCTTTTAAATTTTCTGAGACTAAGTGGATATAGAGTCTCCCCTGAAAAGGCTCAGCTAGTCCTCCAGAAAGTTACATATCTGGGGTATGAACTGGCAGGAGGGGAGAGAGCCTTGGGAGACAACAGGAAAGAGGCAATTTGTCAAATGCCCAGGCCAACCACAACCAAAGAACTGAGAACTTTTCTGAGAATGACAGGATGGTGTAGATTATGGATCTACAACTATGGACTCATTGTGAAACCTTTATACCAACTCCTAAAAGAGACTGGGGAAACTCACCTATGCTGGACACCAGAGACTAATAATGCATTTGTAACTCTGAAACGTGAGTTGATGCAAGCTCCAGCATTGGGCATACCAGATGTCACTAAACCTTTTCTGTTGTTCTCACATGAGAGACAAGGACTGGCGCTGGGACTTTTGGCACAGAAGCTGGGACCATACAAAAGGCCAGTAGCTTATTTCTCCAAGCAGCTGGATGTGGTCAGCCAAGGATGGCCTGCCTGCCTGCATGCAGTGGCAGCTGTGGTCCTGAACATAGAAGAAGCTCCCAAGTTCACACTGGGCCAGCAGATAACTGTTTTTGTCTCTCACACAGTGTCAGCAGTGCTCACACAGAAAGGAAATCACTGGCTAACCCCATCTCGCTTTCTCAAACACCAGGCTGTCCTAGCAGAATCGGAGGATGTGAGTATCCAAGTAACTAACGTTTTAAACCCGGCAGCTTACCTCCAGGGCAAGGCTACTGAGGAGCCCATACAACATGACTGCATTGAAACCATGGAGGCAGTTTACTCCGGCCGTCTGGACCTAAAGGACTCTCCGCTAGAAAATGCAGACAACTGGTTCACTGATGGGAGCAGTTATATCAAGAATGGTAAGCGGCTCGCTGGGTATGCAGTTACAACCACAGACGCTGTCATTGAGGCAAAACCGTTACCTGTGGGGACATCAGTTCAAAAGGCTGAAATAATAGCCCTAACTCGAGCCTTGGCGTTGGCCAAAGGAAAACCTATCAACATTTGGACTGATTCAAGGTATGCTTTTGGGGTGGTACACGCTCACGGGGCTATCTATCTGGAAAGAAAGAGGTTTATTAACCTCACAGAAGAAAGAAATCAAGCATGCTACTGAAATCATGCAGTTACTGGAAGCAGTGGTAAAACCTTCAAAAGTGTCTATAATGCATTGTAAGGGACAGTCCCAGGGTAACACTATCCCTGAACTGGGAAATGCTATGGCAGACAAAACAGCAAAGGCAGTGGTTGGCAAGGATCAAATTCAAGCCCTTGCTCTAATCCCTTCTAACATCCTTATGGGTGAAAAAACCCCACTGTAGGTACAAAAATGCTGTTAGTGAGGATCTTCTTGTTATTTTTCTAAGTCCGTGAGAGACTTTTCTCTCTCACAGAAGAGGTAGCAGGGAATGTAAACAACCAAGCCACCTGCAACCTTGGAAAGTCTTGTTTATGGTATAGTAGAAAATATTTTGATAATGGATGTTTTAGGATTTTGGCCAATCACCCCCAAGGGGTGGCTGGTCCTTTGTCCAATTAGACTATGAAGAAAAAAGTCTATAAAAGAGTTTGTAAAATAATTAAATAAATCAATCTTGCTGCACAATTCCTGCCTGCTGGATCTTCTTCTCCTCCTCCTCCCTATAGCTGCGGGACACGGTGATATACCGTAGGAACCAGGCCTGCGGTAATATTTGGTGCTGCCCGACGTGATTTGCACTCTCTGACGTGTCCTGCTGCTGCGAGCCAAGCCGAATTCCTCTAGAGGTACGCTGTTCCTTTTAGCCCCCGGGACCGGGAGGTCCGACAGAACTGAGAAATGGCAAACAGCGGCTCACAGAATGACGCTGTCGTACTGGTCTGGAAAGGTGTGTTTAGCATATTGCAAACCTCCATTCCTGAAAACTCAGTTCGGGAATTATTAGACTGGGCTACTTTAAAAGGGATTTCCATGGACAGAGATACTGCCCTGGACTTTGCCTTATGGCAGGAACTCGGCTCTGCTGTCCGACACGAGCTCCCGACTGGGGAGCCGGCAGCGTCAGGATTATACAAAACCTGGCGTTCATTATTTTTTCTGCTGACAGCTCTTGACTGTGATAGCAGGGCTGGATCGCCTGTCTCGGTGATAAGTGACGGAGGAATGTCCGAGGGGGGCCCCGCTGACTGGGCTTCTGGGGCAAGTGATGGTGGATTCGGAATAACCCCCCCGGCTCCACAGGCAGAGCCTGCGCCGGCTCACCCTGCACAGTCTCAGGACTCCGCAGCCCCCAGGGACCCCGCGCCGCCAGAGGCGGGGGGGTCAGGGCAGAGGCAGGGCGCACAGCCTGCCTTGCCGTTCGGCTGGACGGCAGCCACGGCTTATCCAGGGCCGCAGATCAGAAGCTTAGCCAACTGGACGCCCAGAGACCGTCCTAGTTCGGTTCCGTATGCACCTGGATCTAACTTAGCGGGCGTAGCGCCGGGCGTGCCCCCCCCGGAACTGCCTGGCTGTGCTCCGCTGCCCTCCCTGGCGCTGGACTGTTCTGCGCAGTCGCAGACCCGAGGCATGGACCCTTTTATGCAGCATTTGCCCTTTCTGGCAGAGCTGCGAAACCTATCCCAAAGGATGGGGGACTTGCTCAGCCTGTTAGAGCGGCGAATGCCCGAGCCCGCGCCGCAAGCGGCGCCAGCGCCGGCCGTGCCGCCCGCGCCGCCCGCGCCCCCCCCGCCAGAAGCGGGAGACGCAGCTCCGAGCCGAGAAACGGCGCAGCCGGCGGCGAAACCGGGAACAGCGCTGCCGCGGGAAAACGCGGAAGCGGCGGCGGCTGCTGAGCGGCGGGCAGAAGCGGCGGCGCCGGGAGCGCCCGCAGAGAACGGACCGGCAGCGGCGCCGGGCGCGTCCGCAGAGCGCCGGCCAGAGACGGCGGCGCCGAGCGCGCCCGGGGAGCGCGAAACAGCGGCGGAAGCGGCAACCGCGCCGAACGTGGCTGCTGTGCGGGAGACGAGCGCGGCGCCGACCGCGGCGCCGGGCGCAGCCGTAGTTCCAGACTCGGCTGCAGCTTCAGTACCGGCTCGGTCGGAACTGGCCGAGACGGCCTCCCGTAAAGAGACTGCCGTACAAACTGCCGCGCAGCCAGCTGCAGTCTGTCCTCTCTGTTCTGGCTCTGGCGAACTTAGCCAAAGTGCCTCCCCTCCCCGTACATTTCTGTTCCCTCCCAGCGCCCCAAAGTTGCCTTTGCCTGATGATTCCTCGTCAGGAAGTGAGGCAGATGAGGTTCTGGCCCCAGGTCGTCAGGCGGCTGTAGCCGCGCGGCGAAGAAAAAGGCTGCGCCGGTCTCGCCCCTGGACTTTTCCGGACTGCACGGTAACACTGCGTCCGACGCATCATAATCGCTTCCTAGAGTCTCTTAAGGTGCAAGCATTGGGGGAGGGTGACTGGAGGTTATTAGAAATGCTTGGACTGCCAAATAGATCTGGGGATTCTGGGGGTAACCGGGGAGCTGTTACACTCCATCCGCAGGCTGTGCCCGACGTTCAGGATGGTAGTGGTTCCCCAAAAGCGATCCGAGCTTTTCCAGTGTATAAGGCTCTCCCAGATTCAGGAGAGCATGATAGGCATGAGGTAATTGCTTGGAAAGTTGCCCAGGACCTCCAATCCAAGGTGGCACAATATGGGCTGGGTTCTGCTGAGGTTATGCAAATAATAAGGGTGATAAATACAGATTTGCTTGCTCCATTTGATATCAGACACTTAGGTCAAATTCTATTTCAACCTGTACAATTTACAGTTTTTGAGACAACCTGGAGAAAGCTGGCCAAGAAGACTGCATTAGCAAATTTGCAGCTCCCTGCTGCTGATCCTAGACAGACAGCAGGAGTGGATGCTTTGATGGGGACTGGTCCCTTCTCTGATCCCAGCCTACAGGGTAACTTGCCCTCTAGCATCCTGCAGCAAGCACAACAGGTCGGCATGGCTGCCCTGTTGAAAACCATAGAGTTGTCAGCACCCAGAAAGCGATATACTGAAATAGTTCAAGGGAAATCAGAGTCATTCCTTTCTTTAGTAGAGAAAGTTGCTGCTTCTCTCGAGAAGCAGGTTGAAGATGACGGGTTAAGACAGTTGTTGTTAAGGCAGTTAGTGAGAGATAACGCAAACGAGGAGTGCAGAAAAATCATAGATGCCTTACCAGGGGATCCTGAGGTAACAGACATGGTCGAAGCCTGCGCTAAGGTGGGATCTGGGAACCAGAAAAGGTCTGCTTTGGCTGCGTTCCTGCAGCCTGTTCGCGCATCTTCTGGTCGTGAACCAAAGCAACCAAAACAGGTGAAGAAACAGAAGCGGCCTAAGCCTAGCCAAAAAGAGAACACAGCGATCCCCCAGTGCAAAAGGTGTGGCAGGCCAGGGCATTGCACGGGCTACTGTAGATCCCGGACTCATGCTGATGGTCGGCTGTTGCCGGGAAACTTCCGCCGGGGTGCAAGGAGGGGGAATTGCTCTCCGATGCAGTCGCTCCCCCAGGGAGTGGCACAGGTACAGGCACAGGCCTACCCAGCCACCCTAGAGACGGCACCCAGGGATCAGACGGCACCCAGGGATCAGACGGGTTTGACGTCCACACCGCAGCCGCAGTCGTCTTAGACTCTAGCGGTATTTATAAGGTTCCCTTGGATGCATATGGACCCTTAGCCCAGGGATCCAGTGCGATGCTGGTGGGAAAACCTGATGTTGCCCATCAAGGAATCTTAGTGCACTCAGGAGTTATTGATGCTGACTTTAAAGGTCAGATTTGCGCTATGGTCTCCACGCAAAAACCCCCTGTAACTATTCCTGAAAAGACCTGCCTTGCTAAATTGGTGCCTTTTAAGTCTTGTGTCCCCAGGATAGAGCAACAAACTCACGAAGATAACGGCAGTGGATCTACGGGACTTCCGCAGGCCTTCTGGACTGCAGACATCTCTGACCAAAGGCCACAGATGACATGTACCCTGATCCTGCCGAACGCCCGTCCACCCTGGATTCAGCTTCGAGGTTTGATTGATACGGGTGCTGATGTAACTATCATCTCCTTCTCTGCGTGGCCTCCCTCATGGCCTTTAGCCCCGGTGGGATCGGCCATCGCAGGATTAGGAGGATCCACACAGAGCTATCTAAGCGAACGGCCTGTGGTGGTGAAGGACTCAGAGGGGCACACAGCTACAATCAGGCCTTATGTTGCTACCACTTCCCTTAACCTTTGGGGGCGGGATGTGTTGGCAGCTTGGGGTGTACGGATTGGGACAAATTTTTAGCAGGGGTCACTGTGTGTAAGGGTGCACAGCATCCTACACTGCCTTTGCGGTGGTTGACTGACACACCAGTCTTTGAGCCGCAGTGGCCCCTACCAAAAGAGAAGTTAGACGCCCTTCATCAGCAGGTTCAGGAACAGTTGCAACAGGGGCACCTTGAACCTTCTACTAGCCCTTGGAACACTCCTGTTTTCGTAATTAAGAAGAAATCAGGGAAATGGAGGTTATTGCAGGACCTCCGGAAAGTTAATGCAGTAATGGAAGGTATGGGGGCATTGCAGCCTGGCATGCCCTCTCCCACCATGATTCCTACGGGGTGGGACATCCTGATCATTGATTTAAAGGATTGTTTTTTCACAATTCCTTTGCATCCTGATGACAAACCAAAATTTGCCTTTACTGTGCCTGCCATTAACAATGCTGAACCTGCTAAGAGATACCAATGGAAGGTCCTCCCTCAAGGGATGAGGAACAGCCCAATTATCTGTCAGTAGTATGTCGCCCAAGCTTTAGCCGGAGTTCGCAAGCAGTTTCCTGATGCACGCTGCTACCACTACATGGATGATATCCTGGTGGCAGCGTCCACTCGGGACGAGCTGCTGAGAATACAGCCTCAGCTGCTCGCTGCTCTGCATGCCTATGGATTAGAGGTAGCTCTGGAGAAAGTTCAACAGCATCCTCCTTGGAAATATTTAGGAGTGAAAATTTTGGACCAAATTATCCAACGCCAAGAGGTGCAATTCCCGGATTCGATTAAAACCTTGAATGATGCTCAGAAGCTGTTGGGTGTCATCAATTGGTTACGACCTTATTTAGGTCTAACTGCAGAGCAGCTTTCCCCTCTTTTTAATTTATTAAAAGGGGACCCTGGTCTGAATTCACCTCGGGAGTTGACTCCGGAAGCGCGGCAAGCGCTGCAGGAGGTCCAACGGGCTGTTTCCGCTCGTCAGGTTTATCGAGTGGATCCCTCCATTGCTATCACTGTTTACATTACTATTCCAGACCTCCATCCTACAGGTATCATTGGCCAGTGGAATGCACAATGGCCTGATCCTTTGCATATCCTAGAATGGGTCTTTTTGCCTCACCAGCCAAAAAGGACGGTGACCACAGTGTTTGAATTGGTCGCTTCTCTGATAATCAAATGCCGTCAACGGTGTTTGCAACTGATGGCTGCGGATCCTGCAGTAATTGTCATTCCGATCTCAAAGGAATACTTTGAGGGGAGCCTCATCCATAGTGCTCCTTTGCAAAGCGCGCTGCAAAATTTTTCAGGGCAGATCACTTACCATCTGCCCAGCCATAAATTACTGCAGCTGGCAAAATCGACCGTACTTTCCTTGCGGCCGAGAAATAGCCGAGTGCCGGTGCAAGGACCCACCGTCTTTACGGATGGTTCAGGGAAAACTGGGAAAGCCATTGTTACCTGGAAGGAGGGATCGGAATGGCAAGTGCTGAAGGAACACGAGTCAGGCTCTGCTCAGTAAGTTGAATTAAGGGCTGTTACCATGGCTTTTCAGCGATTCTCACAGGAACCTTTGAATTTGGTTACTGACTCTGCTTATGTAGCAGATATAACTCAACGCTTAGATTGTTCACTTCTGAAGGAGGTGAACAATGCGGCTCTGTTTTCACTGTTGCAAACCTTGTGGTCTGCGATTCAAGCTCCAGTGCATCCGTATTACATTCTGCACATTCGAAGCCACACCAATTTACCAGGTTTTCTAACAGAAGGCAATGCCAGGGCTGACATGCTGGCCAACCCTGCGTGGGTAGGGCCTCAGCCTGACAAAATTGCACAAGCCAAGGCATCGCACGGTTTCTTCCATCAAAGTGCACATACCCTGCAGAAGCAGTTCCATTTAACGCCAACCGAGGCGCGCGACATTGTCAGCGCTTGTGCTGACTGTCACGGACTCGCTACGCCTTTGCCAGCGGGGGTAAACCCCAGAGGGCTAAAAGCCTTGCAGATTTGGCAAACGGATGTAACTCACATCCCAGAATTTGGTCGGCTGAAATATGTGCACGTGTCTATTGACACTTTCTCCTCGGCTATGTGGGCTACTGCTCACACTGGAGAGAAGGGCCGTGATGTCATTGCCCATTGGAAATTGGCTTTCTCAGTCCTGGGCGTGCCAGCTTCTGTGAAAACCGATAATGGTCCTGCCTACGCCTCGGAGAAGACGCGGCAGTTTTTACACCTATGGGGTGTAGACCATACCTTTGGTATCCCACATTCTCCTACTGGCCAAGCCATTGTCGAACGCGCTCATGGTACCTTGAAGCGTGTTTTGGACAAACAGAAAAGGGGAATGCATGGAGAAACCCCACAGAGCCGACTAGCAAAAGCTTTGTATACAATTAATCACCTTACAGTACCACAAAATTCAAATAATCCTGTTATTCTGAATCATTTTCTCTCATTGCAGTCTGCAGGCGACAGACAGCTGCCCCGGGCAAAAGTCTGGGTACGGAATTTACTCACTAACCAGTGGGAAGGCCCACATGAGCTTATCGTTTGGGGTCGTGGGTATGCTTGCGTTTCTACAGATACTGGAGTACAGTGGCTACCTTCAAAATGCGTTCGCCCTGACCTGCGGCACCAGAGGCAGAACAGGCAACCTCCAAATGATGACCAGAACGCCAACCATCCAAATGGCGACCAGAATGTAGATCATCAGCCTAATGACTCTTCTGATGATGACCAGGATGTCAACCATCAGGCAGATGGTCCTTCTACAAGCAGAGACTGGGATGGTCCTTCCACAAGCAGAGACTGAATTTTGAATTTCTTGTTATGGAGTCAGATAGTTAAAGCCTTAAGGACATTTTTAGAATTAATAACTGATGTAGATTTCTATTTAGGATTAATAGTAGAGTTGTTATCTTATAAAACAAAAAGGGGGAATTGTAGGTACAAAAATGCTGTTAGTGAGGATCTTCTTGTTATTTTTCTAAGTCCGTGAGAGACTTTTCTCTCTCACAGAAGAGGTAGCAGGGAATGTAAACAACCAAGCCACCTGCAACCTTGGAAAGTCTTGTTTATGGTATAGTAGAAAATATTTTGATAATGGATGTTTTAGGATTTTGGCCAATCACCCCCAAGGGGTGGCTGGTCCTTTGTCCAATTAGACTATGAAGAAAAAAGTCTATAAAAGAGTTTGTAAAATAATTAAATAAATCAATCTTGCTGCACAATTCCTGCCTGCTGGATCTTCTTCTCCTCCTCCTCCCTATAGCTGCGGGACACGGTGATATACCGTAGGAACCAGGCCTGCGGTAATACCCCACCATATGACACTGATGATTTAAATTGGGTACAAGAAGGGAAGGAACAAATAGGATCTGATGAGTGGGCTAAAATAAAAGATCTCATTGTAATACCCAGAAAACTGCTAAAATTATTTATCCAAAGCGAACATTGCATCAAATCACCTTAGATGACACTTCTTGGGGGTTTAAAGAGGTATGAGACAAACTTACATCATGGTTACCCAACTTATCCTGGATTAAACAATTGTTTGGAATAGCTATTTGTGTTATTGCATTCTTACTTACTGTTTGTATTAGTAGTTACTGTTGTATGATGTTATGTACTTAGAATCGTGATGCTTATGCTCAATGGCACAAGCATAAACTTAGAAATAAAATAGAGAAGGGTTCTTATTTTAAAGACATGCAAGATTTGTAAAGAATTACAAATAACCAAAGAAAAGGGGGGATTGAAGAAGGGGCAGTCAATAACTAACTCATGTAAGCACAAGTTAACTATTGGGAGACAGCAAATGTTAGTTTAGACAGCAGATGTTAATTACAAAGCCTAAGAAGCCGAATTCACCCTAATCTTGTCAAGATAGAGGGGACAAGGATCATCTCAGAGACTGCTGAATCATTCCTCAAAGGACTACGCATGCCCAGGGAGAAAGGTGAAAAGTTCACTGGGAGGATGACTACTGGCCTTCATCAGAAAAGACCCCCGAGGAAGAGGAGAGGCTTTCCACAGTGCGACCACCAGGACACACAGCGCATGCGTGGCCCGTATGCTAATGACTTCCGAGAAATAATTTGTATAACCACACCTGTCCCAAGGAATGTGATGAATATTCATAATTTAACCCTTTAATACTGTGGTGTAGAGAGCACCAGGTGTGTGTGTTTGGAGGAGCGATCCCCACACACCCGGCGCGCCGAATAAAGCAAATACCCACTTCTCTGACTCTGTCTCTGAAGTGTCTCCTGGCCCGGTTGAGGCGCGATTCAGTTATTCCGTGTATGCGCCATGGATGTCGTATCATTCTGGGCGTGCGTCAGCGGCGCCCAGCATCTCTGCGCAAGCGCCATCATCCAGGCATTTCCCTGCACAAGCGCAAACAGGGCAGTCGCCAATGGTGGCTGTTTCCGCGGCTCTCCAAGACATTTCGCGGCGGCTGGCAGTGCTGCCGGAGATGATGCAGCAACTCGCAGCACTGCCGGACGTGTTGCGGCAGGCAGTTGCTGCCCGGCCCGCGCCAGAGTGACCCGAGCTGGCTATGCAAACTGACGCGGCGAACGCGGAAGTGACGAACGCGGAAGTCGCAGCGGCTCTGGCAGCGGCAGAGCCCGTACAGGTACCGCTACAGTCAACAACGTTTCAAGCTGCGCAGCCGCGACTAGTCATGTCACTACGCTCCACGCAACCATCTACAGCCCCCGCTGCTACGCCGTCCGCTGGCTCGGCAATTACTAACACGAGTACCACAACACTGTCCTTGGACACTCCCAGACTGTAGGGTAACTGTATGGCCAAGACATGCGAAACAGTTCTGGGAGGCAGTTAAACTGCGTGCTCTAGAGGAAGGAAATTGGGATTTAATAGAAAAAGTGGGTATGCCTGGAAAAACAGAGGGGCCTGTACAGTTACCTCAGGAGGAACCTATGCAGGTTGCTACAGTACCTCAGGAAGGTGCAACAGTAGTTCAAGATGATAGTGCACCTTCAGAGGGGATTATTCACGCATTTCCTGTAGAGAAAGCTCTTCCCAATTCAGGTCAGCCTGACAAACATGCGATTATTTCCTGGAAAGTAGTCCAGGATCTCCAATCAAAAGTAGCACAATACGGGCTTGGTTCTCCTGAAGTCCTGCAGGTTCTTAGAGTGTTGAATACTGAGCTGCTTTCTCCGTTTCTATTGGGGTTTTAGGAGCTCTCCTGGTTTGTTTATTTATATTTTTGGATTTTTTTTTCTGTTAAAGGAACTTCCCCCATACATGTTGCTAGGGGAACAAATGGCTGGGTATTTAAGAAAAACAAAAGAGCTGGCTCCTTATTTTGTTTCACCTGGGTGTGTGGGCAGTCGGTCTCTGGCATTCGGACAGAGAGGGAGGCTGCTTTCTTCGGCTGCTTTTCCTTCTGCTGGAGAAGCCCCGGGATCCCAAAGCCCGCCTTCCCCACCCCGCTGGAAGCCGGGCTGTGGCCACCCTGCCCCGCCGTTGTTTTGAGCCTTCGCTATGTTGTAGCCGTGCTCACCCTGCCTGCCCAGACCTCCGGGGGGTTCCCCGTTTGGATACATCCTGTCTGCCACCTGGGATTTGTGCTCGTCCCTGCCGTTCCATCCTGCTGTTCCAGCCTGCTGTTCCTGAGGGTCCGGCTGGACAGCAGGATCAGCTGCCCAGGGGTTTGTGAAGCTTTTTTTGTTCCATCCCTCCCCGGGATCCCAGGGCACCAGTGGCACGTGCTCCCCGAGCTCACTCCAGAGAGCCCCCTGCAGCCGTGGGGGAACCATCGCACCTGCCCTGCTCACCGGGAGCCACCAGCACCCCTGCCGGCTGCGAGCGGAACTGCACCCAAGGGGAAAGGGCCTGACAGCCGAGAAGGCTGGGACTGGGTTTGTGATTGTTTGCTGTTACTGCCATAGTTATTGTTGTTTGTTTGACTGGTTATACACATATAGATATATAATAGTAAAGAACTGTTATTCCTATTTCCCATATCTTTGCCTAAAAGCACCTTGATTTAAAAATTATAATAATTTGGAGGGAAGGGGAGTTGCATCTGCCATTCCAAGGGGGGGGTCCTGCCTTCCTTACCAGACGACTGTCTTTCAAACCAAGACAGATCTTGGCGCCCAACTGTGGGGCCTGAGGGCATTAAGAGAGAGAGGTGAAAAAGGAATAACAGTTCCTGGATAACTTAATTTTGTGTGCTGGATATAGGAAACTTGCTAGGCAGCACTATGTGGTCTGGTTTACCCTGGTTCGGGTGGCATGTGGCCGTGGCTATATTCTTCCCTTTTGCAACTCCTTACCTAAACATGGGTCCTCTGACTAAGGCTACCATTGCTGTTATCCACTTTGCGCTATGGGTCGAGAAGGTGAGGAATTCATGGGTCTTTAACTTCCTCCGGAATGTGGGCACATGGATAAATGGCTATCACACACTAAGTGCATGTTTTTGGGGTTATGTTAACAATGGTACCTTCTGTGAGGAAATGACACCAGGGGAAGTTTTCTCCCAACCCCTCAACCAGTTCTTTGGGCCCACCCCACCAATTTTCGAAGGGTTTAGATTCCCTCTGAGTACTACCCAACTGGTGCTGGTAGGCCTACTCTATTTAGCACTCAGGGATAAGTTGAGATTGGCTTGGATAACTACCCAGACACCAGCCCCAGAGACTAGAGATCCTACCCCAGAGCCTGATCCTGCCCCAGAACCTGACACAGCCGCAGACACTAGAGATCCTGCCCCGTAGCCTGACCCTGCCCCACAGCCTGATACTGTCCAACAGCCCACCTCAGAAATGAACTACCCGAACTGCGTGGGGGTACTGATGAAAGGGATGCAGGAGATGCGCCAGGAGATATGCCAAGTGCTAAGGGAATACACCTCCTCAGCTAGTGAAAAACCCTCTCCCTGCCCCAAAGAGGGTGAGCCCGATGGTGCAGCAGTGGAACCCACGGATGTTACAACCGTCCAGGCTTCAGCTGAACCACAAAGACAACCACAGCCAGCAGCAGTCGCCCCTGTGCAAAGGAGGAAGTATAAGACCAAATCAGTACGAGCAGTTAATGATGATGGGGAACTGGGCCCTCACAACCTGCAGGAGAGCCAGAGCCGGAAATCGTCACTGAGTCCCTGTCGTACAACAGTCTCCGTGGTATGCGAAAAGACATTGTGCGAAGGGGGCGTGAGCCTTATACCACCTGGCTACTTTGGGTTTGGGACCTTATGGGCACAAGTGTGCAACTGGATAGTGGTGAGGCAAGGTATCTGGGATCGTTGACCCAGGACCCAGGTGTGGACCAGATATTTGTGAGGGAGCCAGGGCCTCTCTCTCTCTGGGAGCGGCTCTTAATGAGTGTGAGAGGAAGGTTCATTCACAAAGAAAGAATGCAGGAGTACCATCATAGAATGCAGTGGAAGACACTCCAGGAAGGAATCCAGCAGCTAAGAGAGGTGGCAGTATTAGAGGTACTCTTTGGGAAGGATGGACACCATGATAATGACCCCGATAAGGTCAGGTGCACAGGACAGATGATGTGGAACCTGGCAAAGCTAGGGCCATCGCAATACACCACCTTCATTGCAACGATTGATGCTGACAATACCCGAGAAACAGTGGGCTCTGTCGCCAACAGGCTCAGGAATTATGACAGCATGGTCAATGGTCCGCTGAAAGCTCATGTCTCTGCTGTGGTTAAGGACCTCAAAGAGGACATGAAGGAGATGAGGGAGGAGATGAGGAAGATCAGTGTGGCACCAGTGCAAGTCACAGGCCCCCAAGTCAGAGCCCGTCATCCCCCAGCTAGAGAGAGAGGGTACACCCCACGAGCTGAGCTGTGGTCTTTTCCTGTGTGAGCATGGGGAAGACATGAAAAGGTGGGATGGGAAACCCACCTCTGTCCTGGCAGCGCGGGTGCGTGAACTCAAGGAGGGAGGCACTAACCAAGGGGGTTCCACTAAGGTGAAAGTAGCCTCAACCTCCCGTGACTGAGCTGCCAAGTATTACAGAAGGGAGGATGATATGTCGGATCCCCTTGAAGGGACCTCTAGTATGTATGCCCAGGGAAAGAATGATAACCAGGGCTAGAGGGGCCCTGCCTCTAGCCAGGAAGAGGCACGGGAGAACTGGGTTTTCTGGACGGTGTGGATCCGATGGCCTGGCACATCAGAGCCACAAAAATATGATGCGTTGGTTGATACTGAGGCACAGTGTACTTTAATGCCATCGGGACATGTGGGGGCAGAACCTGTATCCATCGCTGGGGTGACTGGGGGATCACAGCAGTTGACCCTTTTGGAAGCTGAGGTGAGCCTGACTGGGAAGGAGTGGCAAAAGCATCCGATTGTGACCGGCCCAGAGGCCCCATGTATTCTGGGCATAGACTTCCTCCGGAATGGCTATTACAAAGACCCAAAAGGACTCAGGTGGGCATTTGAGATTCCTGCTGTGGAAGCAGAGGGCATTAGGCAATTGAACACTTTGCCTGGACTATCAGAGAACCCATCTGCACTAGGCCTTCTGAAGGTGGAAGAACAAAGAGTACCAATTGCTGCCTCGACAGTGCATCGCTGACAATACCGGACAACTCGAGATGCTGTGATTCCCATCCACAAGACGATCTGTGAGCTGGAGAGCCAAGGGGTGGTCAGCAAGACCCACTCACCCTTCAACAGCCCCATTTGGCCTGTGCACAAATCGGAAGGAGAATGGAGATTGACTGTGGACTATCGTGCCTTGAATGAAGTGACTCCACCATTGAGTGCTGCTGTGCCGGACATGTTGGAGCTCCAGTACGAGCTGGAGTCCAAAGCAGCGAAGTGGTATGCCACTTTTGACATTGCTAATGCATCTTTCTCCATTCCTCTGGCAGCAGAGTGCAGGCCTCAGTTTGCCTTCACCTGGAGGGGTGTGCAGTACACCTGGAACCGACTGCCCCACGGGTGGAAGCGCAGTCCCACCATCTGCCATGGACTGATCGAGACTGCACTAGAAAAGGGTGAGGCTCCAGAACATCTGCAGTACATAGATGACATCATTGTGTGGGGGAACACGGCATCGGAGGTATTTGAGAAAGGAGAGAAAATCATCCAAATTCTCCTGGAAGCTGGTTTCGCCATCAAGAAGAGCAAAGTCAAGGGACCTGCCCGAGAGATCCAGTTCCTGGGAGTAAAGTGGCAAGATGGACAGCATCAGATTCCCACGGAGATCATCAATGAGATCACAGCAATGTCTCCGCCGACCAGCAAGAAGGAAACACAAGCTTTCCTAGGTGCCATAGGTTTCTGGAGGATGCACATTCCCGAGTACAGCCAGATCGTGAGCCCTCTCTACCTGGTTACCCGCAAGAAGGACGATTTCCACTGGGGCCCTAAACAGCAATAAGCCTTTGCCCAGATCAGGCAGGAAATCGTTCACGCCGCAGCCCTTGGCCCAGTCAGGACAGGACCCGAAGTGAAGAACGTGCTCTATTCTGCAGCCGGGAACAATGGTCTGTCCTGGAGCCTCTGGCAGAAGGTGCCTGGTGAGACTCGGGGCTGACCACAGGGATTCTGGAGCCGAAGCTACAGAGGATCCAAAGCCAACTACACTCCCACAGAGAAGGAAATCTTGGCAGCTTATGAAGGAGTCCAAGCTGCCTCAGAAGTAATCGGCACAGAGGCACAACTCCTCCTGGCACCCCGACTACCGGTGCTGGGGTGGATGTTCAAAGGAAAGGTTCCCTCCACGCATCACGCCACCGACGCTACTTGGAGCAAATGGATCGCCCTCATCACGCAGCACGCCCGAATTGGAAACCCAAGTCGCCCTGGGATCTTGGAAATAATTACAAACTGTACGGAAGGTGAGACTTTTGGGTTATCTTCTGAAGAAGAAGAGGAGCAGGTGACATGTGCCGAGGAAGCCTCACCATATAACGAGCTACTGGAGAGTGAAAGACAATACACCCTCTTCACTGATGGTTCCTGCTGAATTGTAGGCGCTAGCTGGAGATGGAAAGCAGCTGTATGGAGCCCCACACGACAAGTTGCACAGGCTACTGAAGGAGAGGGTGGATCAAGCCAACTCGCTGGACTCAAAGCCGTCCAGTTAGCTCTGGACATAGCTGAAAGAGAGAAGTGGCCAAAGCTCTACCTCTACACTGATTCATGGATGGTAGCCAATGGTCTGTGGGGTTGGCTGGAAAGGTGGAAGAAGGCCAACTGGCAGCGCAGAGGAAAACCAATCTGGGCTGCTGAGGAGTGGAAAGACATTGCCACTCGGGTAGAGAAGCTATCCGTGAAGGTCCGTCATGTAGATGCTCACATCCCCAAGAGCCGGGCTAATGAAGAACATCGTAACACCAAACAGGTAGATCAGGCTGCGAAAATAGAGGTGTCCCAGATAGACTTGGATTGGCAACATAAAGCGGAGTTGTTCCTAGCTCGATGGGCCCATGATGCCTCAGGCCATCAGGGCAGAGATGCCACCTGTAAGGGAGCACGAGACCGAGGGGTGGATCTAACCATGGACAGTATCTCCCAGGTGATCCATGATTGTGAGATATGCACTGCAATCAAGAAGGCCAAGCGTGTGAAGCCCCTGTGGTATGGTGGGCGATGGTCCAAATACAAGTATGGGGAGGCCTGGCAGATTGATTACATCACACTGCCTCAAACCCGCCAAGGCAAGCACTATGTGCTCACAATGGTAGAAGCCACCACAGGATGGCTGGAGACCTACCCTGTGCCTCACGCTACTGCCCGGAACAGCATCCTGGGCCTTGAAAAGCAACTCCTTTGGAGGCATGGCACCCCTGAGAGAATTGAATCTGACAATGGGACTCATTTCAAGAACCGCCTTATCAACACCTGGGCTAGAGAACATGACATTGAGTGGGTGTACCACATCCCTTACCATGCACCAGCAGCTGGGAAGGTTGAGCGGTGTAATGGACTGCTTAAAACCACCCTGAAGGCACTGGATGGGGGGACTTTCAAAAGCTTGGAGGTGCATTTAACAAGAGCCACCTGGTTAGTTAACACTCGAGGCTCCACCAGCCGAGCAGGCCCTGCCCAATCTGAACCCCTACAAGCAACAGACGGGGATAAGGTTCCAGTGGTGCACATGAGAGATATGCTTGGAAAAACTGTTTGGGTTAATTCTGGCTCGAGCAAAGACAGACACATCTGTGGGGATGTCTTCGCTCAGGGACCAGGTTGCACCTGGTGGGTGATGCAAAAGGATGGAGAGACCCGATGCATACCTCAAGGGGACCTTGTTTTAGGGTGAACTACCCATGGCTCTGTACTTGTATCAGTATCAGCATGTATATATGTATATAATTCGGGTGATGCATGTATTTATATGGTTAAAAGGGTTAAATTTCATGTAACATGTTAGTATGGGAAAAATTTGGGGTGGATAATGTTGGGTTTTTAGGAGCTCTCCTGGTTTGGTTGGGTTTTTTTGTTTGGTTTTTTTTTTTTTTCTGTTAAAGGAATTTTCCCCCATACATGTTGCTAGGGGAACAAATGGCTGGGTACTTCAGAAAAACAAAAGAGCTGGCTCCTTTTTTTGTTTCACCTGGGTGTGTCGGCAGTCGGTCTCTGCGTTCAGACAGAGAGGGAGGCTGCCTTCTTCGGCTGCTTTTCCTTCTGCTGGAGAAGCCCCGGGATCCCAAAGCCCGCCTTCCCCACCCCGCTGGAAGCCGGGCTGTGGCCACCCTGCCCCGCCGTTGTTTTGAGCCTTCGCTACGTTGTGGCCGTGCTCACCCTGCCTGCCCAGACCTCCGGGGGTTCCCTGTTTGGATACATCCCGTCTGCCACCTGGGATTTGTGCTCGTCCCTGCCACTCCAGCCTGCTTTTCCAGCCTGCTGTTCCAGCCTGCTGTTCCCGAGGGTCCGGCCGGACACCGGGATCGGCTGCCCAGGGGTTTGTGAAGCTTTTTTTGTTCCATCCCTCCCCGGGATCCCAGGGCACCAGTGCCGCGTGCTCCCCGAGCTCGCTCCAGAGCGCCCCCTGCAGCCGCGGGGGAGCCATCGCACCTGCCCTGCTCACCGGGAGCCGCCAGCACCCCTGCCGGCTGCAAGCGGAACTGCACCCAAGGGGAAAGGGCCTGACAGCCGAGAAGGCTGGGACTGGGTTTGTGATTGTTTGCTGTTACTGCCATAGTTATTGTTGTTTGTTTGACTGGTTATACACATACAGATATATAATAGTAAAGAACTGTTATTCCTATTTCCCATATCTTTGCCTAAAAGCCCCTTGATTTAAAAATTATAATAATTTGGAGGGAAGGGGGGTCGCATCTGCCATTCCAATGGGGGCTCCTGCCTTCCTTACCAGACGACTGTCTTTCAAACCAAGACAGTTTGATATTAGGTATTTAGCTCAGGTGTTATTTCAACCTGTGCAATATACAGGTTTTGAAAACCACTGGAGAAGGCTGACTGACAAGGCTGCAGCTCAGAATATGCTGTTGCCTCCAAATCATCCCAGAGTGGGGGTTGGAGTGGAAGCTCTTATGGGACTTGGTGTCTTTTCCAATCCCCAGCTCCAAGCTAATTGGGATCTTCTGGTCCTTGAACAGGCTCAAAATGTTGGCATCGAGCTTTATTAAAAGCCATAGACATGGCTGCTCCTAAAACACGATATGTGAAAATTTCTCAGGGGCAGAAAGAGCATTTCTTATCTTTTGTGGAAAAGATTGCTGCAGCCCTTGAGAAGCAGGTCAAAGGTGAGACCTTGAGGCAGCTGTTGTGCAGACAACTAGCAAGAGATAATGCCAATGATGAGTGCAGAAGGATCATTGATGCTTTGCCGGGGGAACCCACACTAACAGACATGGTTGAAGCCTGCTCTAAGGTGGGATCTGGAGATCATAAGTCTGCTCTGGCTGCAGTTCTGCAGCCTATTCAGTTAAATTGTGATCGTGGGACAAAAATGCAATCTAAGGTTGAGAGCAATCAGAAACAGATTAGAAAAAAGCAGAGAAAGAAGGAGAACAAGGAAGTGGCTCAATGGAAGAGATGTGGTAGGCCAGGTCATTGTGCAGAATACTGTGAATCCATGTACCATGCCAATGGTCTACTTTTGACACGCTCGGGAAACTCGAACAGGAGCGCAAAGGGGAACTGCGCTCAGGCACAAATGTTTCCCCAGGGCACAGCACGGACACAGGCCTACTCAGCCAGCTTAGAGGCAGCACCCAGGGATCAGCCAGGGTGGATGTGCACACCGCAGCAACAGTCATCTTAGACTCCTGTTGTGTTTATAAGGTTCCCTTGGATGCATATGGACCCCTAGGTCAAGGCTTTAGCGCATTGCTTGTGGGCAGATCTAGTGTCACCATTCAAGGGATCTTTGTACACCCAGGAGTTATTGATGCTGATTTTACAGGCCAAATTTGTGCTATGGTTTCCACACCCACCCCCCCGTCACTATTCCTGAAAAGACATGCATCGCTCAACTTCTGCCTTTTAAGTCGTGTGTTTCCAGGGCAGAACAACGCAGTCGTGGAGATGGTGGCTTTGGATCTATGGGACTTCCGCAGATCTTCTGGACTGCAGACATCTCTAGCCAAAAGCCACAGATGACATGTACCCTAATCCTGCCAAATGCCCAGCCACCCAAGATTCAGCTCCGAGGTTTGATTGACACAGGCGCTGATGTAACAATTATCTCCTCCTCTGTGTGGCCTCCCACGTGGCCTCTGGCCCCTGCGGGGTCAGCCATTGCAGGGTTGGGAGGAACCACACAGAGCTATTTAAGCAAACAACCTCTAGTGGCAAAAAACCCAGAGGGACAAACAGCTACAGTTCGGCCCTATGTCACTGCAGCTCCGCTTAACCTCTGGGGGCGGGATGTGTTGGCTGCCTGGGGGGTACGGATTGGGGCAAATTTTTGATGGGGGCCACTGTGCTGAAGGGCGCAGAGTATCCTACCCTGCCTTTGCGGTGGCTAGTGAACAGACCCATCTGGATACCACAGTGGCCCCTACCAAAAGAGAAATTAGTCGCCCTTTGCCAGTTAGTCCAGGAACAATTACAACAGGGACATCTTGAGCCTTCTACTAGTCCCTGGAACACTCATATTTTTGTAATTAAGAAAAAGCCAGGGAAATGGAGATTGTTACAGGATCTCCGAAAAATCAATGCAGTGATGGAAAGTATGGGGGCATTGCAACCTGGTATGCCCTCACCCACCATGATCCCAACAGGGTGGGAAATCCTGATCATTGATTTGAAGGATTGTTTTTCACTATTCCTTTGCATCCTAATGACAAACCAAAATTTGCTTTTACTGTGCCTGCAGTTAACAATGCTGAACCTGCGCAGAGATACCAATGGAAGGTTCTACCTCAGGGCATGAAGAACAGCCCGACTATCTGCCAATGGTATGTCACTCAGGCTTTGTCCGGAGTCAGTGAGCAGTTTCCTGAGGCACACTGCTACCATTACATGGATGATATCCTGGTGGCAGCATCCACTTGGGATGAGCTGCTGAGGTACAGCCTCGGCTGCTCGCTGCTCTGCATTCTTATGGATTGCAAGTGGCTCCGGAGAAAGTTCAACAGCATCCTCCTTGGAAGTATTTAGGAGTCAAAATTCTGGATCAGACCATACAACACCAAGAGGTGCAATTCTCGGATTCTATTAAGACCTTGAATGATGCTCAGAAATTGCTAGGTATCATCAATTGGTTACATCCTTATCTAGGGCTAACCACAGCCCAATTTTCCCCACTTTTTAATATTTTTAAAGGAGACCCTGAGTTGAATTCACCTCGGAAATTGACTCCGGAAGCACGACAAGCGCTGGAGGAGGTGCAGCAGGCTGTTTCTGCTCATCAGGTTTATCGAGTGGATCCCTCCATTGATATCACTGTTTTCATTACCATTCCAGATCTTCATCCTACAGGTATCATTGGCCAATGGAATAAACAATGGCCTGATCCTTTGCATATTCTGGAATGGGTCTTTTTGCCACATCAGCCAAAAAAGACAGCATCCACATTGTTTGAATTGATCACTTGTCTGATAATCAAATGCCTCCAACGGTGTTTGCAATTAATCGCAGTGGATCCTGCAACAATTGTTCTTCCAGTATAGCAGGAACACTTTGAGTGGAGCCTGGTTAACAGTGCTCCTTTGCAAAGTGTGTTGCAAAACTTTTCGGGACAGATTGCTTATCATCTGCCCAGCCACAAATTACTGCAAGTGGCAAAATTGACAAGCTTCACCTTGCGGCCAAAAAATAGTTGGGTGCCAGTGCAAGGACCCACCGTCTTCACCGATGAGTCCAGAAAAACGGGGAAAGCTATTGTTACCTGGAAGGAGGAATCTGAGTGTCAGGGGCTGGAAGGCCACAAGTCAGGCTCAGCTCAGCTGGTTGAACTAAGGGCCGTTGCAATGGCTTTTCAGCGGTTTTCTCAGGTACCTTTGAATTTGGTCACTGATTCTGCCTACATAGCAGACATAACTCAATGCTTAGATTGTTCACTTCTGAAGGAAGTCAATAATGCAGCTCTGTTTTCATTATTGAAAACTTTGTGGTCTGCAATTCAAGCTCGAGTGCATCCATATTACATTTTGCATATTCGAAGCCACACCAGTTTGCCAGGTTTCATAACAGAAGGCAATGCTAGGGCTGACAGGCTAGCTAACCCTGCCTGGGTAGCGCCTCAGCCTGACAAAATTGCACAAGCCAAGGTATCGCACAATTTTTTCCATCAAAGTGCTCATACCCTGCAGAAGCAGTTCCACCTAATGCCAACTGAGGCTCGGGACATTGTCAGCACTTGTGCTGACTGTCACAGACTCCCTGCACCTCTGCCATCAGGGGTAAACCCCAGAGGGCTAAAAGCCTTGCAGATTTGGCAAACGGATGTAACACACATTCCTGAATTTGGCAGATTTAAGTATGTGCAGGTGTCTATTGACACGTTCTCCTCAGCTATGTGGGCATCTGCTCATACTGGAGAGAAAGGTCGCGATGTCATTGCCCATTGGAAATTGGCTTTCTTGATTTTGGGTGTGCCTTATTCTGTGAAAACCGATAATGGCCCTGCCTGTGTCTCTCAGACGTGGCAGTTTTTGCACTTATGGAGTGTAGATCATGCCTTGGGTATTCCGCATTCTGCTACTGGCCAAGCCATTGTTGAACATGCTCATGGCACTTTGAAGTGTGTTTTAGAAAAACAAAAAGGGGGAATGCATGGAGAAACCCCACAGAGTTGATTAGAAAAAGCGTTGTACACAATTAATCCTCTTACAGTGCCACAAAATTCAAATAATCCTGTTATTTTGAACCATTTTCTCTCATTGCAGTCTGCAGGCAAGACACACCTGTCTTGAGCGAAAGTCTGGGTATGGGACCTCCTCACTAAGAAGTGGGAAGGCCCTCATGAGCTCATTGCTTGGGGTCATGGGTATGCTTGTATTCCCACAGATACTGGGATACGATGGCTACCTGCAAGATGCATTCGCCCTGACCTGCAGCACCAGAAGCAGAACAGGCAACCTCCAAGGCAACCTCCAGATGATGACCGGAATGCAGATCATCAACTGAATGATCCTTCTGATGATGACCAGGATGTCGACCATCAGTTGGATGGTCCTTCTACTAGCAGAGACTGAACTTTAAGTTTCTTTTGTTATGGAGTCAGAATGTTAGAGCCCTTAAGGCTATCTGTCTAGAGTCAGTAACTGATGTAGAGCCCTTAAGGTTATGTAGAATTAATAGCTGATGTAGAATTGGGTGCATTAGATATATCTCCCTTGGCACTGCTGGAAAATCTCTCTGCCTACTTTAAATTGGTATCTGATTTAGATTCTGTTTGGTAACTGGCCATTACCAAACGGACCCCTGATGCTGTTTGTTCTCCTTGCTGCAAGGGATCCCACAGAGGATTACAAGCGTGACCTTTTTGGTCTTAAACAAAAAGGGGAAATTGTGGATGCTAAAAAGCTAGGGGCAGAGGAATTTTCCAGCTTCTGCACAATTCTGTGAAGTTTTTCCTTTCTCATACAAGCTAGCTGAGAAACGGTTTTAGGTTTTTGTAAACCAAGACTTTATCGCACACCTGCAATTTGTTTTCCAAGTCTTTTTTTGGTATACAGGAAAAAATATTTTGAATGGGTGTTAGAGAACCTCAGCCAATACTTCTAAGGGGTGGCTGGTCAAAGGACCAATGACTTCCTGCCACCCTTACGTACTAAGGTATATAACCTAGCTTGTAATTAATAAAATAATTCCATTTCTCCCTAAACTTGGATCGTGTAGTTTCTCGCTGGTTCTCGGTACAACAGCGACAAAATGTATCCCAAATATTTAACCTTTTTCTCTACCAACTGCACCTTCTTTTCAGATACTCTAAGTCCATTTTTAGCAAGAAAATTAGGCAGCTTCACAGTAGCCTCTTCAACCACCTTTTCCTGTTCCCCTGATAAAAGCAAGTCATCCATATACTGCAATAACCTAACTCCTGAGGGTGGAGTAAACTCTCTTAATATTTTCTGCAAGGCTTGCCCAAACAAAACCGGTGACTGTATATCCCTGCAGGAGGACTGTACAGGTCAGTTGTTGTTTTACCATTTTCCCTTCTCCTTCCTGTTCCCACTCAAAGGCAAAATACTGTTTACTGTCCTCTGTAATGGGACACCCCCAGAAAGCATCCTTCAAATCCAGTACGGAATAATACTGATGTGAAGAAGTGATTTGATTCAGGATGGTATAGGGATCTGGAACCGTGGGATGCCTTGGTTTGACAATTTCATTTATTATTCTTAAATCCTGCACCATTCTGTAGGTTCTATCTGGTTTCTTAACTGGCAGGATAGGAGTGTTATAGGGAGATATACATGGCTCCAAAAGCCCTGCCTTTAGCAGGGATTCAGTGACAGGCTGTAACCCCTTCTTTCTCTCCCTTGTGCTCACTCTTCTCACTACACACCGTATTCAAGAGCCAGTCTCTGTCCTGACGCAGTGTCCAAATGGCGCTCCTGGCGGGCACAGCTGACAGCACCACAAGGAGCTGGGGCATCCCACAACCTCATAGGGGCCGGCGGCCACTGCCACCCCTGCCCGGGGGTGGCAGTGTCAGGCACTGCCCGGCGCTGAGCCCCGGCTTCCCCACAGCCCCCACAGGCCTCCAGCCCATGCTCCTGGTCCTGCACCTCCATGCCCAGTCCTGCCATTCCTTGCCTCAACCATATTTCTCTACACTCCTCTTTAACTATTTTTTTCTTTTTTTTTTCCAACATATTAACACTATTTGTCCATCTCCTGTGGTCGAGACCCCTTCTCGACTCCCCTTATTGCCCCCCCAGGCATGGATTGTCGAGACCCCTTCTCGACTTTCTCTGATTCCCCCCCCCCCGGGCATCTATGTCCTTAATTACCTCTGGGAGAATGTGTAAACCAACTCCACATTCTTCCAAGGGATTCTTCGGAGATATTTTGGGATCATCATCCCTTTTGCTGGAGCCCCTTCCCAGCTTTACCTTTGCTACCCTCCATGGGTGCCCCCCCAGGTTTGCTCCCTGAAGATCCCATTGTACTCACTGGTGAGATTTTCAGGGGTCCTTCCCTGTGGACTCTTCACGGACCCCCCTGGTCCCCCACTCATCTGTCGCCTGGACAGTCTTGGGAACCCAATTGATCGCCCGGTGCCGGCCGCCACCAAGGGGAGCTGATCACTGAAACTGGGTGAGGCGCCTTCAGCTCCTCTCGCTGCCCGCCGCCCCCGGATGGTGGAAATATCCCAGACAAGAGCCCCCAAATTGTCAGGAAAATTCATCCACAAACACCAGAGGTTTATGTCCAAAACGGAGACAGAGGAGTCCTGTTACTTTATTTGAATAAAGGATGAGGCCATGGGGCTTTTCCCCTGGGGTCTCTCCCTTTATTCGAATAAAGTTACAGGACTCCTCTGTCTCCTTTTTGGACATAAACCTCTGGTGTTTGTGGATGAATTTTCCTGACAATTGTAATGTCCGAGGCCTGGATTTATGAACTGGTGTATACCTTCTGTGAAGGAAAACTGGCAAATTTAGGTATTGTTAAGATCTCTGGAAGTTATGTAATTGTTGCTCTGGTCATTAGAAAATAGGTTTTACTGGATCACACTACCATTTTTGCTTTTGTTAAAATTAACTTTGTATTTTGAAAAAGAAGAATGTCCCATTCGTGTACGTCAGTACCCTATATCTTTAGAAGGGAGAAAAAGCTTAAAACCAGTAATAGAAGAATTAATAAAGGATGGGACACTGGAACCTTGTAAATCCCCTCATAATACCCCTATTCTCCCAGTAAAGAAATCTGATGGAAATTATAGATTAGTGCAAGATTTAAGAGAAGTAAACAAAAGAACACGGGCCTGCTACCCTATGGTTCCTAATCCCTACACTCTTTTAAGTAAAATTCCACCTCAACATCAGTGGTTTAGTGTAGTGGATCTTAAAGATGCCTTTTGGGCCTGCCCACTGGCAGAGGAAAGCCGAAATATTTTTGCCTTTGAATGGGAAGATCCAAACACAGGGAAAAAGAACCAATTGAGGTGGACTAAACTGCCACAGGGGTATTGTGAGGCCCCAAATTTATTTGGGCAAGCCTTGGGAGAAATATTACAAACCTTCCCCACTCCCCCAGGAATACAAATTATCCAATATGTAGATGATCTTCTAATATCAGGAGAAGATGAAATTAAAGTTAAAGAAGCTACTATAAAGCTTCTAAATTTTCTTGGGGAAAAGGGACTAAGGGCATCAAAAAGGAAATTACAGTTCGTGGAATCAGGAGTAAAATATCTTGGCCACCTGATAAGCAAAGGTAGCAGAAAACTAAGTCCTGAAAGAATTACAGGGATTTTATCCCTCCCTCCTCCCTCTTCAAAAAAGGAGGTTAGGAGACTGCTGGGGCTACTGGGATATTGCAGGCTATGGATCGAGGGATATACACAAGCAGTAAAATTTTTATATGAAAAATTAACAGGGGGAGACAATATACAATGGACCAAAGATGATGATAATAAATTAGAAAAACTGAAGTTGAAACTAGCCTCGGTACCAGCCCTAAGCTTACCCTCACTAGAAAAACCCTTTCATTTATATGTGAATGCAGAAAATGGAGTAGCTCATGGTGTATTAGTCCAGGAATGGGGAGGGGTGAGAAGACCAATAGCTTATTTATCTAAACTATTGGACCCAGTAAGCCGTGGCTGGCCAGTATGCATTCAAGCCATAGCAGCTACTGCTATTTTGGTGGAGGAGAGCCGTAAGCTCACCTTTGGAAGTAAACTGATTGTATACACACCCCATGCGGTCCGAAATGTGTTAAATCAAAAAGCTGAAAAATAGTTAACAGACTCCAGGATACTAAAATATGAAGCAATTCTGATTGACAGTAATGATCTAACTATAGAAACAAGCAAAAGCCTCAATCCGGCCCAATTCCTCTATGGAGAACCAAAAGATGACCTGGCACATGATTGCTTGGAAATTATTCAATACCAAACAAAAGTTCGGGAAGATCTAGAAGAACAAGCCCTCTTAGAAGGGGAAAGAATATATGTGGATGGTTCATCCAGATGCTTGCAAGGAAAAAGAATGTCAGGATATGCCTTAGTCGATGGGATAAATATGCAGACCATCGAAAAAGGAAAACTACCTTCAAATCGGTCAGCGCAATCTTGTGAATTATACTCTCTAAAAAGAGCACTGGAGCATTTAGCACACAAAAAGGGGACCATCTATACTGATTCAAAGTATGCCTTTGGGGTAATACATACCTTTGGAAAGATCTGGGAAGAAAGGGGTTTACTAAATTCAAAGGGGAAGGAACTGGTACATGAAGGCCTGATTTCAGAAGTGTTAGAGGCATTAAAATTGCCTAAAGAAATAGCTGTAGTGCATATCAAAGGACACCAAAAAGGGATGACCCCAGAAATAAGAGGGAATAATCTAGCAGACCAAGAAGCCAAAGATGCAGCAGAAAATGGGACTAAACGAATTATGTTAATCCTGACCCCAGAAAGGGGAGAATTGGAAATCCCCAAATTTAGTAAAGAAGAAGAGAAAGAATTATTTAAGATAGGGGGAGAACAAGATCAATCTGGAAAATGGAAACTCCCTGATGGGAGACAGTTACTTAATAAGCCACTCACTAAGAGAATATTAGAAGATATGCATCAAAAAACTCATTGGGGCACTCAAGCTTTGTGTGATCATTTTCTGAGAAATTATGGATGTATTGGAATCTTTGGGGTAGCAAAACAAATAACTGGGAACTGTATAACTTGCCAAAGAGTGAATAGGAAAATAATGAGAAAAACAACATTAGGAGGCCACGAGTTAGCTCTGCAACCATTCCAAAGTATCCAAGTAGATTTCACTGAACTTCCTCAAGTACAAAGATGGAAGTTCCTATTAGTAATAGTAGACCATCTAACTCATTGGGTAGAAGCAGTTCCTGCCACTAGAGCTACAGCTAATGTAGTATGCAAAACCCTTCTGGAACAAATTATTCCCAGATATGGAATGGTTAATGAAATAGACTCAAATAGAGGAACACATTTTTCATCCAAAGTCTTACAACAAATAACTCAAGCCTTGGGAATAAAATGGGAATTACATACCCCCTGGCACCCACAAAGTTCAGGCCGAGTAGAAAGAATGAACCAGACTTTGAAAAGAACTTTAACAAAATTAATGATTGAAACTCAAATGTCATGGGTAAAATGCTTACCTTTTGGCTCTGTTGAGAGTCCGAACACAGCCCAGGTCAGATCTGGGAGTATCTCCTTATGAGATGATGTTCGGATTACCCTTCCTTACCACTCAACATGAAACAGCCACTTATGAAGTGGGAGAAGCAAATGTCAAAAAATATGTCACCACAATTGCCAGAACACTTGAAAATTTGAGGCTGAAAAGAATGATCCCTCAAACCACAACTTTAGAGTTCAAAATTCATAATATCCACCCAGGGGAATGGGTACTGGTAAAAACATGGAAAGAACAATCTTTGACTCCACAATGGGAGGGTCCTTTTCAGGTACTGCTGATGACTGAGGCCGCAATCCGGACCAAGGAACGAGGGTGGATCCATGCCAGCAGAATCAAAGGACCTGTAAAAGAACCTGAAGAGTGGACTGTAATATCCAAACCAGGTGACACCAAATTGATTCTTAAACGGAGGCCAGGTGGCAACGAACTAGAACAATCTAAATAATCCAAGGGATATGCAAAGAATCACACCTAACTGAGAAGTAAAAGCCAAATTTATATCAGTGACCCCTGGACAAATTCTGGGACATCTTGGAGAAGAATATTCTCACTTCAAACAGGAAGGGTTGGGACTGTATCAAACAGGGAACTCTCATATTCTGATTCTAGCCTGTAATTTGTATTGAGAAGGGGGAGAATCACAACTTCCATCAGTGCCACATCATATACCCTGTTTGAATCATTCTAATACGGGGCATGCCAGCCAGGTCAAATATAAGTAATTAATCTGGAAGGAAACTGGCATTTCACATCATCGACACCCTAGTTGTAAAAAGTGTCAAGCACAAATCAACCCCCTTATCCAGACAAAATCATAAGCAACAAAAGCAATAACTTTGCTCTGCAGATGGGAATTACCAGTGCCCGTTGAATGGGAAATACCTAAGATACAGTTAAACCTAAGAAACAGTTAAAAAGGGTGCCAAAAGAAATTTGCCTAAAAGCTACAAAGGAAGTGACAAAGAAATAGAGGGCAAGACCGGGTTGGCCACTGTACTCGCCACCAAGAAGATCCAATACACCTGCTATGGGTTGCAACCTCATAGGCAAGGGAGGTGGGAGTATAAGCCATGCCGGACCTCTGTTATTCCTTCTTTTGTCACTTATCCTGGTCCCTTTCGGGACACCGGCAAGACCATGTTACAAATGCTATCAAAGCTCTACATGGAAAGACACCGGGGCTTCTTTCTTATTACTCATACCCATATCAACAGTCACTGTTATGACTCGTCCAAATTAGGTATTTGTATGCATAAAGGGGAAAAATATTGGATTACAGAAAATTTGGGAACAAGTGGAAACAGACTAGGAAGTAATTGTCCAAAAGGAGAAAAATGGATTTGTTTCACAGCTGCCACCAGGGGAACAGTCCAAGATTTGGTAAAAGAACAAGTGGTAAGTAAAAATACAAAGCCAGCACAGCAACCTCTCCCTATATTCACCTCACGCCAGGACCTGTATGCAAAGCTTAAACAACAGTTAAAAGAGGAAAACACCCCAAGGTTAGGAAAAAACCTGTTTGTGGAATTGGGGGAGAGGATAGGTAAAGAACTTAACTTAACCAACTGTTGGGTCTGTGGAGGAGCTTTGATGACAGAAGAATGGCCATGGAAAGGTAGCAGCATAGGCCCGGTAGAACTCCTTAAATGGAACCGGACAAATATAAGAGGGGGGAACCGACCTGAGGGGTGGATTTTAAGTCCAACAGTGATAGGGGAAGAATGCCTCTGGCGAACTGAGAAGAACTTTCTTAATGAAGTAGGAAACACTCCCTATAAAAGGTATAAAGTGAGCAACAAAACTTCAACGTGGTGGGTCCCAGAAAAACCAACTTGGTATTGGGCTCAGAAAAAAGGAAAAGACTGTGTATATGATAATGAAATTGGACTCTTTCAGTGTAATGACACAAGGAAAAATCCTTATTTTGGAATCCCAGAAATATCCAAATTTTAGGAGAATATAAATCAACAAGAAGGTGATTATTGGAAAGCACCAGATGGCTTATTTTGGATATGTGGGAAAAGGGCATACCCAAGATTCCCTTCATATTGGAAAGGGAGTTGTACATTAGGAATCATTCAACCAGGGTTTTTCCTTTTACCAGAACCAGAGGGAGATCAATTAGGAATACCTGTCTATGAAGACTTCAAAAGAAATAAAAGAGATTTAATTGGAGGATTCCAAAAATAGAAAGATGAGGAATGGCCCCCTGAACGAATATTAGAAACATATGGGCCAGCTACCTGGGCACAAGATGGAAGTTGGGGATATCGAGCCCCAATTTACATGCTGAATCGTATCATCAGACTCCAAGCCCTTGTAGAAATCATAACTAATGAAACAGCTGAGGCTATGAAATTAATAGTCAGCCAGCAACGCCAAACCAGAGCTGCAATATATCAAAATAGGCTGGCTTTAGACTATTTACTGGCTGAAGAAGGGGGTGTGTGCGGGAAGTTCAATACATCAGAATGTTGTTTAAAAATTGATGACAATAAGGATGCTGTTCTAGATATCGCCAACAATATCAGAAAAATAGCCCATGTACCGGTCCAAAAATGGGAATCAATGATGACTGCTAACTGGTGGGATGGCATATTGGGGAAAGAATGGTGGAAGAAGCTAGGCTTCTTCCTCATGTGCTACAGCTTGTCTAATATTTCTCCCTTGCTTGATCCCCTGCTTTATTCGGCTAATCACCAGCGTAGTTCAAGGCATGCAAGTTGTGACAATGCCTACTGACCCAAAGTTGGCTATGTCTGGAACAGCACAAAAAATTATAGTATTAAAAAAACAAAGTGATATAAAAGACCCTCTCGAAGAAGCCAAATTGATCTGTGAAAAGAACGAACAGACATTAGAAGCCAAGAAAAAAGAATTATTGCTCAAGCCAAATGATTTATAAAATAGAAAAAGGGGGGATTGTTATAAATGTATTATAGTATTGGCTTCTCGCAAAGTATTAAAGTAGATATTATATAATGTTAGAAATGCTTTTTGCTGTGTGGATGTAGTTTTCTCTCTTTTTAGCAAGAATGTTAGCAAGTGTAAGTAAGATAACCTCCAAGCGAGCAGAAGATGAGGCCCAAGGAGCTGCTAATCAACACTTTGTCCAGAGAACAAAAGGGCCCAAAGGCTGCTCCGCCCGGAGAACGGGCGGCCAGGAGGATCCGAGAGCCCTTATCACCGCTCTGCCCGGGGGGCAAAGAGGCCCAAAGCTGCAATCAGCCCTGACTGTCTGAGGAATTAAGAGATCCACCCTACCATCGACTCTTACCTAGCGGGCCCAACCCCAAGAATCAAAAGAAATAAAACCACTACGCATGCTCTAAAAAGGTGGACCCAAGGAGTGGCCATGCAGATCAATTCCTAGAAAAGTTTTAATATGAATAGAGAACAGACAGTAAAAATGGCATAAAAAGGACTCACCTCGGGCATCAGGTGTGCTCTTGGCAGAGCACCAAGGCACCCGGCCATTATCCCTTTGCTTTATTTTATGTGTCTCTTATTGTCTTTATATTAAACTCTTTAAATTCTAACAGGAGAGTGAACCTCGTTTTTCACAGTCGCTCGGGGGCCCGGCCGAGATATGGGTACAGTGCCTGGCAGCGGCAGCGAAGCTGCGACCAGAAGAGGCGACGCACGGAGAACTGAGCGGCGCGGCCCGACCCGGCCCGCGCAGCCCCAAACGCGACCCCGGGAAGAGCGCGCAGGCACGAGCAGCTCCGACAATTCCAACACGGGAGCGACCGAAGGAGAGAGCAAAGACGCAGCGAGACAGAAAACAGCAGCCACTCGGAAAAAGGAAAAGATCATAGTAACTAAGATCTTAGGGATAGTAAAATGGTATAATGTTAAGCAAAATTATGGTTTTATAACAAGGTGTGACAACCAGCAAGACATATTCGTGCATAGAACTGCTATTAAAAAGAATAACCCTGAAAAATGCATCCCAAGCTTGGGAGATGGAGAGGTGGTGGAATTCAAAATTGTATGAGGTAGAAAAGGGTTACAAGCATCGCAGGTCACTGGGCCTGATGGTGTTCCTGTAAAAGGCAGTATATATGCAAAAAATCGTAGTCATGTTAGACAGTATCTCCATTGTAAGTCCCCCCTACAGTCTCCCTTTCCTAATCCCACCTTTCCCTTTTACCCTATGTCCTATTACCCCCAGTGTATTCCCAATCCATTTTTTCATCCATGGTTTCCCTCACAAAACCATGCTTTTGCCAATTGTTTCCCCAAAAATCCCTTTTCAATGCCGAGTGGGGGATGAAAAGGGGGAGGGAAGAAGTTAAACCCCCTCCTGCCTCAGTTTCCCCACAAAGCATGCTCAAAGAGTTCTGTCTCCCTTCTGTCAGCCCTAAGATGTTCCACAGAATCTGTTTGGACATTTAAAGACTCAGGAGGGTGGCTTGTTTTGTTTTGAAACTGTTCTTGTTATGTTTATCCAGTTGTTTTCATTCTCCTTTTATTAAAATAAAACGGGTGAGGTGTTGGGGTCCCTCCCCCGCCGTGTAGCCCTGGGAGAGGGGCCCTGAGGGGACAGACAAGGGATTTCCCTGCCCCTGCTCAGCCTCGTTCCCATTGGTTGGTTTGTGTTCCCCTGCGCGGGCAGAAGGACCCTTGGTCCCATGACTGGAACAGTTCCTCAGCAGAGCTCCGGCCATGCGGCTGGGGAAATAAACATCTCTGAAACAGCTATCAAGAATCTGTCTGTCCATATATATTTCCTTTCCACGGGACTCCTGGTCTGATATATGCGTGTTGCAGTATCCCCACTGCAACAGGCCTCAGTTTGCCTTCACCTGGAGGGGCGTGCAGTACACTTGGAACAGACTGCCCCAGGGGTGGAAGAACAGTCCCACCATCTGCCATGGACTGATCCAGACTGCACTAGAAAAGGGTGAGGCTCTAGAGCATCTGCAGTACATTGATGACATCATTGTGTGGGGGAACACCGCAACGGAAATATTTGAGAAATGATAGAAGATCATCCAAATTCTCCTGGAAGATGGCTTTGCCATCAAGAAGAGCAAGGTCAAAAGGACCTGCCGGGGAGATCCAGTTCCTGGGGGTAAAATGGCAAGATGGACGGCGTCAGATTCCCAATGAGGTCATCAATAAGATCATGGCAATGTCTCCACAAAGCAACAAGAAAGAAATGCGAGCTTTCCTAGGCATCATAGGTTTTTGGAGAATGCACATTCCCCAGTACAGCCAGATCTTGAGTCCTCTTTACCTGGTTACCTGCAAAAGGACCAATTTCCATTGGGGCCCTGAACAGCAGCAAGCTTTTGCCCAGATCAAGCCGGAAATCGCTCATGCAGTAGCCCTTGGCCCAGTCAGGACAGGACCCGAAGTGAAGAACATGCTCTACTCTGCAGCTGGGGGCTGTGGTCTGTCCTGGAGCCTTTGGCAGAAAGTGCCTGGTGAGACTCGGGCCCGACCACAGGGATTCTGGAGCCGAAGCTACAGAGGATCCAAAGCCAACTACACTCCCACAGAGAAAGAAATCTTGGCAGCTTATGAAGGAGTCCAAGCTGCCTCAGAAGTAATCAGCACAGAGGCACAACTCCTCCTGGCACCCCGACTACCGGTGCTGGGGTGGATGTTCAAAGGAAAGGTTCCTTCCACGCATCACACCACCAATGCTACTTGGAGCAAATGTATCCCACTCATCACGCAGCGCGCCCGAATTGGAAACCTGAATCGCCCTGGGATCTTGGAAATAATTACAAACTGTACGGAAGGTGAGACTTTTGGGTTATCTTCTGAAGAAGAAGAGGAGCAGGTGACACGTGCCGAGGAAGCCTCACCATATAACGAGCTACTGGAGAGTGAAAGACAATACACCCTCTTCACTGATGGTTCCTGCTGAACTGTAGGCACTAGCCGGAAATGGAAAGCAGCTGTATGGAGCCCCACACGACAAGTTGCACAGGCTACTGAAGGAGAGGGTGGACCAAGCCAACTCGCTGGACTCAAAGCCGTCTGTCGCTATACGGTCGCGAGACAGTCGGCGATGAAAGAGACGGGGCAGATTGCTTGGATGCAATAAGCTGATTTTATTGATACAGGGTCGAGTTTTTATACCTTTCAGTTATATAAGCAGTTATATAAGCAGCAATCACTATAACAACCATATCTATGTTTCTTAATAACATTGCAAAACTAAAAGCTTGCACTATCACAGGTACATACCAAGCAAGCATACCTTTTATGCTGACTGTTTCATTATAGGCCTTACTGCCTGCCACGGTTTGCGGCCTAGCAGCGTTAGCGTGTCTACTTCTGACATGAGTTTAGCAGTGCTCTCACTTCTGCTTTCTAGCTGTATCTCCACAGCCGTCCAATTAGCTCTGGACATAGCTGAAAGAGAGAAGTGGCCAAAGCTCTACCTCTACACTGATTCATGGATGGTAGCCAATGGTCTGTGGGGTTGGCTGGAAAGGTGGAAGAAGGCCAACTGGCAGAATAGGGGAAAACCAATCTGGGCTGCTGAGGAGTAGAAAGGCATTGCCACTCGGGTAGAGAAGCTATCCGTGAAGGTCCGTCATGTAGATGCTCACATCCCCAAGAGCCGGGCTAATGAAGAACATCGTAACACCAAACAGGTAGATCAGGCTGCGAAAATAGAGGTGTCCCAGATAGACTTGGATTGGCAACATAAAGGAGAGTTGTTCCTAGCTCGATGGGCCCATGATGCCTCAGGTCATCAGGGCAGAGATGTCAGTTATTAGTGGGTACGAGACCGAGGGGTGGAGCTAACCATGGACAGTATCTCCCAGGTTATCCATTGTCAGGTATGCCCAGCCACTGCCCTGGAGGGACATCTGCTGAGATAAGGAGACTAAGCAATCTCCCAGCAGGACTCCCCTGGAAAGGGAGCTACTCTTCAGTTACGGCGAGAAGAAGACAAACCCAGAATCCTCTGGGAGACCCTATGCAGATCCTTTGTAACCCATTGGCCTTTACCCTCTGACACCCACCCCCTGTATCCCTATAAAGCTAGTCTTCTGCCCCTGCCAGGGCAGAGAGAGCTTGTCCCTAGCCTCCCCTTCACCGGACTAATAAATCTACTTTGTGTGGAACCAACTACACGAGCCTCTTGTCTCTCTCCCTGGTCTGGCTTGGAGGCTGCCCTGCAGAGCTGAGCTGAAATCACGAGCTGACAATCACTAAAGAGCTGACAGCTTCTGCACGGGCCCTCCTAGCTAGCAGCTGAGGGAAGACACCAGGCCTCGGGAAGGCGATTCCTTTTGGGACCATCTCTCCGGACTGGCCACAGCTTCCTCGGTCAGAACTACTGACCCCTAACCAGCTGTCATAATCCATGATTGCGAGACATGCGCTGCGATCAAGCAGGCCAAGTGGGTGAAGCCCCTGTGGTATGGTGGGTGATGGTCCAAATACAAGTATGGGGAGGCCTGGCAGATTGATTACATCACACTGCCTCAAACCCGCCAAGGCAAGCGCTATGTGCTCACAATGGTAGAAGCCACCACAGGATGGCTGGAGACCTACCCTGTGCCTCACGCTACTGCCCGGAACAGCATCCTGGGCCTTGAAAAGCAAGTCCTTTGGAGGCATGGCACCCCTGAGAGAATTGAGTCTGACAATGGGACTCATTTCAAGAACAGCCTTATAAACACCTGGGCTAGAGAACATGGCATTGAGTGGGTGTACCACATCCCTTACCATGCACCAGCTGGGAAGGTTGAGCGGTGTAATGGACTGCTTAAAACCACCTTGAAGGCACTGGGTGGGGGGGACTTTTAAAAACTGGGTGATGCATTTAGCAAAGGCCACCTGGTTAGTTAACACCCGAGGCTCCACCAACTGAGCAGGCCCTGCCCAATCCGAACCCCTACAAACAACAGACGGGGATAAGGTTCCAGTGGTGCACATGAGAGGTATGCTTGGAAAAACTGTTTGGGTTAATTCTGCCTTGAGTAAAGACAAACCCATCCGTGGGGTCGTTTTTGCTCAGGGACCAGGTTGCACCTGGTGGGTGATGCAAAAGGATGGAGAGCCCTGATGCATACCTCAAGGGGACCTTGTTTTAGGGTGAACTACCCATGACTCTGTACTTGTATCAGTATCTGCATGTATATATGTATATAATTCGGGTGATGCATGTATGATGGAACATGTTAGTATGGGAAAAATTTGGGGTGGATAATGTTGGGGTTTTTAGGAGTTCTCCTTTCTTCTTTTTCTTTTAAAGAATTTTCCCCATACAT